>NC_133619.1:640390944-640760944 GCF_048593235.1 Sminthopsis crassicaudata | reverse complement strand
CAGACAGGTAGATAGATAGATAGATAGATAGATAGATAGATAGATAGATAGATAGATAGATAGATAGATAGATAGATGGATAGATAGATGGATAGATACACAGACATAGATAGACAGACAGGTAGACAGAAAGACAGACAGATAGATAGATAGATGATGGATGGATAGATAGATAGATAGATGATGGATGGATAGGTAGATAGATAGGCAGATAGATATAGTCATAGACAGATATAGATATAGATAGTAATTCTGTTACTGTGTGGGTGTGTGGGTAGATAGATAAATAGATAATGAATTAAACAAATAATTTACAAAGCTGTCCTGCTTATTTGTAATTCCTCCAAACCAGAACCTCTATATATATTTCCAGGTTCCGTACCTCTATCAATAAACAAGAAATAAACACATTGAATAATCAAGGACAGAACACTGTGACAGATCAGATCATGCATGAGTAATGCAGGAAAGAGAAGCAAATGTCATGCTAAATTTTTTAATCCCATGACCCTCCTTCACTTCAGACTCCTCCCCTTCTTGACTAAGTTTCTTGTCAAGGCTGGCTACACCCAGTGCCACCACTTCCACTCTTCTACTCTTCTACATCTTCTGCCATCTGGCTTCTGACCACAGCCTTAGATTGAAAACGTCCTCTCCAAATTTGCTTCTGACCTCCTAATTGCCGAAGCAAATAGCCTTTTCTCAACCTTTATGTTTCTTTTTTATTATTATTAATTTTATAATTTTTGACAGTACATATGCATGAGTAATTTTTTTTAACCACATTATCCCTTGTATTCATTTTTCCAAATTATCCCCCCCTCCCTCCATTCCCTCCCCTACATGACAGGCAATCCCATACATTTTACATGTGTTACAATATAACCTAGATACAATATATGTGTGTAAATCCAATTTTCTTGTTGCACATTAAGTATTAGCTTCCGAAGGTATAAGTGACCTGGGTAGATAGACAGTAGTGCTAACAGTTTACATTCACTTCCCAGTGTTCCTTCTCTGGGAGTAGCTGTTTCTGTCCATCATTGATCAACTGGAAGTGAGGTGGATCTTCTTTATGTTGAAGTCAATCTTAATGTTTCTTGAGAATCCTACAGCCCTGGATGCTGCCCTTAACCACTCCATTTTCAGGTCCTCCCTGAGACCTGGCTCCTTCAGGAGGGAACCGCCCCAGCTCTCACTTCCCATTGATTGTGGGATTTTTACTCATTTACTCATGCTCCCAATCTCACGGTTCCGGTGAGGGGAAGGGATGCTTCCTGACTCTCCCACATTGTGAGCTTCTTGAGGTCACAGACTGGTTTTGCTTTTCTTTGTATCCCCAATTCTTAGCCTAGAGTCTCAAACAGAGAGCCAATCAGCCCCATTGGTAAATGTGTATTAAGCACCCGCTGAGTGCCAGGTACAAATTCAACACGTCCCAAACTCAACTCATTATCTTTCCCCCCAAAGTCTTCCCTCTTACTATGGAGAACACTTCATCTTCACAGGTTTCCAGGTCCACCACTGACACATCATCCTTGACTCTTCACTCTCATTCACCTTTATACCCAATCTTACGATCTCATTTCACCCACTCATTAATTTTCAATGGCTCCCTATTACCTCCAGGATCAAATATAATGTCTTCCGTTGGATCTTTAAGCTACTCCACACACACGCGCGCACACACACACACACACACACACACACACACACACACACACACATTTTTTTTTCAAAAATATTCACTGGAGATTTATTTTGCAAATAATAAAAATCTTTCCCTGATCAAAAGTGATTTCCCCATAATCACCCAGGATCTCTGCCAGAGATTGCAGAAGCAGAGAAGGACGCCTGAGTCTTTGAGCATGGTTTCTAGGTAACTAGGACTAGGACTGGGGTCCATGAGGGATTAGGGGATGGGGACTCAAGCCCAGAGTCCTCCAGGAAGATTGGGGTTTTCTTGGGGTTTTCTTTTGCCTCCTGGCTAGCAGATGTTTGTGGGCAAAGGGACATGTGTTCTCTCGCTCTCTGACCACAAATTACTCAATTTTGGGTAAGTCATAGATGTTCTTAATCCTCTTTCTTCACCTTCAACTTCAGTTTACCCAACAGAGAGAAGATATCAATAGATATGGTAAGTCTGGCCTGGGAGCCTCTGCATCTGGGCCCGGGGGTGGGGGTGGGGGCAGGAAAATCAAGAAACACTCATTTCTAAGAGCCTGAGAATTGGGAGAGAAGGACATCTGAGACTCCAAGGCCCCAGAAAAATGAATGTGGCTGAGTCCCAGAGGGAGAATGGTACAGAAAGGAGAGATTTTAGAACATCTAGTAAAGAGGAATTCACAGCTAAAAGGGTCCTTAGTACATAAAATTGCCAGATCCGGGATGGTCCTTAGAACCCAGAACGGTGGAGCTGGCGGGAACCTTAGAACACCGAATATCCCATGTCAACCCTCAGAGCAGCCTTGAAACAACTTCAGGGCTGGGAAGCAGCACCATCTCGAGGGAGCCAAGTCTCGGGGGACCCGAAAATGGAGGAAGTGGTTCATAATTGCAGACTGCAGGATAAAGATTGAGGAGGAAAAGCCATGTGATCGGCAGCTTTGGGGAGATCATTTGCCGTTGAATGCCGGGCTCAGAAGCCAGATTGCAGAGACCGGAGAACAAGGACTGGGAAGGATCTTAGAACCTGACAGAATGGCAGGCTTGGAAAAGGCCCTAGAGGATGGGAAATCGGGGGCTAAGGGGCATTTGGTACATAGAAGGTCAGAAGTGGGAATAACTTTGGGCAGAGAAAGGATGGAAAGTCAGCACTTTAAGGGGTTCCAGAAGACGGAATGGCAGAGTCTGGGAAACCCAGGGAATATGGAAGACCAGAGGCAAGAGCCCATTAAAACACAGAACATCCAGTGCCAGAACTAGGAAGGTCCTTGGGAAATGGAGTGAAAGAGAAGGAAGCAAAACTGTCCTTGGACCCTAAAGTACCCTAAACCAAACCCAAGGAGGGAGAGAGAGAATTCTAAATCAGTCATCCCTGGGAGAGGTGGGAGAGGCAGACAGACCACCGAGGCCAAGAGGGAGCCATTCCTCCAGACCGCCATCAGGGAGCTTCCCATCTTAACTGGCCATTTTTGCTTGGCCTCCCTTGAAGCACCCGCTCAATTCAAGGCCCTGGACCCTGTTGGGTCACCCGCCCTCATCCTAGTCCTGGAGAGAAGGGGCTGTAGGAGGGGAGACACAGAATGTCGGCACTGGGAAAGACCCTAGGGAGAATCTACATCGACCCCTATATCTTATCCATGAGCAATATGAAACCCAGGAAGAGGAGAACTGACTTGTCTAAGGCCGTACCACAAGGCAGGGCCAGGATGCCGTGCTCAGGAGTCCTTGGGCACTGCTCTGTGTGTGTGGGGGGGGGTGGGGATGAGGAGAAATGCCAGGCTGAGAGTGGGTACCAAGGCAGCCGGAGAGATGAGGCAAGGGAAGGAGTTCCAGGCTGGGAAACCCGGACAACGGAGCCTACCTGGTGCTATTTGACCCTACACACCTGGAATAGCCGCCTCGGGCAGTCCCCAAAACTGTGGCCACTCAGGCCGGCCTGGGCAGGAAGCCTGACTTGCGTAAGCTGCTTAAGCGCTGTGGGACTGGGGGAAGGATTTCAGTTGTTTGGGCTTTCTTCTCTCATCTATAGAAAGAGGGGCTTGGAGCAGGCGGTCTCTAAAAGACCTTTTCGGTTCAGTTCGGCCATCTTGGGATGACTCAATCTAGGTCACAGAGCAAGATATCTTGGCCACCATCCAGTCAGCAAACTCTGCTGGGAACAACGTCCCCTGAACTGCAACCCCGGGAGGTATATTGGAGACTTCAGAAGGAAGAGTCTGGGGGGGTAGTGACCCTAGGGGAGGAGGGTCTGGGCAGGGTCAGCCACGGTTAACAGGGGACGCTCTCCTGGGGACGGCGACCAGACTCAGACCCAGGAGAGCACGAGGCTGAGGGGCTGGAAGCCTTGAAGAAAATGCTTGGTCCTCCAGTCATTGAGAAAAGAGCTAGTACAGGGAGGGGCCCCTCACAGGGCGTGCAGTCTCACCCTTCTGGTTGTTGCAGGTGTAAGCAGGATGGAGAACTCCTCCGTGCTCCCTTCCGACGCCCCCCTGCCCTCCCACTACTCCCCCATCCACCAGGCCCTCTGGATCCTCTCCCTCGTCGTCTTCTGCTCGGCCTTTGTCCTGGGCCTCGCCGGCAACGGGCTGGTGATCTGGGTGGCGGGCTTCCGGATGAGCCGCACGGTCACCACCGTCCTGTTCCTCAACCTGGCCTTTGCAGACTTGGCCTTCACCGCCTTCCTGCCCTTCGTCATCAGCAGTACGGTCCTGCAGCCGCACTGGCCCTTCGGCTGGTTCCTCTGCAAGCTCCTCAGCTTCCTGGCCGTCCTGAACATGTTCGCCAGCGTCTTCCTGCTGACCCTCGTCGCCCTGGACCGCTGCGTCTCCGTGCTCTGGCCCATTTGGTCCCGGAACCGCCGCACGCCGCGTCTGGCGGCCCTGGCCGCCGCCGGGGTCTGGGTGTTCGCCCTCGCCCTCTCCATTCCCACGCTCATCTTCAGGACCACGTACACCGAGGACGAGATCACCTTCTGCTACTTTGAGTTTGAAAGCCAGGAAGAGGCAGGGGATGACGAGGAGTACGTGGACCCCTGGGCTGAGGGCCGCCACTGGTCCCTGGTGCTGACCCGCTTCTCCCTGGGCTTCCTGGTCCCCTTCATCATCATCAGCGTCTGCTACGGGCTCATCATGGCCAAGCTCTGGGGCGGGATGCGAAGGGTGCACTCCAGCCGGCCCTTCCGGATCCTCACGGCCGTGGTGGCCGCCTTCTTCCTCTGCTGGCTCCCCCACCACGTGCTGGGGATGATCGAGGCTTCTGTCTACGCCCACCCTCACCTGGCCCAGGTCCTGCCTTACCTGAGCCCGCTCTCCTCCTCCCTGGTGTTTGTCAACAGCTGCCTCAACCCCGTGCTCTACGTCTTCATAGGCCGGGACTTCAGGGAGAAGCTCTTCCGCTCCCTGCCCGCCGCCCTGGAGAGGGCCCTGAGCGAGGAGTCCGCCGCCACGGGGACCACCGGCAGCAACTCCTTCTCCGCGCCCCCCGTGGCTCTCACTGAGACAAAGATTCTGTGAGGAAACTCCCACCTCGGGGGATTCTGGGGCCTGCCTTGGTGCCTGATAGTCTTTCTCCTTCTGCAGTCTCTGTTCTGATTTTTAAAACCCTTCCCGGTTCTCATATTTCATGTTTTAAGCCCTTCTCTCCCATTATTGGCAGTCAACATCCCAGGTACCCTTCTGATGATAACTCTCTAAGCCAGTGGGCTCATTAGGCTCTGGGCTGCTGTCCTCCCTGTTCTAAGGACTCATCAGCCCCTACTTGCTTGACAAACTCTACCCTCAACTCCATATAAAAGTCTTCCTGGACAAGGTACGGGTCTAGTCATCCTTAACTCAGAGCTAAAAGAAAGGGCCCCTTCCCACCAGGAGGGCTTGAGTGACATCATCCCGACTCTAGATTCCATCACCCTCATTCACTCCCTTTTCAAATATCTCTGGTTTTCAAACCTGTTCTTAGACTCTTCCACCTCCTCTTTCACAAGGTTCCTTCCGCTGCTTCCACTGGGCCAGCAGAAATTGCTCCATCCCCTCACTTAGTTCAGCAAACCCCAATGATGGCTTTGAGCAATATTTGCCCTTCCCGCTCAGGCCCCAGCTTTTGCCGCCTGCCTGTTGGTCTTAGGGAGGAATGGAGTAGGAGGAAGAAGGGGAGAGAAAGAGCCAAAAACAAAGAGATCTGGGATTCGGTCCCTATTCCATCCCTGTGAGAACTTGGACGAAGTTTCTCCCTCTGCACCTCTATAAACTGTGGCCTTGGGGGGCCAACAGTCCGTGATTCTCTGGGCCTGATTCTAACTTCCATGACTTTGTTATGAATGACTCTCTGGCTATGGGATCCCTGGGTGAATTGGGCAGGGACTCCGGCCAAATCTGACCTGTAGGATGTAAAGTTGGGTATCAACCAATAGTTCACACCCAGGCCGATCCACTTCTGTCTTCCATGGCTACTTGTGCATAGAGATAATAATTGTATACATGGGAGTTGATGAGTAGAGTGCAATAGATTGGATTTAATATCTATTGGACTACTTGCCATGTAGGGGAGGGCATGGGAGAAGGGGTGGGAGAATTGGAACGCAAGGTTTTGCAAGGGCTGATGTTGAAGAATTGTCCGTCCACGCATGTGTTTTGAAAAATAAAGTTTTAATAAAAAAAAAGAAAATATAAAAATTTAAAAAAAAACAAAAAACAAAAATAGAGTGCAAATGAAAAGGTCCTAGGACAGAGCTTTGAGAGATACCCACAATGATCTGGATGAAAAAGCAGAGGTCAGATAGATAGAAAGAGAACCAGGAGATAAATGTCACAAAAGAACTAAAAAGCAGACTATTCGGGGAGAGAACATGTTTTTCCTTCATGTAAAAGGAAAATTTAGGTACTGCTAAATCCTCGTCTGGTGTGATTAAGCCCAAGAAAGGAGTAATCCTAAACCATCATAACCCACATCATAAACCATCTGCCACAAAGGAAATAACCCTTGAATTTATCCGTTCCTTTACATTCCCTATAAATGAAGAGGTTCTGTATCTATAGCAGAAGCCCTTCCATTTCACCGTTACTAGTAGAAATAACGCTTAAAGAGAATCACATCCTATTTCTTAAAAGCCTTACAAGTAGAGAATATTCACAATATGCTGCTTTCCTATGTCGGATGCACTCTGGCTCACATCCCCAGTTCCTGCTCACATTTGCAGGTCAGATTCCCAAAGTTACTCCTCTTCTCATGGCTCTAGGAGGTAACCCTGAGGGATTGGTTGTATGTCTGGTATTCATGAGCCCCCATTGGTGAGCTTCCCATTTTCAGTTCATCAATTAAATTCCATTAGCTATTTTAGAAAAAGGATTTACTGAGAAGGTATAATATGGACAGTTCCTATGTTTTTTAATCCTCCTACCTCAGACCCTCAAAATAACAAAGCTTACAAAAGATGAGAATGATCAGTGTTGGAAGGTTTATGGGAAGGTAAGTATATTAATGTGTTGTTGGTAGAACTGTCAATTACTACAACCATTGGGGAGGACTTGCATTATATAAATAAGGTGAATATAAAATTTCCATACCTTTTTTTTTTCCCCCTGAGGCTGGGGTTAAGTGACTTGCCCAGGGTCACACAGCTAGGAAGTGTTAAGTGTCTGAGACCAGATTTGAACTCTGATCCTCCTGAATTCAAGGCTGGTGCTCTATCCACTGCACCACTTAGATGCCCCATTTCCATACCTTTTAACCCAGAAATTCCACTATCAGGAATTCTTTTTATGATACCAAATAACTGGAAGAAAAGTAGATGCCCATCAATCAGAGAAGGACTAAAAAAAAAATTGTCCTACGTGAATATAATGGATTATTACTTTGCTATAAGAAATAAAAATATTATAAATAAAGAGGAACGTGGAAAGGTCCACATAAACAGATGTAGAGTGAAATGAGCAGAGAGAAGAAAATCATATATAAAATGACTAGAACCATGTAAGTAGAAAGAATACACACACATACACACACACACACACAATCAAAAGTAAATATAACCAAATTATAAGGAACATGAATGATTCCAAAGAAGAGCTATGAGAAGATACTGATACCCCATCCCTTTGTAGAGATGGGAGGTCCAAAAGTATACTTCATTACATATATTTTTAGACTTTTTAATCCATTCATCAGCTATACGAATTTTTTTCTCTTCCTTTTTTTTAATCTTTAAGAATTTCATTTGCTAAATGAGGAAATATATTTAGAAGAATTGCACATATTGAACCTATATTGGTGATAAATAGGGGAGAGAGAAAAATTTGGAACTCGAGATTTTGCAAGGGTGAATGCTGAAAAATACCATTGCATATATTTTGAAAATAAAAAGCTTTTATTAAAAAAATGAAAGTGGGAAAAAATGTTGTTTGTTAAATGAAATGACTCTTGAAAGAGGCACAGGAAGAGAGACTAGTGGAAAATATAATCAACATCAATAAAAACATTTTTAAAATTTATTTTAATTTTTAAAATCTGATCATTTTTAATCCTCTGAAACCATGGGTGTACTTCCTCCTCCCATGTCCTAGGGAGAAAGAGTTCAAACTTAAAGGATGTCTAAGAGCCAAAAGGTAAATTCACAATTCTAATGACTGGAAGTCTTTTTCTCTTTGTTGAGAACTCATGGAGTTTTCCTTAGATGTCATATTCTCCTGGGCTCCAAGCTTCAGTGCCCTTTTGGATCCCAGAGCCAAGATCTTTTCTTTATCGGAGATATCACTCCCTGAAGCTGCTTCTCAACAGTGTCTAATTTGCCATTGGTTTCTCTCTCAAATGTTGTTAGCTGCTCGAGGACACTGCTAGCTCCACTGCTCCAGGTACCAATGGGATCTCCAGAACTTCTATCCTTTTGGAGTTCACGTCATAACTAGTCATTGCATTTCATTGTTTGCTGTGCCCTTTCTTTGGGAGACCTTCTGTTCCAGAAGGCATGTCTCCCATTCGTCTGATTTTTCTAGTAACAGTGGAGAAAGCTGGTGGGGGAAAGGGATTCAAAGAAAGATAAAAGTAGAGGGAGGGGGACAGAGAAAAATGGAAACCAATTCTTTTCCCTGAAAAACTAATTCACTCTGCCTGCCATGGTAGGACAGATTCATGTCATTGAGAAACATCGTAACAGTTAAGTCCAAAAAATATAAATGTATTTATATATCCCTACCTCATCCCATAATAAATTGTAACAAGATCATAGACTGAAACATAAAAATAGCTATAAGAAGAAATAGAATAATGTTCCTCCCAAGTATGGAGAGCAAATGAAAACTCGACAGATTTTGTGGCTTTTTCCACCTCTTCCCCAACTGCCTTTTCCCAATGGAGCTTGCCTGCCCTAAAGCTGGACAGCTCCTCCCATTTGTTGAATTGCTGCCTGCAGACCCTATTTAAAGAAATATCAGAACCAGTCTGACTTCCACCTGGCTTTCTATTCCTGTCTTTCCATCTTGCTCCCACCTATTCTCCTCTTTTCTGCTTCATTTTATGTGTATCTTCACCTATTAGAATTTAAACCCCTAGACACAAAACAAGTATTTAATAAGGATTTACTATGGGGCACCTAGGTGGCGCAGTGGACAGAGCACCAGCCTTGAATTCAGGAGGACCCGAGTTCAATTCTGGTCTCAGACACTTAACGCTTCCTAGCTGTGTGACCCTGGGCAAGTCACTTAACCCCAGTCTCAGGGGGGAAAAAAAAAAAAAGCGCATTTACTATGTGCCAGGCACTATGCTAAGCACTATTGCTAATACAAGCTAAAATATTAATAGCCCCTGCCCTCAAGAAGCTTACATTCTAATAGGGAAAAGCAACACATAAAAGGGAGCTGAAAAGGGGAAGAAGGACATAATATAATATTCCTTGCACATCATGACTTTATCACAATTGCAAGATTTGAGATGTGTGTGTGTGTGTGTGAGAGAGAGAGAGAGAGAGAGAGAGAGAGAGAGAGAGAGAGAGAGAGAGAGAGAGAGAGAGAGAGACAGAGACAGAATTATTTTCTCTTTTTGACTCTTTCACCCAACCTTGGAATCAGGCTGCTTAGACAAGCAGTGGTGAGAGAACAAAGGACAATACTGGTCAAGCTTTTTGAATTCAGGAACTGTCTCTTTTTAGTGCCTGGGGCGCTGGAAACCCTCAATAATTGCTTTTTTTTTATTCATTTCATTCACTCTCTCCATTACCTCCTCAGCTCCACCAGCACTCCCCTGAAGGAGCTGTCCAAACTCCCATACTGAAGCCTAAAAAGCTTCCCAAAGTCTTGTGGCACATCCCATTTTTTCTCTTCCTTCCTGGAGTTTGGACGGAAAGTCCAACAAATCTTGGAGCTGATTACACAAGCCAATCTCAGACAATCAGAGTAGATCCTGAATCTCACAGCACAGAAAATAAAATAGCAAGAAGAGATGTCCCTTACAGAATCAGGATGTGCATTAAGCTCCCATCCCTGTCCAACCAGCATCTAATTATAAGCCTAAAAGAAAATCTCAAGTACTCACAGCTTTGGGGGATGGAGAAAGGAAGAGGAGAGGGAAAGCAACTAGAATGCAGAATAAAGAAATAACACTAGCTTGATGGAGTTTTGTATTATCACAGGAAAGATTATGTCTTGGTTTTTACCCAAAAAAAATTGGAAAGAAGAGATTTTTTTTTATTTACCCCATGGATAGGACTTTACATTTACTCCTGGTCTAGTGAATAATCCTGCATTTGAAGTCAGGGATCCCTGGGTTAAAATCACACACCCACTAGGTTTGACTCTAGGCAAGTCAGTCTCTTCTGGATCTCAGTTTTCCCCCTTCATAAAATGGGAGGGTTAGACTTGACTTCTGGGTCTCTTCTAATTCTAAGTCAAAGATTAGAGCTCTTCACAAGCTCTTGGCAGCTTTCCAATCATCTTACACTTTGCTTCTCTATGGATGCTGTGGCCCAACAATTCTGGCATCCTGATGTTCAAACAGGACAGCCCGCTCCCAGTTCTGTGCCAATTTAGGGGCTGGATCACATGTCTGGAACCGTGTAGCCCCAGGCCTGACACAGAGTAAGCTCTTTTTTTTAAATTAAAGCTTTTTTAAAAATTTTCATAACATATGCATGGATAATTCTTCCACATTAACCCTTGCAAAACCTTGTACTCCAATTTTCCCCTTTCCCCGACCCCCTCTCCTAGAGTACTCCAATATATGTTAAACATGTTAGAAATATATGTTAAATCCAATATATGCAAACAGATTTATACAATTATCGTGCCATTCAAGAGAAATCAAATCAAACTGGAAAAAATGAGAAGGAAAATAAAATGCAAACAAACAATAACAAAAAGAGTGAAAATGCTATGTTGTGAACCACACTAAGCTCTCAAGAATGCATGTTCACTAGGGGCAGCTAGGTGGTGCAGTGAGTAGAGCACCAGCCCTGAAGTCAGGAGGACCTGAGTTCAAATCTGATCTCAGACACTTAACACTTCCTAGCTGTGTGACCCTGGGCAAGTCACTTAACCCCAAGTGCCTCAGGGGAGAAAATACTTATTGACTGGCTTCAAAATACATAGAGGGCTAGGGTTGGACACAAGAAGACTCCTCCTCTTCTTCCTGAGTTAAGATCTGACCTCAGGCCCTTACTAGCTGAAGTGGGCAAAGTTTTTTAACCACTGTCTACCCTCAATTTCCTCCTTTGAAAAATGAATGCAACAAAGGCCCCAGTTGTTGTGAAGGCTAACTGAGATGTGTATATAGTCATAGAGCTTTGAAAATCTTAAATAAAAACCTAGTTTGAAAACATGCTTTTTTCACAGTTGTCACTTCCCAATAACTACACAGTTTGAAATTGTTCCATGTTGAACAAAATCTGAATTAACCACCAGGTGGCTCTCTATTCAAACTGATTGTCTTGCTCTGTCTGCCATATGAATAACTTTCCAGTTGTCTAGAAATAATTTTCTAGTTGTCAGAATGAAACCAGCTGGTCCTCCCCAACCTCAAAATGGTGTCTCGTGGCTTTTTCCTCTGGTTCCCCAGTCCTACTCCAGTCTCAAACCTAAATATTAGAATTCAAATTCTTCAGATTCAAACTAGAGATAAAAATATTCAAATTTAAAATATGTCATTTGGGGCAGCTAGGTGGTGTAGTGGATGGAGCACCAGCCGTGAATTCAGGAGGACCTGAGTTCAAATCTGGTCTCAGACACTTAACTCTTCCTAGCTGTGTGACCCTGGGCAAGTCACTTAACCCCAGTCTCAGAAAAATTAATTGATTGATTATTGGATTAATATAATTAATTATATGGATTAATGAATGAATGAATAGATAGATAGATAAATAGATAAATAAATAAATGAATGAATGAGTGAATGAATGAATTAATTGATTGATTGATTGATTAAATAAATAAATAAAATATGTCATTTGTAGTTTGACTTGCAATCCCATTCCTTATGGATATTTTAATCTTTCATGTCTTTTTTCTCAGGACCTATCAATTCAGACACTTGGTATATTACAATAGCATAGCTTTTCTTCTTTTTTTTAAATTCAATTGTATTTTTGAAAATTCTTTTGCTTTCACATTACTTTCATTTTTCAAAATACTCATCTCTTCTCCTGCTTCTCCTCTAAGAGAGGAATTAAAGAATAAAATTAAAGAGACATGGAAAGGGCACTTTAGCAAAAACTGTCAACCAAGTATAAGATTACACACAACGTTCCTTCTACAATTCTGTAATAAAGGGATTCTCTCTCCTTCGGGGAAATGTGTGGTCATTATAATCTCATGGCATTCAGTTTTGGGTTTCGTGGCTGCTCTTCCCATTGATATTGTTGCAGTAATTGTGTATATTGTTTTCTTGACTCTACTTGCTTTCCTCTGCATACGCTCTTGTAAGCAATCCTATGTGTGTCTGTTTTCTTCAGTCATATCATTTTTTATTGGACAGTAATATTCTATTATATTCAAGTGCCACCATTTGTTTAGTCCTCCCTCAATTTATAAGCATCTATTTTGTTTCCTGATCTTAACTACTATAAACGTGCCGGTATCTTGTCCATAAAACCTTTGCTTTGAACATTGATCTTATTGAGTTATATGCCTGTGAGTGGGATCTCTGACTCAAAGGGTAAATCTACTTTATTCACTTTTTAAAAATATAATTCTAATTGCTTTCCAGAATGGTTACACCAATTTACAGCCCAACCATCTTTTATAATAGAGGAGTTTACTAGACCTGTGATTTTACTGCTATAGGGAATCCCCAGAAGAGATATTCTCTGAAACCTTTTCTTAGAGACTTTCCTGAAGACCTTAAATGCCTCAGCCAGAGTCACACCATCAGTACCTGTCTAGGATAGGACTTGAAACCAGATCTTCTTAGCTTCAAGATTGATTTTCTATCCATTACATATGTGGTTCTCAAAGTGTGGTCCTGGATCCTTGGGGGCTCAAAGATTTTTTAGGGAGTTCATGAAGTCCATTATTTTCATAAGGATTTGTGGGTGGAGAACTGTTATCAATTTCATGAGCCCCATTTGGGGTTTTCTCGGTAGAGATCCTGGAATGGTTTGACCATTTCCTTCTCTAGCTCATTTTACAGATGAGGAAACTGAGGCAAAGGCTAAGCGAGTTGTCCAGTGTCAAGAAGCTAGGAAATGTCTGAGATGAGCCTCCAAGTCTGGCACTCCATCTAGTTGACATTATTTGTCTATTCAATATTTTCCCCTTTTCCCACTACATATCTGTGTGAAACCATCTTTTCTTTATTCCAACCAAAACAACATATTGTAGCAGCTTGAATGCAGAAGAAAATATGAGAATTTAGCTATCTATTATTAAGCTAAATATTAAAGAGATTTGCAAAAAAAAATCTATAAAACACTGTCACTCTTCTCACTAATGTTTGGTGTTTCTGATAACAGTTATTTTGGAAAAATAGTTGTTTTCATTAAAATGTGTTAGTCATACAACACTCCCTTTTATTTTGCTTTATTTTGTTTTGCATTCCTTTTCTGTTTTTTTTTTCTTGCTGTCTTTTCAAATAAAAAATTAAAATAAAAGAATTTGATGCAAAAAAAATGTATTAGTCATGTCAACAAGTAATGGGTTTATATGAGGCAGGTAAGTGATGGTGAATAGAGTGTCAGTCTGGAGGAAGGAAAGCCTGAGTTAAAATTTGGCCTTAGATGTGCTAGCTTAGATGTGTGAGCTTTGGCAAGTCACTTACCCCTGTTTGCCTCAGTTTCCTCATCTGTAAAGTTAACTGGAGAAAGAAATGGCAAAGCACTCCAGGATCTTTGCAAAAAGGGAAGAAGGATATTACAAAGAGTTGGACACAACTAAAAATAACCGAACAAATGAGTCTATTATTTTTAATGGATTAAATATTTTTATATTGTAACAGCTTAAATTCCTAATACTGTAAATACCAATAGACATCATCCATATAAATAAGAGCTTTTGCGGGGTATCCCCAATAATTCTTAAGAGACAAATAGATTGAAAATTGATGCATTACTCTATGCTGCTCCATAGGCAGACTAAGTGTCTTAAGGTACTAGAATAGGCTCAAATTTTTTAAAACATGAAGTTAAAATAAAATAGTCAATAGAAACTCTTTTAGTCACACCTTCTGGTCCCACACTGGCCACTTCTCTAACTTTGGGTAGACGTGTTTCCCAAACACATAGTCATCCAACTCATAAAGAGAAAGGGGGAGGAGGCTTTCACTCCTCCCCCAGCTCACAATCACTAAATTAGGGGAAGCAGAGGAAACAAAACGAAAATCAGACCCTCTGTCTCAGGGGTATGCTGACAAATATTTGACAACAGGGCAGGGGGACAGAGGGGGACATTGTGTGCAGGATGTATTTTAAAGTTTAATTTTTCTCCATCACTTTTAAAAATCTAGATAATCAACAAAATAATAAATTAAGCCCTGACCTATCTGTAACTGTTTGCTCTGAGCTGTAAATGCTCATGCTGAATATTTAACAATCAGCTCAATTTCAAGGGCTTATTCTAGCTGCCTCTAGCACACTGTGGTTGATCAACCATAGGATTCCCTAGTATCTATAGGGATTGAGCTGATTTGAGATCACAGTACTGTGGATCCCCAGCACTTAATAAATGAATAATAAATAAATGCTTATTGAGTTGGTTCAAGGGCTAGTCAGTCCTAAGATGCTTCATTCAGCTTTGCTGGTTGTTCTTGTTCTTCAACCTTCCAAAAGTCCCAGATGAAGAAAAGAGAGGAGAGGCAACTGGGCCGCGCAGAAGATAGAGCACTACCCCTGAAATCAGGAGGATCTGAGTTCAAATCCTGCCTCAGACACTTAACACTTCCTGGCTGGGTGACCCTGGGCAAGTCAATTAACCCCAATTGCCTCAGGAAAAAATAAAAAGAGAATCAGAAAGATGAGTCCAAAAGACAGTTAGCATGTTGTGTGATTCCTCCTATATAGGGCAGCGAGGTGATATAATTCAATGTCTGGAGTCAGGAAGAGAAAGTTCAAAAATGTCCTCAGATACTAGCTATGTGACCCTGAGCAAATCATTTTACTCTGTGTGCCTCAGTTTCCTTATCTGTAAAAAATAGCTTCTTTCTGTAAATGACAACAAGTCCAGACAATCTCCTTGAGACATTCGCCTAGGTTTTAAATAAGGTAAATTCACCTGGCAAGGAGACAAATTAAGCACTTACTATTACAGGCCCTGTACCAAGTACTGGAAAGAAAGAAAGAAAGAAAGAGACAGAGAGAGAGACAGAGAGAGAGACAGAGACAGAGAGAGAGAGAGAGAAAGAGATAGAGAGAGAGAGAAAGAGAGAGAGAGAAAGAAAGAAAGAGAGAGAAGGAAAGAAAGAAAGAAGAAAGAAAGAAAGAAAGAAAGAAAGAAAGAAAGAAAGAAGAAGAAAGAAAGAAAGAAAGAAAGAAAGAAAGAAAGAAAGAAAGAAAGAAAGAAAGAAAGAAAGAAAGAAAGAAAGAAAGAAAGAAAGAAAGAAAGAAAGAAAGAAGAAAGAAAGAAAGAAGAGAAAGAAAGAAAGAAGAAAGAAAGAAAGAGAGAAGAAGGAAAGAAAGAAGGAAAGAAGGATAGAAGAGAAGAAGAAGGAAAGAAGAAGAAAGAAGGAAAGAGAAGAAAGAAAGAAAGAAAGAAGAAGAAAGAAAGAAAGAAAGAAAGAAAGAAAGAAAGAAAGAAAGAAAGAAAGAAGAAAGAAAGAAAAGAAAGAAAGAAAGAAGGAAAGAAGGAAAGAAGAAGGAAAAGAAAGAAAGAATCGAAAGAAGGAAGAAGGAAAGAAGGAAAGAAGGAAAGAAGGAAAGAAGGAAAGAAGGAAAGAAGGAAAGAAAGAAGAAAGAAAGAAAGAAAGAAAGAAAGAAAGAAAGAAGGAAAGAAGGAAAGAAGGAAAGAAGGAAAGAAGGAAAGAAGGAAAGAAGGAAAGAAGGAAAGAAGGAAAGAAGGAAAGAAAGAAAGAAAGAAAGAAAGAAAGAAAGAAAGAAAGAAAGAAAGAAAGAAAGAAAGAAAGAAAGAAAGAAAGAAAAAATAAAATAAAATCCCTTCCCTCAAAGATTTTACATTCTAAGGAGGTAAGACAACAAACACATACCAGAGAGCTGAAAAGCCAAGAGTGGTTCTGGGAGATTCAAAGCTTCTTAGTGACTGGGGCATTAATAGGTTCAGTGTTATCCAAGGTCAACTGCAACACCTTGAATCTTCCTGAGTCTGAAGAACCACTTTTTTACCCTTTGCCCCCAGACTTCCAGGTATCAATGCCCAAAATTGAGTATATATTCTGTAGGTACCTGTGTAATCTACGGCTCATGCTTATTTGCATCAGGATCTAGTGAAAATATGAGTTTAACTTGGCAATGATCAATCATTTCATTAATTATGCATAAGCACATCCAACCAGAGGCCAGAAAGCATCTACCATGTTTAAAGTGTTATGGGGAAATTATTATTATTTGCTGAGGCAATTAGGGTTAAGTGACTTGCCCAGGGTCACATGTCAGGAAGTGTGTGAGACCAGATTTGAACTCGGGTCCTCCTGACTTCAGGGCTGGTGGCTCTATCCACTGCACCACCTTTTTAAGTGTACAAAATCCCAGGAAAGAACTATTAGGCTGAGGTACAAACTTTCACTGCTCAAGGAAATGTTGGTCTTTCCAGGTTCTTTCCATTCTCAAGGACACAGCCTGAATACTTTAATTCCATACTATGGACATAAGAATTTTAAATCCGGAACAAAAATCTCAGTGAAGTCAACTGGTATCATTTTTATGGTGTTTGGGTAGTTTTCAGTTACGTCCCACTCTGACTCCATTTGTGGTTTTCTTGGCAGAGATCTACATCTCTCTCACTCATTTCTCTCCTGAGGTCCAGTTCAGCATCACCAAACATCTCTTGCACATCTCTCCTTACAAGTCTCATCTTGAGTTTTTTGAGTCGTTTCAGTCATATCCAACTCTTTGTGATCCCATTGGGGATTTTCTTGGCAGAGATACTAGAATGCTTTGCCACTTCCTTCTCCGGCTTATTTTACAGAGGAGGAAACTGAGGCACAGAGGGTGAAGTCGTTTGCCCAGAATCACACAGCTAGGTATGTCTGAGGCTGTATCCGAACTCATCCGACTTCAGGCCCAGTGCTCATGCACTACAGTACCACTTAGCTCCCCTTCTGCCTAGTTTACTCGGCATTAATTCATCTAAGACTTCCCAGTTTTTTTTTCTGAACTCAATCTCATCACCATTTCTTAAAGCCCAATAATATTCCATCCCATTTATACGCCACAACTTGCTCAGCCATGGTCATACTCCCAGATTCCAATTCTTTGCCACCTCAAAAACAAACAAATAAAAAAAAAAAAAAACTGTAGGTTATTTCTGTATATCCTTATAGTTTGTTTTGCTTAGGGCTTATCTTTTTAAAAAATTTACCCTCTTATTCCTCTTCCCTTCTTGCCTTTCCCTATTTCCCTGTTGAATAAAATTGCATTTCTGTTTCCAATTATATTTCTCTCTTTTTAGACTAGTTTGGATGAAAATGAGGATGGAATTAGCTGCTCCCCCCATCTCCTCCTCCTTGTTTGTATAGATGTCTCTTTGTGGACCATAATTATGAGATAATTTCCCCAATTTTCCTTTCCCTTCTCTCTCTGATATATTCCCCTTCCCTTCTCTTTTCCGTTCTTCTCTTAAGCTCACAAAGACATACTAGAATCACTCCCAGATCTTCTAATTACATTTCCTCGATAATGATCAGATTCGGAAAGGACACACGTATCACCTCCCCATATCTGAATCTAAGTTTTTATAGAGCTAAGGCTTTGTCATGAGAAATGCTTGGAACTTCTCTTTTTTCATTAAAGGGCTACTTTATACCCTCTGCTGGGGTAAATCACTCAAGGCTACAAGCACATATCCTTTGCGTTAGAATATCAGAGGCCATCTTTCTATCGCTGTCATCTAAACCAGATAGGATCCTGATTTTCTGTAAGTACTAGAATTCTTTCTGCCATTTTTATTTATTTTGTTTTTTAATTTATTTCTTAGCTTTTCTGTCTTCACATGCTGGCATTCCTGCTCCCTTCAACTTTCACCTGAAGTTCAACTGGCTCCAAGAAGCCTCTCCCATCCCTCTTAATCTTAATGCTTCCCTCCGAGAGCCTCCAGTTTAGCCTGTTGATCTCTTGTCCGAATACGGCTGTTTTTATGTTGTCTCCCACATTAGAGCGGACACATAGAGTGCGGGGACTAGTTTTTGGTTATTTGTTTTCTTTATATCCCAGCAGTGCCTGACGCAGTAAGCACTTAATACTTGGTGATTTAACATTTATGTAGCTCTTGAGCATTCAAATTTTATGATGTTGTTGCTATTGTTCAGTCATTTCTGTCCTGTCCCACTCCTCTGGGGTTTTCTTGACGAAGCTAACCGTGGCTTACCATTGGCTTCTCCAGCTCATTTGACAGAGGAGGAAACTGAGGCAAACAGGTCAAGTGACTTGCTCAGGGTCCCACAGTCATTGTCTGAGGCTGGGTTTGGATTCAGGTTTTCTCTCCTGCTCTCAGGTACTCTATCCACGATGCCCCCGAGAGCCCTTTATCATGTCTGTTATCTTAGCCAACACTTGTGATGGCCCTTTGAGACAGTAGATGTGATAGGGAGTTTTGTTTTTTTGGTTTGTTTTTTTCCATTTTGCCGATGAACTGATTTTAAATGAGGAAGCTACTTGTTCCAACAGGCAGGTCAATTAAGAGTGGAGATAGTGAGTCTCTTCTCAGTTCAAGGCTGTGTCCAGTAGCCCAAGCTGACCCATGAATTCGGTTCTTTGCAGGAAAATAAGCATCTCCACAGGAAATGGCATGACATAGCAAGGACAGGACCATGGGGTCCGAGTTCCTCTTTCTGTCCCTTTATCAGATCTGAGCCTGCCCTGCCTGTGTTCACATGTCTCTGCGGCGGCAGCAGCAAAGTCTTCAGGAGACCTCAGCGATCGCTTCAGGGTGAGCGGGGGCCCTGGGAATTCTGGGGAGAGGGCGGCGGGATGCTCCGGGTGCCAGCCAGGGGCACAGGTGAGAAGGGAGAGGCAGGGAGAACATGGCAGCGGGGGCTCCAGGAGATCTGGATGCGCAGGCTTTGGTCACAGGACTGGGAGGTGAGGGCTCCCACGTCTCCAGGCTCTTTCCAGGGCTCCATTCCATCCCTGGGAAGGAGACTGCTCTCTCTAAGGTCAGTGGCTTACATGTGAGCAGAAAGCCTCCCAAAAGTCCAGAACAAAGTGCAACCTCAAGTTAATTTGGACCCAGAAAGGAAAAGCCCTCATTTTAGTATCTATCTAATTTTTTCTATAAAACACAATATAAACGTAGATGACAATTACTGACCACACACGTGCAGACTCCCTTTAAACGACAACACGAGGGCCACGGGTTTGCTTTCAGGCTTCGGGCGCAGACTCGACGTGGGGAGAACTGTCAGAGGGCTCGTGAGATCTGCCTTCCAGCACTGGGAGGACGGTCACACCGAACCTGACTGGGTTTGGGCTCAGTCCCCGGGAGCGGGGAGTGGTGCAACTCTTCAGGCAAGATGGCATCACTCGGAAGCCGTAACCAAATGGGGGCTCTCGCTTTTTCTTTGGGGTCCAATTCCACATGACTTTGCCATGTCTGTTTCCAGATTTTCTTTCAATCTTTAAAACTGTCTCGATCTTTGGGTTTTCTGTTATAGAACGTGCATCACTTCCGCCGGCAATAAACGCAGGTCGGCCGACGACAAGTGAACCAAAACTAGCATGGAGCCCACGTCCCCTCCTCCAGCCAATGCCTCGGCGCTCCCTTCGGACCCCTCGGCGGGGGCCAGGTTTGCCCTCCACATGCTGTTCCTGGGCCTTCTTGCAGCGATCTCCGTCCTGGGTGTGGTGGGCAACGGGTTGGTCATCTGGGTGACGGGCTTCCGCATGCCCCAGAACATCACCAAGGTCTGGTTCCTGCACCTGGCTGTGGCCGACTTCACCTTCAGCGCCTCGCTGCCCATTAACATAGCTTCTCTGGCCTCGGGCCACTGGCCTTTCGGGTGGGCGCTCTGCAAGCTCTATCACGCCTTCAGCATGCTTACCATGTTCGCCAGCGTCTTCCTGCTGACCCTGGTCTCCTTAGACCGCTGCGTCTGCATCCTGCAGCCTTTGTGGGCCCGGCAGCAGCGCACGCCCGGCCGGCTGGCCCTCATGGCCATTGGGGCCTGGGGCCTGGCCACAGGCTTCTCCAGCCCCTACCTGGTGTACCGGCAGACCTTCACGCAGCCCGGGACCGGGATCACGTACTGTTACAACAACTACAATCCGTGGGCCAAGGGCGTGGGGGTCCGGGGCCAGATCGAGCGGGCGATCAGGAGGTACAAGGCTCAGGCGGCCGTCAATTTTGTGGCCGGCTTCGCGGGGCCGCTCCTCGTCATCTGCGGCTGCTCGGGCCTCAGCGTGGCCAGACTCGGGGCCCGGAGGCAGTCCCTGAGGTCCCACCGGCCCTTCCAGGTCCTCACGGCCGTGGCCACGGCCTTCTTCTGCTGCTGGTTCCCGCTGCACCTGGTGACCGTCCTGGAGCTAGTGGGCAACCTGGCCGACCGGGAGCACGAGTGGCTGAAGGACCTGGCCATGCCCGCCCTGGTCCTGGCCAGCGCCAGCAGCTGCCTCAACCCGCTCCTCTACTCGTGGGTCGGGCAGAACTTTCGCCGGCACCTGCCCTGCTCCGTGACCGGTGCCCTGAAGCAGGCCCTGGAGGAGAACTCCAAAGGCTGCGGCAACTCGGGCCCCGGGGCCCTGGAACTCCGGGAGAGCCGGTGCCCAAGAGCGGGGCCTTCGGGCCTGCAGCCCTAACGCCCCACAGCCTTCCTCGGCCTCCTCCCCGGGAGACCCCAAGTCGTGCCCGACTCTCCAAGGGCGGAGGCCGCCCAAGCTGAGGCCGAAGGGAGCACCGGGGCCCACGACAGACCGGGGGGGCTGGGAGCGGGGGCTGGGATCCCTGCTCACGAGTACTGTTGGAGTTAGGGAGAAGCGCTGGGGGAGCAGGGGGATAGGCGGGGCTGCACGGGCAAGGGCATGGAGTCACAAGATCCGAGTTCAAATCCAAGCCTGTCAGCAGTTTGTCTGTTTCCTCATCTGTAAAATGGCCAGTATCCGCGTGCCGGACTGCGGATCTCAAGCTAGAGAGGCTCTAATCCAACCCTTTCAAGCCCACTGAGGCTGAACCAGGGCAAGGGACCCAAGGACACACCGCTGGGACTGAACCCAAGCCCTCGGGCCGCCTGGGACCTTCCGTCCCCACTTCCTAGGGGAGCCCTGGGCAGAGACAGGCCGGGCCAGGGAAGGGGAGCCCGGCACCCCGCAGTCCCTGGTGCCTGCCCTGGCTCTGCCCCCTGGCTCCGCCTCCTTTCTCGGGGGGGTGGAGGGGGGCAGGGACAGTCACGGGGGAGCTGCCCCTTTCCTCTAAAGCAGAAGAGGCAATCCACACCGTAGCCCACTTGGGCGGCCATCTCCTCCCGGTAAGAGGGGAATGCCGGGCGGCTTCTCTAGCAGACTTCCTGCCCGTGAAAAGCAGCTTCACCTGAGGGGTCAGAGCTAGGTGGCAGGAAGTCCGAGGTCTCAGCTGGGCCACCCGACAGGTCACTGCACTTGTCTGCCTCAGTTTCCTCATCTGTAAGATGAGCTAGAGAAGCGTCTCTGCCAAGGAAACCCCAAAGGGGGCGAGAGTTGGGCCTGGGTTCCCAGGGCTCAGCCTGAGAACTTTCCTTCATTCTTCACCCATTCCTCTGGGGGCGATGACCTTCCAGTTTGCCCCCAATTCAACTCCCCTGGAGCCACAAGGAGACAGGGAACGGAGGGAGGTCCCCCAGGGGAGGTCCCCCCCAGGAGGCCACGGGGCGGTGGACCCTAACTGCCTCTAAAGAAGAGGAAAAATCAAACAGGAAGGTCCTTTATCAGCCTGCCCCCCTCCCCCCCGCACAAGTGACACAAGCCCAAGTATTTCCATCCATTTATTTCTCCGTGAAAAGAAAAAAGGAACAAAATTAAAACCACACAGTTGACACGATAAACCACCCACAGTGGGGGCGGAGGGGAGAGCCGGAGGAGGAGGAGAGGGGCCGGGGAAGGGGGTCCCTCTGCAGGAGCAGGGGCCGGGGACCTGGGTGACCCCTTTCCTGCCCTGTCGCTCCTAGCCTGCAGGCAGGCAGGCCGGCCACTCCACTCCTGCAGGCCGCTCTGTCCGTCCCCCCAGGGCCCCTAGCCTGGTGCAGCCCTCCGCCCCTGGGAGAGCAGGGAGGAAGGAGGGGAGCCGTGCTGGAGAGAGGGGGGGGAGCCAGGGGTCAGACCATGCACTGGGAGTCAGAGCTAACGGTGCCCCCCGCCGCCCAGGGAGGGGGGCAGAAACACCAGCTCCTTCCTCTTCCACCATCAGGCCAAAGACAGAACTGGGGAGACAAGAGGAGAGAAGGAGGGACACCTTTAGTGAACCTAAGTGGTGGCGAGCTGCCCCCCAAACCCCCCTGCAGCCCCACCCCCACCTCCCCCAGATTCAGCCCCGCCCCTGGCATACCACTGAGCGCCTCCTGAGCGAAGTACTTGACGTCCACATCTTGATCCTGGGTCAGCTTCTCCAAGATGGGCTTGACCTCGCTCTGGAGTGTGCTGGTGGGACAGAAGAGAGAAGGAGGAGGCCTCAGTGGACCCCAGGGCTAGAACAGGGGGCTGAAAGAGAGGCCTGAGGGGGAGGGGCACACACAGGTCATGGGTCACAGGGGGCTGCAGAGGCGGTGCAAGGAAGTCAGAGACCAACATCTGGGAGGCCGGGGAGAAGACACAGGGCAGCAGAAACACTTGGGGGTGGGGGATGGGGGGGGGGCAGGATGTGAGCAGCTGGGAGGGAGGCCATCAGCCTCCATGAGTGGAGGTCAAGGGCATAGACCCGGTTCTCCCGAGTCTCCCGGCCTGCTCACCTGTTGTCCAGGATGGGCCCGATCTTCTGCAGGGACTTGGCCACGTTGAAGCGGACGTTGGCCACGGGATCGCCCGCCATGCGCAAGACTGTGGGTAGCATGTGTTTGGTGGTGATGTCCTGCCCACAGACCTCAGATAACACCTGGGGAGAGGAGAGGCCCTCGTCTCTTCCGGGCCCGACCGCCACGACCCCAACGTGAGCCTCCAACGATGCCCCCTCCCCCCCCGCCCAGAGCCCGCCACGTGAGGCTGAGGGTTCTCACATTGATACAGAAGAGCGTGGTCATCCGATGCAGATAGTTGGGGTCTCCAGACATGGCCAGGACCTTGGGGATGATGGTGACATGGGCCCAGTCCTTCCCAAACTTCTCCACCAGCTTCTTGAGGTTGCTCGTGGCTGCCTCACGAATGGCATAGACTGGAAGGGAGAGGAGGAAGAAGGTACCACGGGTCTGTGCTCAGAGCCGGACGAAGATCCACAGAAACCCAGCGGCCCCTCAGAACCTCACCAAGGGGGTGAAGGGGGAGAGCAGACTGAGGGGACAATCAGCATTACCCACATCCCCTTTCACGTGGCACGCTCAGGAGGGCGGCAGCCACCACCCGGGGAGGAAGGCAAACCCCAGAAGGGAGCAGTGTGGCTTGTCCAAGAGCACCCCGACTCCCCAGCCCCCCCTTTCGCAGCTCTCTGGGTGGCGGCGGCCTGGGGCATGTCAGCCCCTCCTTCACCTTTCCAAATCAAGAGCATCCCGTGCCCACGCCCTCCCACGGGACTCTTCCGAAATGGGCTTTTCTTCCCTTCTTCCCTCCCTTCCTTCCACAAAGCTAAAAGCAGAAGCCGGGTCGGGGTGGGGCTAGTCACTGGCCAGGACGAGAGGGGGAAGTCCCTGAGCCAGTGCAAGGGGGTGAGGAAGTCAGAGGCGGCTCCCCACTTCCTTCAAGGCCTCCCCCAGGGCCCAGAGCCCTCTAACAGCAAGGCTGCTTAACCCAAAGCCTCGCGGGTCCCCCAAAGTCTGCGGCCCTAAAAGGTCTGGGAAATGTCACCAGCATTTAATCCTTAATGTAAAAGTAAGCAAGCAGATCCAGCTCGTTAATATGCAAATCGGCTTTCATCTTTAACAAGAAGTAAAACCACATGCTCAAAAAGAATTGTTCTAAAATGGATTTCTTTATGACTTCGGGTCAGAAAATGGGGAGTCTGTACCCTCCTTTTACACAGCTGTGGAACCCTGATTATGACAGGAAGTCCCCCTCCTCTGGCCTAGGCGGGTCAGCCACCCCAAGAGCCTTCAGGAAAGCCGGCTCTGCGCCCTCCCGGGCGCCCGCTCCTCCGGGCACTCACCGTGATCCACCAGCCAGGCCATGCACAAGGAGTTCAGTTTCTCATCAAAGAACTCCACGCCCTGAGGGAGAGAGGAAGAGGATCAGAGAACCACCGGGAACCTCGGGCACCAGCGCCAGGGGCCTGGCAGAGGACTGGGGACCCTACAGACAATGGCGGGCTTGGATTCTGATGGCCTTTCTGGGAACTAGATGGAAGGGGCTGGAGAAGTCCTTTGGGAACATGGAGATCAGGGAGAAACCATCCAAGGACCCACTTGGCCAAGCTGCCCGAAGCGGCCCGGGTGTCCGGGTCTGGACTTGACTTCCCCAGGGCTCCTCTCCTATTCTAAACTGGGACCCTCGGCTCTGCCCCACCTCTGTCCTCGTCAGTTCCATTTTAAAGAAGAGGAGATGGAGGTTCTGGGCGATGACAAGACTTGCCCAAAGTCCTGGACCGGCCTGGGCTCCCCCGGCCATTCTCTGGCCAGTCTCAGGTCAGTGTCCAAGGCCTCTCCTCTACCCAAAAGGCCTTCGGGACCTGCTAATTCAGGTGACATCAGGACTTATTTGCGTCCATTCTTGAGAATTGCAGACAAGCCTGGTGCTGTGGCCTCCTGCCACTAGGGTGGGGGCCCGGGTCAGACAGCTCGGGGCCCATGGCCGCCCCCACCCCAGCAGGCCCACGGGCACAGCCACGAGGTGCAGAGCCTCCCCAGGGGCTGGGCTCCCATCCTGGGTCAGCCTCCTCGTCTTCCTCCTCAGCAGGATGACCCAGCATGCCCGTCACTGCCACGCTGCCAGCTCTGGAGCCAGGCTAGCTCCAACCAGCTGGCAGGTCCTTCCTGGGCGCACTCTGCATGCTTTGCCCAAGGCTGGACGCCATGGTCCCCATAGTAGGGAGCCCCAATGCTGGGACGCGTCTCTACCCTCAGACGGGGGCTCCAGAGGCCTCAGTACATCTCCTCCTCGGTCCCCCCTTGAGAACCTTCCCCAGTGCAGGTGGGCGGCCCCCCCTCCCACTCACCAGCTGCCCAGCTAGCAAGGGCATGTATTCAATGATGGCCAGCCGCACCCGCCACTTGGCGTCCTCTGCCAGCTCCACGATGGCGGGGAGCAGGGACTGCGACAGCTGCCGGATCCCGATTACCTCATTCACGCAGTCCAGGTTGGAGATGATGTTCAGCCGCACCTCGGGGCACTGAGGGGAGACCAGTGTGTGAGGGGGGAAGGCTCAGGGGCAACAGACAACCCTCAGTGCCACCGTGTCCAAACGCCACGGCTGCGGCCTCGGCCCCTTCCTGCTCCCCGTCCCTAAACTCATCTCCAAACCGAGTCAGATGGAGGGGCTCCCTTGAATCAGCCCACCCCGACCCTGACACCCACCTACACAGGCACCCTATCCCTGGCTTTCCCTGTGGATGCGCTCCCACAGCAGGACGTGACCGCCGGGAAATGATCTTGAGGTTCCTGAGCCAGGCCAGCGTGGGCCCCGGCACACTCACCTCATCCTTGAGCTGGGCCAGGAAGAGGGGGAGCAGATGCTCGATAGTGTTGTCTTTGCCCAGGATGGGCGAGAGGCCCATGATGACGGAGGCCAGGGCCGACTTCACATGTTGGTTGGCATCTGACACCAGCTCCTGGGGTGGGGAAGGGAAGCAGACAAACGGGTCAAGGACCCAGCCCTGGAGGGGTCCGCCGGCCTCCGCTGCCCGTGGAACCTCTGGGTCCCTTCATTCCCAGCCGCCCCACCCCTCGGGAGGAATGGCGGGGAGCCACAGGTCCTGTTCTCCTGCTCCAAGGGTGGGGCCCCCAGATTTCAGACGGGCGAGGCTGGGCTGTTGCCGGCTCCAGCTGCCGGGGCCCATTCACCTGGCCAGGCCCTAACTTAGAAACAAGCCTATCAGAAGGTGACCTAGGCAGCTGTCAGCATGGCCTCAGAGCCTCAGCATTCTCCGAGGAAACGCCCCCTGCATGGGCTCGGTCAGGCCCTCTTAAGAGCCGGGCCTAACGGGGCCTGAGCCCCCTCGAGAGCCGGGCCTAACGGGGCCTGGGCCCCCTTGAGAGCAAAGCCTAACGGGGCCTGGGGCCTGGGCCCCCTCACGAGCCCGGCCTAATGGGGCCTGGGCCCCCTCACAAGCCCGGCCTAACAGGCCCCAGGGCCCCCTCGAGAGCCGGGCCTAACGGGGCCTGGGCCCCCTCGAGAGCCGGGCCTAACGGGGCCTGGGCCCCCTCGAGAGCAAGGCCTAACGGGGCCTGGGGCCTGGGGCCTGGGCCCCCTAACGAGCCCGGCCTAACGGGGCCTGGGCCCCCTCGAGAGCAAGGCCTAACGGGGCCTGGGGCCTGGGCCCCCTAACGAGCCCGGCCTAACGGGGCCTGGGCCCCCTTGAGAGCAAGGCCTAACGGGGCCTGGGGCCTGGGCCCCCTCACGAGCCCGGCCTAATGGGGCCTGGGCCCCCTCACAAGCCCGGCCTAACAGGCCCCAGGGCCCCCTCGAGAGCCAGGCCTAACGGGGCCTGGGCCCCCTCGAGAGCCGGGCCTAACGGGGCCTGGGCCCCCTCGAGAGCAAGGCCTAACGGGCCCCAGGGCCCCTTGCGAACCTGGCCTAAGCAGCTCCCTGAGCAGGGCACAGTGGCCACTCAGTCCCACCCCAGGGCTCCAGCCCTCTTTTAGCAGTCCAGAAGCTCTTCTTGGGCCAGAAGCTCTCTCCACCACCACCAAGTGCCCGTCTGCCTCCGCCGAGCCGAGAGCCGGCACCCAGGAGGCTCACTGACTGCCAGACCCCACAGGTGGCGGGCACTCCAGGGCCTCCTGCAGAAGCTCGCCCCCCCAGGCCCAGATTGGCTCTCTGGAGCCGACCGCCTCCCCCCAGGCCCTTCTTCGGGCCCTGTGCCCTTTCGCCTGACCCTCAGTCTCCACTTGGCAAACACCCTCCCTAAGCAGGACGCCTCCGGCAGCCCTTAACGGGCCTGGCACCATTCCCTGACCACACAGAACCCCTTCCACTACATGCCCCCCCCGCCGCTGACAGCAGACTGACCCACAGGCTGCAGGGCAGGAGTTAACGTTCCCAGGGTCCGGGCCCCTTGGGCCAGTCTGCCAAGGCCTAGGCCCCTGCCAGCAGCGCACCTTTAAAGGTGAAATGAGTGACCCCAGAATTGCAAAGGAAACGAGTCCCATTAAAGTGCTGTTTCCAGGACGTGTGTCACCCACCACCTGCAGCTCTGCGAGCTCCTCTCTGCCTCAGTGTCACCCCCTGTAAGATGGAAGAGCAGGGCCTGTCCCCCCTCACAAGGCCCCGTGGCCTTCTATGGACCGAGCTGCAGGTCGTCTGGGGCTTGTTTCTGCTCTTTTTATGAGAAGGGGACATGAGGGATCCGGTCTCGCCCCTTCCGTTGCCCCGGGCGCACGGAAACGCCGTTTATCTGGGGCCGTTCAGGGCAGGCCGGGGCAGCTCGGCCTTGGTGTCGGAAGGCCCGGCTCGGGCCCTCCGAGTCCCCCAAGCGTCAGGGTGACCTAACAAAGCCCGTCTGAGCCCCTCGGACCGAGGAAGATGAGCCAGGCCTGGAGGAGATGGGGCAACACCCTCAGCCCAGCCCCCGGCGGCCATGCCCTCCACCCACCTTGATGCAGGGCAAGATCTGGGTCATGATCACGTTCTCCCGGCAGTCTGAAGAGAGGTTCTCACAGAACTCTGTGGGCAGAAAAGGAGGGAGACGCCTGAGCGTCGCCTGCCCGGTGCCCCTCCTCCCACCCCGCCCGCACCCCCACAATCCCCAGCACCAACCTTTGACCTTGTGGGAGGCTGCGGCCCTCACCTCGGCCTCACAATCTTTCATGAGGTTCTGAAAGGCTGGGACCAGGTCCGTCTTGGTGATCTCTGGGCCAACGGCCTTCTGGAGCTGCAGGGGCAGAGGGTAGTGTGAGGGGGAGGGGAGGGCAGGGAAAGGGAAGACGGGGGAGGGAAAGGGGAGAGGGGGGAGAAGAGGGGGGAGAAAAGGGGGGAGAAGAGGGGGGAGAGCGGGTGGCTCCGCTTCTCACCAGGGTGGACCAGTCCCACTAGGCCTGGCCTGGAGAACACAAAGCTGATGAGACGGGGGAGGGGATAGTCAGGGTGGGGGGGGGGGAGGGGAGTTCTCAGGCAAGAAGGAGAGTTCTCAGGCCAGAAGGCCAGGCGCCGGGAGCCCCGAGCCCTCCTCCCGCACCCCTCCTCTCCGTAACTGTGGACCTTGCGAGAGGGGCGAGGTCAGGGGTGGCTGCTCGCTAAGGTGCTGGGGCCGGACCCCCCTCGCTCCCTGGGCCTCCTCCTTCTCCTCCTTAATATGTGACACAGCGTAACGTAACGTAACGTAGCAGAACGTCTATGGCACGGCATACATAGTATATATAGCACAGCACGGTATGGCCCAGTGTAACACACACACTACAGCAGAATACCAACAGGCACTTGTGCCACAATCCCCCCCACCCGGGCAGGGCCCTGCCCACCAGGACGCTCAGGGGCAGCGGGCCCAATGCTGCCCTCCCTCTGCCAAGGAAGCTGCCCGATGGCGCTGCTCAGTCCCTGTGACTCTCCTGGGAGGCAGGCTCCTTGCGGGCACAGGGCGGGCACCCCGGAGGGCTCTTTCCTTCATTCTAATACCGACAAAGCGCCCGCTCTCCCGTCACACTACAGGCCCCCGACGGCCCGTAAGGAGGGGAAGCCGAGCTGTGTCAGCCACCTCACAAGGACGACACGCGAGGAGAAGGGACGGAGAACCAAGACCCCAGGACCGGGACCCCGATCCTCGGGACAGAACTTTGCTGGGACGACAAACGCCAACAACAATTCGAGCTGCGGCTCACCGCGGTTCCCGCTGACAACGCCCTCTGTGCCAATCTGAGAAAGGACGGCTGGGGAATCTGTCCCTTAGTCTGGGATCTCCCCCCCACCAACTGGCTCCCACCGGCGCCACGGCGGCCAGCGAGACGCCACGTCCAGTTCTCCTAAGTGGGGGGAGGCTGCTACCACGTGACTCCGAAAAGCAGCACTGGGCTATCTGGGCCCTCCCCCTGTGTTCACCTGTCAGGGAAGGCACTGGGGTATGAAATATAACTAATTAAAATGTGCTCTTACTGGCTTGTGTTTCTCCAGTACTTGAAGATCTTCCTCCTAACAACCCCATGAGGAAGCTGAAACAATCATCCCATTTTACAAACGAGGAAACTACTCTCCAATTGATAAATGGCCAAAGGAAATGAACAGGCAGTTTTCAGATAAAGAAATCAAGGTTATCTCTAGTCATAGGAACAAAGGTTCTGATCACTACTGGTTCGGGAAATGCACATTAAGACGCCATCTCAAACCTAGCAGATTCACTAAGATGACAGAAAAGGAAAATGATAAATGGTGGAGAGGATAGGACAAAGTCGGGCCTTTAACGCACTGTTGGGAGACTGTAAACTGTTCCAGTCGTTCTGGAGAGCAACTTGGAATTACGCCAAGGGCCCACCCAAGTGTCAATCCCCTCGGATCCAGCAGCGCTGCTACCGGGTCTGTATCCCAAAGAGAAAAGGGAAAAGGACCTATTTGGGTTTTATAAATTTTTTTTTTTTAAATAACAGCTTATTATTTTCAAAATACATGCAAGGATAGTTTTCAACATTCACCCTTGCAAAAAAAATCTCCTCGTGTTCCAAATGTTTCTCCTTTCCCTCGATAGCACGTAATCCAATATAGGTGCAATTTTTTTAAAACATATTTCCACAATTATCATAGTGCACAAGAAAAATCACATCAAAAAGGGGGAAATGAGAAAGAAAAAGAAAAAAAAAGCAAGCAAACAAGAAGTGAAAACACTGTGTGGCGATCCACACGCAATTCCCACACTCTCTCTCTGGATGGGGATGACTCCCTCCATCCCAATTCTATGGGAATCGGCCTGAATCGCCTCATTGTGGAAAAGAGCCACGTCCGTCAGAGTTAATCATCACATACTAAAAGGACCTATTTATACAAAAATAGTTCCAGCAGCTCTCTTTGTGCTGGCGAAGAATTGAAAATTGAGGGATGCCCATCAATCGGGGAATGGCCGAACGAGCCGTGGAATATGATAGAGATAAAAGACTATTGTGCTGTAAGAAATGACGGGCAGATGGATTTCAGAAAACTTTGGAAAGACTTACACAAACAGACGAGAAGTGAGGGAGAACCAAGAGAACATTGTATACAGTGACAGCGACATTTGAAGATGATCGACTGTGAATGGCTTGGCTATTCTCAGCAATATAATGATCTAAGACAATTCCAAAGGCTGAATGATAAAAAGTGCTATTCATCTCCAGAGAAAGAACTGACGGAGTCTGACAGCAGATTGAAGCCTACTATTTTTCACTTTCTTTTATTTTTTCATAGGCTGATTGGGGGGTTTTTTGGTCTCCCAACATGACAAATGCAGATTACTCATCCGTAATTATCTCAGAATACATCCTCCCTTCTCCTCACTGAGAGATGGAGAGGTTCCAAAGGGAGGGAGAGAATCTGGAACTCGGTATTTAAAAAAAAACAAGTGTTAAAAATTGTCTTTATATGTCACCGGGGGAAAAGTGAAATGTTAAATAAGAAAAGATTAATCAAAAAATTGCTTTTACATGTAATTGGGAAAATATTTATACTTTTTAGAAAACAGAAAACTGATGACAAGTGGAAATAAGCACAGTGTGGTCTTATTTACATATGTATAAGTGTGTAATGTGTATGTGTGTGTATATATATATATATATATATATATATATATATGTAGATATAGATGTATAGCAGGGCAGCTAGGTGGTGCAGTGGATAGAGCACCAGCCCTGAATTCAGGAGGACCCGAGTTCAAATCTGGTCTCAGACACTTAACACTTCCTGGCTGTGTGACCCTGGGCAAGTCACTTAATCCCAGCCTCAGAAAAGAAAAAAAAAAAAAAAAAAAAAGAACAAATGTACAGCTAAAGTTATAGTGTGACTCTAGGAAAGTCACTTAACCCCAGCCTCAAAAAAAAAAAAAAAAAAAAAGATATAGATATATAGCTATAATAGCTATAGAGAGACATAGATAACATAGATACATATATTGAAGAGGGTGAAGTGGGCAGACTTGGGTCTGTGGTTCTCTTCCTCCTCTCTCCAAAGTGCCAAGGCCAGATCCGTGATGAAAGAATTAACCTACTCAAAGCTGTGATAAGAAAGGCTTTATTGGGGCCGCTAGGGGGCACAGTGGATAGAGCACCAGCCCTGAATTCAGGAGGACCCGAGTTCAAATCTGCTCTCAGACACTTAACACTTCCTAGTTGTGTGACCCTGGGCAGGTCACTTAACCCCAGCCTCAAAAAAAAAAAAGAAAGAAAGAAAGAAAGGCTTTATTGATTAGGAAAAGAACACCACAATGTCTTGGCGGGCAATATCTGCTTCTAGAGAGAAATCATATTGCAAAGAATGGGATTTTGGAGTTTCATTTTATACACAAACAGGATAACAGAACAGGATTTGTATCTGATATGACTTTTCTGCTTCCATAGGATATGGAGAAGTTTGTATGACAAAGGAGTTTCTCCAGAGACTGTGAGTCCTCTGAAGTTTGTATAAGAAAGAAATTTTTCTCTAGAGGAGGTTTTGTGGGTCATTTACGTAGTGGGCTGTCTGCTTTCCCCTCAGCATCTGTTTACAGATATCTACGCATATGTCTACACACACATGCACATACATAAACACACACATATATATCTCCATATTTGTTGCCTTTTTTAAGGAAGGGAATGCCTGGCAGAGAACAAAAGAAAACCTACAAGGAAGCAAAGAAAAGCTGGGCAGTTTTGAAATGAGTAGGAGGCAGCTAGGGAGCGCAGTGGATAGAGCACCAGCCCTGAATTCAGGAGAACCCGAGTTCGAATCTGGTCTCAGACACTTTACACTTCCTAGCTGTGTGACCCTGGGCAAGTCACTTCACCCCAGTCTTAGGAAAAAGAAGAAAAGAAAAAAGAAAACAATGGGTATTATTTATTATATAGGTTTTCTTGAAACAGAGTTTTATTATTCTATTCTGAATCCTCCTTTAAGTTCTGCTAGGTACGTGGCAATTTTTTTTTCTTTTCTTATGTAAGTTTAAGGTGAATTAAAAAATATTTTTTTTAATAAAAAATAGAAGCCTGAGATTCAAGGAGTTCAAGTGATTCACCCAGCCTGACCCAGCTACGGAGAGATGGAGAAGCACCCCAGTCAAAGAACTGGCCTTGAGAGTAGAAGATCTGCATTCAAGGTCCACCTCGGATAAACAATAGGGCATGACTCTAGGTAAGTCACAATCTTTCCAGACTAGAGATGTCAAAGGCCAAACCAATTGAGAAATAAAATATAATAATACACAAAGAACAGCGCATTTTAGGACTAAGTGGATATCTGGCCCACAGGGGTTCTCACGTATGACTTCCTGTTGTTCAACATGTTCAACGCCTCTCCATGCGCCCACCTGGGGTTTCCTTGGCAGGGATGCTGCCATGGATGGCCACTTCCTTCTCCAGCTCATTTTCCAGATAGGGAAACTGAGTCAGAGAGGGTGTAGTGACCTGCCCAGGGTCACGCAGCAGGAAGTGTCTGAGGCTGGATCTGAATGCAGGAGGACCATGCTCTGAGCACCACGTGCCCATGCGGGATTAGTGGCTCCCCATTTCTTTCTCTTGCTCTCAGATGACTCAAGTTACAATTGCAAGGAAGCTGCTTCTCTGCACTGGTTCCACTCTAACCCTGCCTTTCTCCTGCCCAGCTCGGAGGTGTCAGCGCCCAAACTGGAACCCAGGGCACTGAATTCAAGGTCGAGGTCCTTTTGATTGTGAGTCCCCCCACCCCCCCGAAAGGGCTGGCAGGGAGGTTAGCAGAAGCTTTGCTTTCTGCCCAGCACCGCAGACCTAGCGAGGGCTGACTGCAGGTGCCGATCCTTGCCTTACTTAATTATTCCGGTACATGCTGTGACACGCAAATACTTCCCTGCTTGCTGGGGACGTGGATGACCTAGCAGTCACTCCAGAGAAGGGTGTGGAACCACATAAAAGTGGGCTAGTCCCTTGGATTTTGGACTGTGCCCCAGCAGAGTCGCTAAACTGGGCATGCCCGCCAAGCCAACATCAGCACAAGGCCCACGCCCCGTGAGACCAAAGAAAGTGGAAAAGGGCCCGTGCCTACAGCCGTGTTCACAAGAACTGGAAAGTGGGGCGAAGGCTAAACAAGTTAGGGTCTGAGGGACCATGACTGTGCCCCAGGAAATTGGGAGGGGACGGCTTCAGAGAAACGTGAGGCCTCATATAGGCAGAGAGGAAGGGAGCAGGTCGAGGACTAGGTATAGAACGACCATGAGCCAAGGCGATCCCAAAAAACTCTGGATAAAAATGCCGTCCGCGTCCAGAGAGAATGACGGAGACTGAAGGTACACCACGCGCTATGCTACGCTCACTTCTTTGTTCTGTTTTTTTTTCCTCTCTTGTAGTTTTTCCTCTTTTATTCTCATTATTCTCTCCTAACGTGATCATAAAGAAATGTAAAAAGTTAACAAATATGTATAACCAGGAAAATAATAATTTTTTAAAGTGGGAGAGAAAATGCCCACACTACAAACAAAGAACTTTGGAGCCTCCAGAACTGACCAAGCACGAGGCGGGAGAGCGGAGGACGAGACGTGCTGCCGCTCCCGGCCTCCCGGCCTCCGGCCTCCCACCAGTGTGGGGACGGGCTCGGACACGTTTATTTTTCTCACGGCCAATTTGTCAAACCAGCACTGTGCTTTTTTCCTACTGTGGTAATGAGTGAATCGATTTTTTGCTACTTGAAGAAAATTAAATTTAATGAAAAGAAAAATGTGCTCACATTATTTCTGATGGTCAGTCAAAACAGCCAGAAGTTTTATAGCTGGGCCCAGAGTCAGGCAGACATTTATTAGCTGTGTGACCCTGGATAAGTCACTCCCTCTTACCTCAATTTCCTCACATGTAAAATGAGAATAGCAGCACCTCCCTCCCAGGCTGCTTGGGAGGAAAAATGGGATCCTATTTGTCAAAGTACTTGGCCAACCTTCAAGCATCCTCTAAGTACTAATTCTTATTGACATGTTCCTAGAACTTAGAGCTGGGACCCTAAAAAAATCATCCGATTCAACTTCCTCATTCTACAGAGGAGGAAACTGAGGCAGGCCCTAGGGAGAACTTGAGCAAGGTCATCCAGTTGGCCAGGGGAGAGCCAGGGCTTAGTCCTCCCAATTCCCTGCTCACCAAGCCAGGAAATCGGATCTGGGGCCGCACTGAGAGGCACTGGGTCCAGGGACAGCAAAGAACACAAACTGTAGCCAGCAGGGATGACTTCGTTCTAACTGCTATCGCCCTGCCCCATGCAGGGATGTTTGGCATGAGCCTTGTGTTCAGGACCAGGTCAGCGAAGGTCACTGCTAAGAGTGAGGGGATGCTGAGTAGGACGGTGACAGGCCTGAAGAAGAGCTGAAGGGCCCAGAGGGGTAGAGGCTGAGGAAGGGATGGCTAGGGGAAAGGCTGCCACGTGGAGAACGAGTTAAAAACGTTCTGTCCCAGAGCAAAGAAGAGGCGGATCTTCCTAAGAACAGAGGCTCGAGACTCGCAGTTCCCCCATGCTCCAAGCTGCCCAAGGAAGATCGGCCCCGGGAGGGGCCACAGCTTTCAGGAAGCAAGCCCCCACCTCCCCATTACCCTGCAGGCCTGATTCTTGTACAGATAAGGGTGGGATCAGCGAGGTCCCTCCCAACTCGGGTCCTCCAATCTGGCCTTCTGACACACACCAACTGCACACTAGGCTGTGAAAAGACAAACTGACGCGTACAGGGGTCACAGGCCACACTCGGGGGGAGTACACAGGTTATTCTGATGGCACAGAGACTATCAATTTTTCCTATTTCCCTCAGAGCTAGCAAATTCTTAGATGGAGTCGGAAAAACGGGACAGTGAGAAAGGGAAACAGGAGGAAAGCACCAAAAGAGCCATCTCCCCAAGAGCTCTTGGGGGTGCCAGCTGGCATCTCTGCGGGCTGCAAGAAAAATGAGAGGATGGCGGGCGCCAAGTGCTCCTCCTGGCCCCTCTGGGGCAGCACACGAGGGAAATGTTCTCACGTGGAGAACCAATCTCCCTCTAACGCTCACCATCCTCCTAATTCTGTCCCCAAAGCCAAACAGAACAAAGCTCATCTTTTTTCTTTTTTTTTCCCCTAAGGCAGTTGGGGCGAAGTGACTTGCCCAGACTAGGTAGTGTTAAATGTCTGAGACCAGATTTGAATTCAGGTCCTCCTGACTGCAGGGCTGGTCTCTATCCACTGTGCCACCTGGCTGCCCCATCTTTGTTCTCGATGAAGGCACAAATCAAGTCTGGATCCCCCAGAAAATCTTCCTGTCTCTGGTCTAAAAATGTCTTCCAATACAATCATTTAAGAAGCATTTGCTAAGTGCCTACTGTGTGCCAGGCACAGTGATAAGCACGGGGAATTCAAAAGAAAAGCCAGCCCCCGCCCTCAAAGAACATCCATTCTATCGGGGCACTTAACATTTAACACCCTGAGATTTCCTGTGCAGAGGAGATGAGAGCCTGAGAAGCCCTGCGCGAGCGGCTAGGAGAAGTCTTCAGGCTGAGGCTACAAAGAAACAGAGAAGGTAACAGGGAAGAAGACTATTCCAGGCCCAGGGGAGAAGGCAGAAGGGGAAGCTGCAAGGTGGCGGCCGTGGTTAGCACAGATGGGTGATGCACGTGCCCGGGAGAGAAGCGGGAGGCAAAGCTCTCACTGCCAAGGAGCAGCCGTGGCACGTGAGATGTCAGGGAGCCGCGGAGATGTGGTCACAGAGAGGGGAAACTGAGGCCAGGAAACCGATGAGGAGGTGACAAGAGCCGGACCGTGACCACAGGGAGGAAAGAAAGGGCTGGATGTGAATGGCGGTGGCCCGGCTCCGGGCAGCAGGACTCAGACCCAGGGGGCGCCCTCACTGCTAACAGGAAGCTCCAGAAGGAGAGAGGATCTGGGGGGGAGGAGCACCAAGTTCTGATTTGAGGAGCTGACTTTGAGATGGTCAGCCTGGGGTCGAGGTGGGGCTGGAGGTCAGGAAAGAGACCAGGGCTGGGCAGATGGATGTGAGAATCACCCACAGAGAAAATCATGGGACGCACACGATCTGAGGAGATCGCCAAGTGAGCTAGACAGTACAAAGCGAAAAGAAGTTCCAGGAGAGAGCACCAGGGGACGGCGTGGTCAGGCAACCTGAATAAAAGAACCAGCAGAGGAGCCTAGAAGTAGCCGGCCGGGGAGGAGGAGCAGGGCAGAGCTATGTCCCTAAAACCTAGCAGCCAGAGCAGTGTCAAAGGCCGCTGGGCCCCGAAGGCCAGGCCCCGAAGGCCAGGCCGGGCACTGAAGCGATCACTGGCAACACTGGGGAAGGCAGTCCCCTCTCCATCTTAGCCAGTCTCTTCTGAACACATCCAACGGAACCAAGCGACTCGGAGACATGGCCTCCGAAGGGGCACACGACCTCCCAGACAGGCTCCTCTGAGGAGACAAATCAGCATCGCTCTTACTCAGGCTCTTAGGAACTAAGTCCAATGTCACCTCTGATCCTCAGGCCTTTTTCAAATGGAGAAGGAGCCTGAAATGGGAGGTGGGTAAACGGGCCTGCGGTGAACGCCGCTTCTTGTGGGACCATAAGCAAGCCATCTGCCTCCTCTGAGCCGTGGCCACAGTGACAGAGGCTCAAAGGGCAGGAACGGGGTGATCTGGCAGAGGCCCAGCTACGAGGTCCGCTTCTTCATCCGTAAGTGAAGGGGACGGCTCCCATCCAGCCCTAGATCTCTGCGATTCTGGCCCGAGTAATGATAAAATGGAGGCGCTGCTTTATGATGTGTAAAGGCTTCTTGGGCTCGGGCTCGGGCACACACTAGCTCTGGGCAACTCTCGTCCTCTGTAAAACGGGGATAACATACCTATGCTCGTTTACGTCACGGGCCTGGGGAGGTGAAAGCACCGTCAAGCTTAAACTGCTCCAGACACATAAGCTGCTATTATATTAATGACAGGGAGGAAGAGAAGGTGAATCCTTCCCTGGCTGACGCCCGGCGGGGGCAGGAAAGGGCAAAGCCCGTTAAGCAGACGGACCAGCTGCTCCCCCTGCTCTAGAGAAAGGAAGAAAGGCCGGAGACGTGCGAGGGCCGCGTGTGGCCTAACTGGGAGCGAAGGGTGTAATTAGGCTCAGTCGAGTCAGGACTCATAGGGCACCACGGCGCTGTGGGCATCCCGCATCCAGGATTGGCAGGCTCTCCGGGACAGACTGAGAACTCTAGCTCTGGAGACGGGGGTCTAACACTGCCCTGTGCTACTTCTGCAGATCAAAGTCGACTTCAGCAAAGGGCTGCGGGCCAGGCCCAGAGCAAGCCGGCTGCCAACCCTCAAACAGGAAGAGAGATCCTCCAGAATACGCCCCTCCCCCCACAAGCTCCCTCAACCTACCTCTGTGAACTTGTCTGCCACCATGTAGCGAACTCGCCAGGACTTGTCCTCCGCCGCTTGGCGTAGCGTGGGCATCACCAGGGCTTCCAGGTCCTCTTGGGGCAGCAGCTGGGCAATATTGACACAAGCCTCCACTGCCAATAGCCGCACCGAGTCCTGAGGAAGGAGAGCGGGGAGCCTCAGGGGAGGGTCACTGGCCAGGGCCCGCCTCGGTGACAGACTGGGGAGCTCTGAGCCGAGGCAGGTGGCAGTGGCCGTCTCCCCAGGACCCTCCGTGCTATCCCTGCTTATGCAGCCTCGTTCTGACCCCAGCTCCTTCTGGTCCAAAAGGCTTCGTTCTGTGCTTTAAAGGTAGCTCCAGCACCGATCTAATGATGCTGACAAGATGGCCAGCATCCCTGGAATCACCTCACAAGGCAACGTCCTGCACGGCTAAAATCTGCCTCCCTGAAAGCTGCCCTCGCCCATGCTGACCGTGGACTCTAAGTGCGAGGAGACCCACGGTGAGCCCTGTTCTTCCTCAGTTACCTAAACGCAATCCTCACGGCCTTCCACAGTCTTCAAATAATTCCTCGACTTCCACTCAACCATTCCTCATGACACGGTAAGTAACGGGGGAGGGAAAGGAGACTCGTCTTCAATGGCTGCCTCATTCCTGCCACCAAACACTCAGGCTCTGCCCCGCCTCCCTGGGGGCCCTGGCCATGACATTTCCCCCTCCCCTATGACTTCAGCTCCCTCATCTCTAAAAGAGAAGTAATGGAAGGGATGGTCTAGATCCAGGAACCAAACTCAAATAAAACGGATCCTGACTTAGAAAACCACAAACTAGCATTATCTGTCATTATTATTATTATTACTATTTTTAGCTGAGGTAATTGGAGTTAAGTGACTTGCCCAGGGTCACACAGCCAGGAAGTGTTCAGTGTCTGAGACCGGATTTGAACTCGGGTCCTCCTGACTTCAGGGCTGGTGCTCTCTCCACTGCGCCACCCCCCTTACCTATTACTTTCCAATGACATATCCAGATGGTTCTCACTGCAGGAGCAGAGTTTTGCCTACTTCCCTCTGAGAGTCTCCCTCCTTTGGGCTAGACCACTTCTAAGACCTCCCACCACACCGGAATACCCTCTGTGCCATCCCTGCCCTGAGCAGAGCTTTGCCAAGGAGGTCTGATTGCACCTGCTGCCATGCCTACCCCCCCGGCACATCCTCCCTCCTTAGGGAATGTCCAGTGAGGGGGTCCATCCGTCCCTGACCTCCGGGCCTGGATAACAGATGCTGCCACAAACCCTGCACCAGGCCCCAAGGCCACCCCCCAGACACAGGCCCTGCCTGGGGCACCTGCTCCTCACCTGCTCGTCAGAGGCCAGGTTGGAGAACATGGGGATGATTTCGCTTTTGACATTGTCCAGCTCAAGAACCTTGGCAAACTCTCCCAGCTTGGAGGCGGCAGCTCGTCGGACCATGGGGGTGTCATCGGAGCACAGGTTCCGGAAGTACCTACGGGGCCACACAGAAAGAAGCTGAGGATGGCAGCAGCCCCACAGGGAGCCCAAGACGGGATGGCTGGGGGCAGTTTAAAAAAGCTGGCATTTGCAAATCACAATTACTAGAAGTAAAAATCCCTAATCCAAAAAGATCCCTCTCCACCTAAGGGTGCTTAAACATGCCCGTTTTTCAGCCCTAGCTGCTGCTGGCCGCTGGCATTTTTTGTGCTGCTCGGGCCCAGCGCAGCATCTGCAGCAGGGGAAGGCACATCTGAGGGGCTGATGGTGGGTTTTCACAATTTTGCAGACATGAGTTTCTTCACTGAGCTTCTTTTCTGAATCTGATGCTTAGGTTCTCAGCACTCCCTCACTTGAGGCCTTCTTAACAATCAGCTAACTGTCCCGGGGCCGTCTTCGGCTCCAGTTTAGGTTTCGAGGCGACTAAGAAGGCCGCAGACCTGCAGCTCTGACGGAGCCGGCCTCCGAGGGCTCCTCCCCAGCATTAGGTCCGAGAGGCACCTGGTCAGCGTCTGCTGAAATCCCAGCTGACTGCCAGTCCCACCCAAGCATCTGTTTCAGGTCTCGAGGGAGCTCTCCTTGGTGCTGACACCGGGGGCTAAGAGGAGGAGTCCCTCACTTACTGCCTGTCCCATGTGAAATGGGTTCAGAGCATCTCACCGAACCCGACGTCCATGTGAGACAGGCCCGGCCGGCCCGGAAAGGCCCGGACCGGGCGCCAGGAGACCTGGAGCCGAGGCTTGATTCTGCCCCGGCTCCCCCCGAGTGCCCTGCTCTCTAAAGGACTGAAGCAGGCGGACGAGGAGATTTCTAAGGGCCAACCCCACACTCGGATGTGAGCCACAGCTTCGGGAGGACCAGAGAGCTCACTAATCAAGACACAGTCTAAGATAATCAGCTGTCTGGGGCCTGGAAGATGACCAGAAACAAGCCCTTTTTGGTGCTCTCTCCTAGGTGCCAGACACCGGTGAGGGGCTCACCCGGAAGCATCTCGGGAGGCGCAAAGAACAGCGGGCACATGTAAGTCTTGTGACAAGGCCTCAACTTCCCCAGAGTAATGACGAAAGAGGAAGAAGAATATTTGCTCAACCTACCTCAAAGGGTTGTTGGGAACAGGGCATAAGGGAAGGTAAATGATCTGGGCCTGAGCCATCAGTGGTTAGGGTTAAGGGGAGAGGCCGGAGGGTGAGGACCGATGAAGGGTCCGGACCCCGTGAACAGAGGGAAATCACACTCACTGCCGTAGCTCTGCCTTGACGGCGCTGGAGACCCGGGGGTAGCAGACAGAGAAGAGCCCACAAGCCGAGGTGCGGGAGGTGAACCAGTCGCCGCCCGCCAGCCGCTTCACGAGGGGCACGAAGTGAGCCTCCAGGTCCGAGGGCGAGTGCTCGTGGGAGATAATCCGAAGGGAATCCACTGCCTTGTCCCGAACAACCGTCTCCTCTACTGTGGCCAGGGACTCCAAGGGGGGCTGGCAGGGGAAGTCAGGGACACGTTAGCTCCTCCGGCCTTCGTGCTCTGAGCCCCACTCCCACCACCCTCGATGCTTGGCTCACAGCCCACGGCCCGCAGGAAACCTCTTCTCACTCACAGCCTGCCCTCCTTCCCTAGATCCACACGCCTCTAGGTTATGGCCCCGGGCCCTTCTGCCTCCTCTCCCAGGCACGAGCCCCCGGGGCCTGGGACTGCCCAGCCTCTGGCTCTCCTCTTCCCACGCCGGCTGCCTTGAAGCAAGTCCCTTCGGCGGCCTGGGCTCTATGATTTCTAAGTCCCTGCCGGCTCAGAGCCTACCATGTGAGCAGCAGAGGACGCTGAACCGGCAGGCAAGAGATCTGCCTTCAGGGTTCATCTCTACCCAACCCAGCTCAAGGCCCCATTAACTCCTGGAAAATTCGGGGCTTTCTCTAGATCAGGGGTCATTGTCCTTTTTTGCGTCCCCTGCTCCTCCTTGTGCCCCCTTCTAAGAATCTGACTTGTCAATGTAAATTCCAGGCAGAAGTTAGTGGGAATTAGGACGTGAACCTTTTCCGGCCAACTGCACGAAGCCCTTGACGTCCAGCCACGGGCACACCGCGTCTCCCCCTCACGCCCGCTCCACTCCCCCCTCCTCGGATACCTACGTACCCCGGGCTTCGAATCCCAGATCTACACTACTGGGCAGCCCCTCCCCCTTCTCTAGGCCTCAGGAGGCTCGCAAGCTAAGTGGCCCCTAAGTTCTGTTCTCCAATCTGACTCCACAAGTTCAGCAAACACTTAGGAAGCACCTCCTGGGTTCCAGGCCTCAGGTGGCAGAGCTAAAGCGGCACCTCCCTGCCCTCACAGAGCTTACACTCACACAGGAGCTACACTCTAATTGTATTCCAGGTTATCTGTCTTCTGGCCAGCTCACTTCACCCTCTGGGCCTGTCTCCTCATCTGTAAAATGGGGATAATAGCTCACATTACCCACTCACCCTGGTCTGGGGGAGGCACGTGCTGGGTGGGTGAACTGGGTTCTTAGTGCTCCGGCTAGCTCCTAACCCAGAGGGGGCTCCAAGGAGCCCCCAGGAGTTTCTCCCAGGGGAGCCGAGGGTCGTCTCCACCTCTGATCCCCCGCGGGGAGCTGGGCACAAAACCCAGTTGTTTGGGGAGCCCCAGAGAGAGGATCGGGGGCAGGGTTCGTGGCCCCCTCCACCCCAGAGACGGGGTCTCCCTGCCTGGTTCCCTGGTGTCCCCGACAAGCTCAACACAGCACAGGGAGAGACCTCAGAGTGGCCTGGGAAGCCCGTGGCCCTGGGACCTCGGGCTGGATCCCTCCTCTGAGGAGAGTCGGGCCGGTGCTTCCAGGCCTGGATCTCTGCCCGCCCAAGTTTCACGAACCCCTCATTCGTGTCTCCTGCTCTCGCGTCCCATCGCACCCCGCCAGGCTGTAAGCTCCGTGAGGGTGGGGATGGTGTCCGCTCTCACCTGGCTCCCCGGCCCACGCCACAGTGCCCTCGCACGAGGCGCCCCTAAGTATCTGCTGAACTGACTGGGCCTAGCGTAGGGGAGCCTGCCCCGGCCCGCCCCGGACTCACCAGCAGGCAGTGGACGTACTCGGGCCCGCCCACCAAGGTGGTGAAAGTCCCCAGCTGCTCAGCCAGCGCCAGGAGCACTTCATCTTCATCGTAGATAGTGTCTGCGGGACAGAGTCAAGCTCAGCATCCCCTCTCCTTGTGGAGGACTCCCAAGGACCCCGGCGGCGAGGTTCCAGAAAGCCGCCATCCTCCGGAGCCAGAAAACCCCGCAGATGCACCCCAAAACCCCGCAGATGCACCCCAAAACCCCGCAGACGCGCCCCACAGTCTCTGAGCTCCCAGCTCGGACAGCCCGAGTTCTACGGGCTAAGCTGCGTACCTGCATTCTAACCATCCAGAGGGACGCTGCCTTCCTCACCCTTTTCCCAATCCTGCTCCTCCTCGCTGGGGGTTTTTGCTGCCGGTGCCTCAGCCCTGCCCTCCGGGAGTCTCCTCTCCTCTCTACACTACCCAGGTCTCCTCTAGCCTCTCGGCCTTCCCCTGCACCCGTCTGCAGCCCTCTGCTACATCCCCGCTCTGGGCAGCCTCCTGTCACCTCAAGGGAGCACCTCCCGTGCCCACCCCAAAAACTGCCTCAGCCAGGAGCCGCTCCCTCAGCCTTTCTGGCTGCAGAGGGCTGGACGATGCAGGACAGAGAGGGGAATCAGAAGGGCCCCCCCCAAACAGCAATCTCCTCCCCAACATCGGACAATGGGCCCTCCTGAAGATCCCCGGGGGCAAGGAAGGCACTCCACCATCGGATCAGCTCACTTAGGGAGTTTTCCCCCTGCCTGAAATCTGCTTCCCCGCAGTGAGTGGAGGCCGAGCCCGGGGCCGGCCCCCCGCCACAGCCCAGGAAGAGGCTACGCAGGGGCACCACCTTCCCCCGGCTTCAGGACTCGAGCTCCCGCCCCCCCATCAAGTGCTGGAGCCCCAGGACCACCAGGGCCCATCAACCTTCTCTATCACCTAAGAGGCGACTCCTAAATATTTATGGCCCCAAAGTGGCCCTGGAGGGCCGGGCTGAGCCCGTGAGTCACAGACAGCGGGAGACAGACTGCAGCACACTGGGAAATCTTTCCCACAAGCAACCCCCGGAAGAGACGGCCTTGCACGCCCACGAGCTGCCCGGGCCAAGGGACCCGAGCAAAGGCACGGCACAGAATCGCAGTTTAAGGTCAGCGAGTGTCAGATTCAAGAGTCGCCCTGCACAGAGAGGGAGGGGGAGCGCGCTCCCAGCCTGGGAGGCTTTGTCTGAGGATGACATCAGGCCATCGGCCTTCCCCTCGATCCCCACCCCTCGCCTGGTGAAGTTCCCAAGGGCTCCTGACCATTGACAGGGAGGGAATGATGAAGTGGACACACAGTGATCCAAAGGGTCACTGCAAGGGGGGGGGCCTTGTGAACTGAAACCCTCCAGAAACAAGAGCTGCCACATGGGGTCGAGTCCAAACTCCAGGGAGGCAGCGGAGGCCCTCCCGAGCCGGAGGAGCTCGCCCCAGGACCTTCCTCAACCTATTCCCACCAGCCCCCGTGCTCCTCACGACTCTCCACACCTCCGTTTGGGCAACTGCCTCCAGCTGGAATACCCTCCCCCATCCAGAGTCTATCTGTCAAGGTCTCAGGAAGTGCTGGCAGGGCTCCCTGCCCCCAGACCATCCTGGCAGGGCCCTCTCCCCCCAGACCATCCTGGCAGGATGATATGTGTCTGACTCTTCGTGACCCCACTGGGGGTTTTCTAGGTAAAGACACGGAAGTAGTTTACCACTTCCTTCTCTGGCTCCCATTATGCATGAGGAAGCCAAGGGAAACAGGGTGAAGTGACTAGTCCAGGGCCACATAACCATGAAGTGTCTAAGGCTGAATCTGAATCTCCAGGGGACTCTATCTGCTGCCCCGCCGGCTGCCCTGGATGCTCCATTGAGCCCTCAGGCACCTGAGGGCAGAGGGGACGGAGCTCTCTGGAGCCCTTCCCCAGAGGCCCGGCCCGACACTACTCAGCTAGGAGAGTCCCCAGCCTGGGGCACACCAACAAAGCAGGGGCCACCAAGGGAGACCTAGCTGCTCCATTACAGTGATGGAGCTGCCCATCCCCAGAGAGCACCCACACGGACTCATCGACAAGGCTCCTGGGAGGTCACGGCCAACAGTGAGAGGCCAGGGCCACCGGGAGCTGCTGTCCCCTCCCATTCTGCACCAAAGGGCGGGGCTTCCACATCAGCCCTCTGACCGGCATCTCGCTAAGTCTAGAAATGTGGGGAGATCCTAAGGGGGCCATGCGACACAAGAGCGACTTTTCCACAGCGACAAGGCCATCCACGAGCCCGAGAAGGGCCTACCACCTATGCCTTCCTGCACGTTGCTCTAAAGCTGGTGCCCAGCAAGGGCCCCAGGCCTGCGGCTGAGTTCCTTCCAGGCAGACATCGATCCCTCCCCGGGCAAAGGCTCAGTCAGTAACCGCATTACACGTCACCGGTCTTTTTGTGACCAACGGGAATCTGGAGACGGTCAAAGGGCTGGCAGAATGTCAGAAACGTTGGTCTTCGGCACTCCCTGACCTCCTAGTCTGGTGAAGGTCTACAGCGTCTCCCCTAAAAGAGGCTGCCCCTGGGAACCCTCCTGTTTCTGTCAATGCTATTTGTTAATCCGCACTGAGAAACTCAGCACCCAGAAGAGGGTCCCACCCCCCCCTTCCCAAACAGCCACGTCACCATTTATCCGGGAGTTCCTTCCCTCTCATCACCCCCCTCCCACAAGGCCACTGCTTTCTGGCGAGGATCCCCTACCTGTCAGGAATGGAAGGAGCTCACTGCGGGTCCTCTCCACACCAAGGGCGAGGGCAATGGTGGACAGCTTCTTGATACTGTTGAGCCGGAGCTGCAGGAAAAAGTACAAGTTAGTGACCGAGGGCTTCCGAGAGCAGGCCGCCAGCAACCGCCAGTCCCCACCGAGCTTTGCTCTGTCTGCAAAGGGTGTGTGAGGGGTCGCAGGAGGGTCAGACCCCAAGCATTCATCCTGAGCAAGACAGAAGGCTCCACAATCTGACCCCGGCTGCAACCTGAGTACAAGGCTGGAACTAGAATCCATGTTCTGTGGCTAAAAGACCCTCCCAGCTCTGAGGTTCTATGTTCTATGGGTCCTTCCAGTTCTGAGGTTCCGTGTTCTCTGGGCCCTTCCAATTCTGAGGTTCCATGTTCTATGGGTCCTTCATCTGTGAGGTCCCATGTTCTATGGGCCCTTCCAGTTCTGAGGTTCCGTGTTCTAGGGGAGGTTCCATGTTCCTAGGGTCCTCCAGCTCTGAGGTTCCGTGTTCTATGGGTCCTTCCAGTTCTGAGGTTCCATGTTCTATGGGCCCTTCCAGCTCTGAGGTTCCGTGTTCTATGGGCCCTTCCAGTTCTGAGGTTCCATGTTCTATGGGCGCTTCCAGCTCTGAGGTTCCGTGTTCTAGGGGAGGTTCCATGTTCCTAGGGTCCTCCAGCTCTGAGGTTCCGTGTTCTATGGGTCCTTCCAGTTCTGAGGTTCCATGTTCTATGGGCCCTTCCAGTTCTGAGGTTCCATGTTCTATGGGTCCTTCCAGTTCTGAGGTTCCATGTTCTATGGGTCCTCCAGCTCTGAGGTTCCGTGTTCTATGGGTCCTTCCAGTTCTGAGGTTCCATGTTCTATGGGCCCTTCCAGCTCTGAGGTTCCGTGTTCTATGGGCCCTTCCAGCTCTGAGGTTCCGTGTTCTATGGGCGCTCCCAAACCTGAGGTCCCACATTTCATACCCCCCTCAGCTCTGAGATTCTGCATTCTATGGGTCCTCCCAGTTTTGAGGGTCTGTGTCCCATGGGCCCTTCCAGCTTTGAGATTTCACATTCTTCGGGTCCTCCAACTCTGAGGTTGCGTGTTCTGTGGTTGCCCCGCCTCCGCTCTGGGATTCCAGGCTCTCCGAGCCCTTCTGGCTAAGGCCTCCTGGGCTTTCTCCCTGCGCTCACGCCGCTCTGCCCTGTGAAATGCCTGACATCCCTTCTGCTGGGTTTCTGCTTCTGGTCCCAGCCCCACCAGATACTGAACCCAAGCCAGTTTCAAGGTCCTGCTCAAGCACTAGTGGGGCCCGAATTCCCTGACCTTCCGCACAGACCTTACTTCCGAGCATGGTTCCTGGCACATAACGGGTACTTAATAAATGCCGGTAGTTGTTCTGAACCTCTCAATGACACCCGTGGCTGGCTACTCAGGGAAAGCGCTCTCACTTCAAGTTCAAGCTCAAAACTTCCTCCCTCCCTGACCGGGAGAGAGTGAATTCCTCCCTGTGGCCACTTAAAGAGCCATAATAATACTTAGTCTAGCTAGGTCCTGAGGCTACTGCAGGAAAAGTACTTCAATCAACATTAAAACACCCACAGGGCTGTCAAGAAAGTCCGGTGAGGTCAGGGACAAGCCAGCACCACCAAAACGTTGGCTTTCATCACATCCGCCCCATCCCCCCCAGCCGAGGCTCTCCGGGAGGGCAGGAGCCGCACACTGTCTGTGCGACCCTCCTTTCTCCCCCTGCAACATGGGAAAGAGAAGGGGGGCAGGGGGAAGACGGAGAGAGAGGGGACGGAAGAATGGGCCAGATGACTTCTCAGGCCTCCCTTCTTAACTATAAAGCAGAACAAACAAATCTATGGATTTGGAGAATTAGTCTGGCAGCCCACGAGGGCAGATCTGAGAGGGATGGAAGCAGGAAGCCTGTGCGGGGCCCTGCCGACTGCTAGGGCAGTTTCCACAGTGAGCGACGCTCTCTGCGGCCACGTCCTTTCCCACGGGAGGAGGCTGAGGCGGCCTACCTGCTGGCCACCACTTCCAGGAAGTCTCTGGCCAACGGGACGAACTCCCCCACGCGTGACTCACCTCGCCAGAGGAGCAGCCGGTCTCAGAGGACAAGATGGTTATTCATCTGTACTCAGGAGCCCGGAGGAGGGAGGCCCTTAGAACAGAGCTAGAAGGGCCTTGGCAGCCCAGGCCCCCTCCCCTGCCCGGCAGATGGGGGAACGACTGAATAAATGAATAACTGGCTTCCAGCCTGCTTCCCTCCCCCCACCTCAGCGCCATGGTAACAATGCTCCGGGACGCTGCCAGAGAGCTTTAAGGTTTACAAAAAGCTTTCCCAATTCATTCACAAATGCTCTCCTCCGGGATGGAAATCCAGCCCATCGGAGGTGGGAGAGCGCGGCTGTCCTGCCGGCCTCGGCCCAGGCTCCGGGAACGCAGAGAGAGGAAGGCCAGGAGCGGGCCGGCCAGGAGGGCTTGACGAGAGTCTGAACCTCGGTCTTTGGGGATGGAGGAGTCACTGGAGGCGCCCGAGCTCTGGAGCGACGTGAAAAACCCTACGCACTAATTAGGAAGAGAAATTCTTTCCCTCTGCTAATTATTTCCTCCTCCTGCTAGGCCTGGCTCGAGTAGTAGACATTTAGATGCTGCCGCCTCATAGAGTGAACTCTTTGTGGGCGGGGCCCACGGTCTCCTTTTGCATCCCCGGCGCAGGGCGCACAGTAGGCATCTGATAAATGTCTTCTCACTGACACTGACGGCCAGTTCAGAGCCGGGGGCGCGACCGTCTCATTTACAGGAAAGGAAACTGGGGTACAGGGGGTGACTTGTCCCCGACCCCCAGGCTGGGGAGTCCTGACTGCCGCCAGGGGCATATCCGCCTCTCAGAGCTCTCCGCCGTGCCCGAGAGAGAGGAGCGGGCCAAGTGAGGCCTTGGAGAAAGGAGCGATCCGGCCAGAGGACAGGGCCAAGGCAGGCTGGAAAAAGGCGAAGCCCGGGGGGGTCTCAGAGGGCCCGAGAAGGGGGACGGGCTTCGGGCCCGGCCGGAGGCCGGAGAGAACGAGCACAGCAAGAGGCCGGACTCCCCGAGAGCAGGCGGCCGCGCCTCTCCAGCGCCCCGAACGTGAGGGTGTGCGTGTGGGGGTGCTCGGTGTTTACTGAGTCAGCCAGAGAAAAGGGGGGCTAGGGGCCACTTAGTCCCAGCCCTTCAGTCTGCAGAAGAAACAAGACTGACTCCTTGTTCAAAGTCACAAGAGAGCCGGCTTTGGACCCAAGAAGTCTAACTCCCAAAGTCATCCCACACGGCCAGAGGCCCACACGGATCCTGCGGGAGGAGGGGCAGGGCGCAGACAGGACAGGGGCGGGTCAGGCTCCGCTTTAATAGACAGGGCAGCCTGAAGACTGCCCAGAGCAGCTCCCACCCCAGAGTCAATGCCCGACCTTGGCCAAGACCCTACCTCCGCGGGCCTGCCTGCTTCTCGTCCTGGGGGGGCCGGGCTGGGAGATGGGGGGCACGCCCACCGTGGGCTGGGACCATCCAAGCCTCGGCTGCCCCATCCCCCTTCCTATCTTAGACAAGGCCCTCCTGGCACAGGCCTCCAGCCCCTCCCCCGGCCCCTCCAGCTCACCTTGTGTCATTCCTCTCTATAGGCCCTCACTCACTCCTCCTTTCTTCCCTGCCCCCCCCCAAGGCCTTTCCCGACGCCCCCCACCGCCATGTTCCTTTCTCAGGCGACTCCCTCCTTCCAGGTTCCCTGCATTACTGTGCCCCAGGATCCGTGTCCCATTTCATCCCTCCCCGGGGTAGGAGCCAATGGGAGGGGGAAGGGCACTGCGGCACGAAGGGAGGGGCGCTTGTGAATCAGACTGATCCCCACGTGTACAGAAGGAGAAACTGAGGCCCCTTAGGGGAAGGGGGAAGGGTGCGTACTTCCCCAAGGTCACGAAGCGCAGGCCAAGGCCAAAAGGAGAAGCCGGACTGCCGCTCTCCCAGCCCCCGGATGCACCCCGGAGCCCATTCAGCCCAGGCCCCGGGGAGGCCGCAGAGGGACTCCCGGCCAGGGAAGCCTGACCCGTCCTCTCAGCCAATGGAAAGCCGCCAAGGGGGCGGGCACTCTTCGGCGATTGGCTCGATTCCCTGCTAAGAACCACCTCCAAGGGGGTCCTTTCTCTCCCCAAAAGGTCATTGCCCTGAAAAGGGGTTGGGGTGCAGAAGGTGGAGAAGCGGGGGGCCCAGAAAAGCACCAAGGCCCGCCCCGTATCCTGAGAGGCCTGGCCGCAACACCGGGGATTTAACCTCCAAGCCACCATTCCGGAACCTCAGTGGAGCCAGGCCCCGCCCCTTGCAGGGGCCGCTCCCCTGCAGGAGCCCACGGGGGTCCCCGCTTTTCGTCCGGGGCCGGAGCGAATCAGGGGGCGCCTTGCTCTTCGAGGGCCAATCGGGAAACCCTCTGAGCGTCCGAGAACGCAGAGGGCGGACCAATCAGGAGGCGCCGGGGGCAGCCCCGCGCCCGCGCCCCCGCCCCCTGACAGACCTGCCTGGCCCGGGGTCCCCGGGCCCGGAGCCCCCTCCCCAGAGGCGCTGCTGCCCAATCAAAGGTGCTGTCTCAGCGGGCCACGGCGGCGCGAGACAAGTGACGCGTGCGTTGATTGGCTCGCTTTCCCTCCCCCCCCCCCCCCCGCCCCGACCTCAGATCCCAAGAACGTCGAGCCGACCGCCCGCGCCGCCCGCAGCCCCGGGCCCCCCGGGTCCAGGCCCCGGCACGAACCTGAACGTCCTCGTTACGGAGCTCGTCGATGAGCACTGCGATGGGGTAGAGCGAGTCGTCGCCGTCGGCCGCCGCCATCTTGGCTCCGTCCCGCTCCCGTCAGGCTTCGGCAGCCGAGCCGAGCTGAGGGAAGGGAAGGGAAGGGAAGGGAGTGGAACGGGGCGGGGCGGGGGAGGGGCAGAACCAGAGGAAGAAGGGGGGGGTCTCCTAGGCGATTTTGCAGGGGTTGCTGGACTTCCATTGGACAGTCCGCACGAGGCACCGCGCGCCCATTGGTCCGAATAGACGGGGCTCCGCCCCCTCTCCTCTATTGGTCAAAGGGAAAAGGGGCCTTCCTCTAGCTGGCCCGCTTCCCGTAGAGAGGATGAGGCTGAAAGGGAGGGCTACTGCAACTTGGCATCCTAGCAACCGGGATAGACCCGCCCCCTCCCAATCGATCTCCGAAACATCATTGGTTGTCGCCCCTAGCGACAGCCCAATTGCAGCACATTCTGCCAATGGAAGGTGAGGAACGGTGACGACATTCAGCCTCGAGGAGGTCGAGTTCTTGGAGCAGTGTGTGACGTCATCGGTAAGGACTGAGAATGCGCGCTCCCGCCCTGCTCTCACCCGAGGTCCCCCCCCCCAGGTGCGGAACCTCGGCATAGGCGTGGCTGGCTTCTCCGGAAGCTGACGTCAGAGCGAGAAGGCGCTTAAAGATGACTTAATTCTACCATTCCTGAGCTCCATTCAGAACCAAGCTTCATTATGTGGGAGGTGAAGGTCCCGTCTTGTAGTGGAAGGAGTCCTGTGTTCGAATCCCGCCTCTGCCATTAGTTCCCTCCCTGCCTCAGTTTCTCTTCTGTGAATAAGGACCAGAGAGCCCGGAAGGTTCGTCTTAGCGCCGGCAAAGAGAACGTTACTGATGCTGACTAAAAGGATGCAAAGAAGGCGCCCCAGGCCCTGGCCCCCGGCCGCGGACACAGAAAGTGCCGGGCAGGAGCTGGGCCGGCCCCGCGGTCCTCCCAATGTCCTCCCGCGGTGCTCCCCCGTCCTCCCAAGGGCCTCCCACGAGCCTCCCCCGTCCTCCCCTCCTGCAGTCCTCCCTCGGTGCTCCCTGGGTCCTCCCGTGGTGCTCCCCTGGTTCTCCCCAGGTCCTCCCAAGGGCCTCCCATGGGCCTCCCCCGTCCTCTCCTCCCACAGTCCTCCCTGGGTGCTCCCCGGGTCCTCCCGCGGTGCTCCCCTGGTTCTCCCCAGGTCCTCCTGCGGGCCTCCCGCGGTCAGGGGGCTGCTCCGTGACGGGGTTACAGCGGAGAGCCGGAGGAGCAGCCTGGGAGGCAGTGACGGTCTGCCCCCTCTGCCCCACCTGGGAATGGGAGGCTGCCAGCCAACTCTTGGTGACCCCACCGGGGTTTTCTGGGGTGGGCACTTTTCCCCAGTGTCCATTTTACGGATGAGGAAGCTGAGGCGAATGGGGTAAAGTGGCTTGCCCAGCCGCAGAGCTGGGAGGTGTCGGGGGCTCTCCCCTCGCAGTCCCCCAAAGGACTCGTCTCATCACGAGGGCCCGGGGCGCTCTGAGCCCCTCCGCCACAGGCCAGAGCCGAAGGAAGCCGCGGGCTCCTCTCCAGGCCTGGCGCTGGGTGGGTCCCGGCCAGGACTGTCTGGGATCCGTGATGTCCTCCTCTCCGTTAATTCCCCCGACCTCTCCAAGGGGCGCCGTCCTCCCCTCGGCCTCGGTCCCCTGGCCTCCCCGACCTAAACCCCCCACGGCCGGCCGCCGCCGTCTCTTCTGCGTGCAGAGCTCGGTGCTCCCCTCCCTCGGAGAGCACTGACTAGCCGCGGGTCGGGCCTGTGCTTGCCGGGAGGGTTCCAGAACAAGAGTCCCGCGTCGGAGCGCCAGCAGTGTCCGGCTCCCACGTCGGCAGCGAAGCACCCGCAGCCCCAGCGGCCGGCCGGGAGGTGTCCGCCCTGACACGGGGAGGGGAGCCAGCAGGACGGGCCTGCCAGCCGGGCGGCGGTGGTGACTCAGAGACTCAGCGGCTCCAACTCCACGGACGGACCTCCTAGGGCCTCGGGGGCAGCACAAAGAGAGTGCCTCCCGATAGACAGACCGGGCTCCTCACGGACGCCCCTCGTCCTGGCCCTCGCCGACCATGCCCGCAGCGCCCCCCTTCTTCAGGCCTTGCCCGGGGCAGGAGTGCCTGTTGTCCCGGCAGCTCTCCCTGAGACCCCCTCTGTCTCCTCGGCCTCAGACCCCCGAGCGCGGGCGTTCCCTGTGGCTCTGTCCTCGGAGCTGCTCTGCCCATTCTCGGCCTTCTCCATCTCGCCGGGATTTCTGCCCGAGCCCGAGCTGGCACACAGGAGGCCCTCGGGAAGCGGCTGTTGGCTGTGGCTGCCAGATCTCCCTCCCTCCGTGCCCTGTCTCCCCTGCTGTGATGTCTGTGCCCGGACTCCCTCAGGGACAACTGATGACGAGGACGGCGGCAGCCCCGGGGAGACCCGGAGGCGGGTCAGCATGGGCATTCTGGTCCCACCCGGGAACCTCCTCCCGCCTCCATTGGCTTTATTCCTGTTGGGGGGAGCAGGATGGTCATGGGGCCCCAAGAGAGCATCCTGGGTCTCTTTCTTTGTTCTTTTCTGTTCTAGGGTTGGGGAGCACAGTGTCCCTCTCAGTCACAGAATATGGGAGTCACAATGTAGGCCAGCCCCATCAGTGCCCCCAGGACAAGGAGAGATTTGGGGGAGCAAACCAAGGGAGGGCTCCTCCAGCAGCGGACATTAACTGAGAGGGCCCTGCAGCCCTTCTGTGGTGGCCAGAAACTGGAAACTGAGTGGACGCCCATCCACTGGAGAACGGCTGAATACATTGTGGAATATGAATGTTAGGGAATATTATTGTTCTATAAGAAACAACCAGCAGGAGGAATACAGAGAGGCCTGGAGAGACTCACAGGAACTGATGCTGAGTGAAACGAGCAGAACTAGGGGATCATTATACACTTCAACAACCATACTGTATGAGGATCAATTCTGATGGACATGGCCATCTCCAACAATGAGATGAACCAGATCAGCTCCAATAGAGCAGTAATGAACTGAACCAGCTACACCCAGCGAAAGAACTCTGGGAGACGACTATGAATTACTGCATAGAATTCCCGATCCCTCTAATTTTGTCTGCCTGCATTTTGGATTTCCTTCACAGGCTAATTGTATATTATTTCAAAGTCTGATTCTTTTTGTACAGCAAAATAACTGTATGGACATGTATACATATATTGTATTTAATTTATACTCTAACATTTAACATATATTGGTTAACCTGCCATCTGGGGAAGGAAATGGGGGGAAAGAGGGAAAAGTTGGAACAAGAGGTTTTGCAATTGTCAATGCTGAAAAATTACCCATGTATGTATCTGGTAAGTAAGAAAGCTATTATATATATATATATATATATATATATATATATATATATATATATATATATATATATATATATATAATATTAAAAAAACAAAAGCAAAAAAAAAAAAACACCTTAGAGGGTCCTAAGCTAAGTGTTGAGCCTCCTCTCCCAGAGACGGAGAGGTAGAGGGTATTGGAGGCTGTGTTGGAGAGCCCGGAGCACTACCAAGCAGAGGGGGTCAGGGGTGAACTCAGGAATGCCAGAGACTCTAAGGGAGGCAAGGAGGACAAGGTATTTTATAACAATGGACAATGGAACAGGCAAAATTTCAGAGATATTCTCGATGGCCCGAAAGCAAAAACCTCTGTTCTCAGCTTGATATTATCATCTCCTGGACATCCCCTTCCGAGCCCCACCACCCCTAAGATTACAGGCAATGATAAGACAACCCTGCCTTGGGAGGAAGGAGGAGTCCCCAACAACTTAGATTGAGCCTGATCTTTTCCCACAATGTGGGTGGTGAGTGAAGTTGCAAGGCTAGAGATAGAGGCCATAAGATAAGAATGTGGCCCAGTGACTTGAGGTTACCCAAATAAAACTTATAAAGGAGGAGAATATTGAATCTTAACTTGACTAAACCATAATAACAATTAAAATCAGTTTTATCATCCCTTCCTACTGTATCTTTAAAGTTAAAAAAAATCCTTTTTCAAAAGCCACTTTATGTTAGATTGTTCAATGGAACTGGGATACTAGACGCTGGCCCCCTAACAACAGAGGGGAAAACAGTTTGTGGGGGCTCATGCCAATGGTGATGGAGAAAAACAATGCACCAAGCCTCAGGGTGGCCCTGGAAGCCTGTGTAACAGGTCTGGCTCTCCTTACAGGATGTTTCCACAATCTCCACAAAGCTAGATCTAACTCTCAGTCTGCTTCTCTTTCCAACTTCAGCAGGCCCTCTGACTCTCCTCATCCTAAACCAGGGGTGTTCCAAACCTAAAAATGCCCTATAAAGTTTCATCCGAATCCCTTGACTTTTCCGTCTCCATCTCTTCCACTTGTAGTTGTTCGGCCCTATTCTACTCTTCATGACCCCGTGAACTATGGTTCATACCCGGCCCTTCTGTGCTCTACTATCCATCCATCGCATCCTCTGCCATCCCCTTCTCCTTTTGCCTTCAGTCTTTCTCACCATCAGGATCTTTTCTAGTGAATCCTATCTTCCATTATGTGGCCAAAGTATAATGGCCTAAATTGATTTCCTTAAGTGATGACTGATTCGATCTCCTTGCTATCCAAGGAACATGAAAATTGAAGAATTAAGAAGTCTCTTAAAAGGTTGAAAGAGGAGCGTGTAAAAACCGTCTTGATACTTAAACATTAAAAAACCTAAGATCTTGGCAACTGGTCCCATTACTAGCTGGCAAATTGAGGAAGGAGAAATGGAAGCAGTGTCAGATTTCATATTTCTAAGCTCAAAGATCACTGTAGATGGCACTTGCAGCCACGAAATTAAAACACTTCTTGAAGGAAAGCTATGGCAAATCTGGACAGTATCCTAAAAAGCTGAGACAGCATCTTGCTGGCAAAGGTCCAAATGCTCAAAACTATGATTTTTCCAAAAGCAATGGGTGGCTGTGAGACCTGTCAAGATTTTGTTGTGATCCACATAGTCAAAGAATACATACTATAATAGATGAAGCATATATATATGTATATATAGTAAGTGAAGCAGAAGTAGATGTTTTTCTGGAACTCTTTTGCTTTTTCCATAATCCAGCAAATATTAGCAGTTTGGTCTCTAGATGCTCTGCCTCTTTGAAAATCATCCTGCTTGGGTGAATACAGAGAGGCCTGGAGACTTACATGAACTGATCCTGAGTGAAAAGATCTGAACCAGGAGATCATTATACACTTCAACAATACTACATGATGATCAGTTCTGATGGACGTGGCTCTCTTCGGCAATGAGAGGATCCAAATCAGTTCCAAATGATCAGGGATGAACAGCTACATCCAGAGAAAGAACACTGGGAAATGAGGGTGGACTACAACATAGCATTTCCACTCTTTCTGTTCTTTGCTTGCATTTTTGTTTTTCTTCCCAGGTTATTTTTGCCTTCTTTCTAAATAGGATTTTTCTTGTGCAACAAGAGAACTGTATAAATATGTACACATATATTATATATAACATATACTTTAACACCTTAACAAGTATGGGACTGCCTGCCATCTAGGAGAGTGAAGGGAAGGAGGGGGAAAGTTGGAACAGAAGTTTTTGCAAGGAGTCAATGTTGAAAAACTACCCATGCATAAACATTTTTTAAAATAAGAAAATAATCCTGCTTTTCTGGTAATTCTCAGTTCACATATTGCTGCTTACAGAACCTTAAGCATAATCTCACTGGCATGTGAAATGAGCCAATTGTTCTATAATTTGAATATTCTTGGAGTTGTTCTTTCTAAGTTCAGGACATAAACTGATCTTTACCAATCCAGTAGCCACTGTTGACTTTTCCAGGTTTGCTGGCATATTGAATGCAGCACTTTCACAGCATCATTTTTCAGGCTTTTAGATAGTTCAGCTGGGATTCCATTGTGTCCACTAGCCCTATTGTTAGCAGTACTTCCTAAGACTCATTTGACTTCATTCTCCTGGATGGGCTCTAGATCAGTAATCATGCCATCTTTCCTGTATCATTCTTCTGCATATTCTTGCCAGAGAGGGGATAGACATAAAATGCAAAATGGGACCAAAATGGAAATGTGGGAAGTCGTTTTGCTTTCTTACAAAAATATTGTTATGAAAGTCTTTTTGCTATTTACTTGGGGAGGAGAGATAAAATAGATATTTGTCAGTGGATCAGAGACTATATTTGTTGGGGGAAAAGGTATGAGAAGATTGGAAAGGTAGGAGGAGACAGGGCTTTGAAACATTTGCTCCTGGAGCCAATAGGAAGCCATGAGAGTTTATTGAGGGGGACTGGGGGACATGATCTGACTTGCATTTTAGGAAAATTACTTTCATGGCTGAACGGAGGATGGAATGGAGTGGAGAGAGACTTGAGGTCAGCAGAGCTACCCACAAGGCTACCACATGTTCTAGGCTTCTCTCCAGAGAAGCCCAAGCCAACCCAGTGGGAGACTTATAAAAAGAATATTATCTCACCCATCTGAATCACAGGCATATAATCCTAGGCTTAGTGATAAAGACCCTCTGGTGCATTCATTTATTCAGCGGTCATTTCTGAAGCACCTTCTATATTCAGAACACTGTGGTAGAGGCTTTCCCCTTCATCCTTGCCTTTCGGAAGATCCTCAGGGCCCTCATCTTTAGCTGGGGTCTAATGTTATCACGTCCAGTCTGAATCTGTGTTCTTCAGGCCACAAGATCTCAAAGCACCTAGACGGAGCTTCTTGGGGTGGGTTAAAGGATTATGGAGTTGGAAAGGACTCTGGATGATACACTCCAAGACCCTAACTTTACAAAAAAGTAAACCGAGGCTCAAAGAGGGCTTGTCCAAGTCACCCAGCTGGTCAGTAAGAGACCTGGATTGGAATCAGGCCCTCTGACTTTAAGGCTATGTTCTTTCTAGTATGTCACTCTGGGACATAGTCATGGCCACCCAGTGGTGACCTTATGAGGTCCTCCCCCTTCCTTCTGTCCAGCCGGTGGTAAGGGTGGGGCCTGGCTCAGACCAAGTCTCATTGCAATGAGACACTCAAGAGATTGGCTCAGCCACGGTACCGAAAGGATGGCCAGCCCAGATTCAGAGTCGGTGCAGCCGGCTGCGGCTCCTCACAGCTCCAGTCAAGACCGGCAGTGGGTGGGCCTCTTCTCTCTGTATAGTCACCCACCCAAGGCCAGGTATTCCTACTCGCACACACACGCAGCCCTCTACCCTCGGTCAGCACCAGTGACTCCCGGGAGAAATGGGTATTTCTCTCCTCTATTAATAACTAATTATTTCATCAGAACCAAGAATTTTTTTTTCCTTTTTCTACCTCCTTATCCAGAAATCAAGCAGTGGAGGAAAGCTTTCCCAAAGATTTAGCTAGGTCACCATCTAATCAGACAGTAATTCTGAGTTTGGACTAATGGGAGGCTTCCTGATCATTGTGTTTATTCAGGTCCGGGGAAAATGTGGATCCTCCCTTTTGTCATGCAGGTGATAAGGAAATTAATAAATTATCATTGACCAAGATTTGGGCCATCCAAGTCACGCACACCAAGATTTTCATTATAATACAGCATGCCTCCCATGATAATGTTCATTCTCTCATTAACTGTTAACCAACCAGAGCTGATTACTCCCCTCAAGCACACCTTCCAAGGGCACATAAATTGTGAGCCCACTGCCAGGAGGGCATTATTAATAAAATGATTCAATTACCCAGAAACGCTTCACTCCCATCCATCTCCAGGATTAAGCATAAAATCATTGGTTTAGCCGCATCATCCGGGGCTTGCTCAAGTTCTCAGACACTGACCACCATCTCCTCGCTCTAAGCTCCAGCCATAGCAGGCTCCTTTTTTCCCTTAGACACAACACTTCTCGGCCATTGGACTGACTGACTCCCGGGCCTGGAATGCTGCTCTTCCTCTCTCCCTCCTACATTGCCTGGTTTCCTGCAAGGTTTAGCTCTAGGCATTAGCAGGCAGAGGGACCAGGAAAGGCCTCTTGTAAAAAATGTCTGCTGGGAACTTCCATCTACTTTGTATATGACCTGGATGGATGGAGTTATTTGCATGTTGTCTCCCCCATTAAAATGTTTGTTGTTTGTTTGTCCTTTTCTGGGGCGACGCCTTGACTTGTGCCCAAATGGGATTTAAAAGAGGCAGAGAAAAAATGTTTGCAGCAGCCCGCTTTGTGGTGGCCAGAAACTGGACACTGAGTGGGGGCCCTTCAGGTGGAGAGTGGCTGGTAAATTGTGGTATATGAATGTTATGGAGTGTTATTATCCAGCAGGATGATTTCAGAGAGGCCTGGAGAGACTTACAGGAACTGATGCTGAGTGAAATGAGTGAAACCAGGAGATCATTATACACTGCAACAGCAGGATTATATGATGATCAGGTCTGATGGACGGGGCTTTGAGATGATTCAAACCAGTTCCACTTGTTCAGTGATGAAGAGAGCCATCTACACCCAGAGAGAGCACCGTGGGAACTGAGTGTGGACCACAGCAGCATTCTCACTCTCTCTGTTGTTGTTTGCTTGCATTTTGTTTTCTTTCTCAGTTTTTCTTTCTTCTTTCTTGATCTGATTTTTCTTGTACAACAAGATAACTGTAAATATGTATACATATATTGAATCTAATGTATTTTTTCCAGGTTAAATGTTATTCTTTTTTTTATTATTTTTTTATAATTATAACATTTTCTTTGACAGTACATATGCATAGGTAATTTTTTTTTTTACAACATTATCCCTTGTACTCCCTTTTGTTCTGTATTTTTCCCCTCCTTCCCTCCACCCCCTCCCCTAGATGGCAGGCATTCCCATACATATTAAGTATTTTATAGTGAATCTAATGTATTTTAACATGTATTGGACTACCTGCCAGTTAGGGGAGGAGGTGGGGGAAGGAGGGAAAATTTGGAACAAAAGGTTTTGCAAGGGTCAATGTTGGAAAATTACCCATGCGCATGCTTTGTAAATAAAAACCTTTAATTAAGGGGGCAGCTAGGTGGCACAGTGGATAGAGCACCAGCCCTGAATTCAGGAGGACCCGAGTTCAAATCTGGTCTCAGACACTTAACACTTCCCAGCTGTGTGACCCTGGGCAAGTCACTTAACCCCAGCCTCAAAAAAAAAAAAAAAGAAAAGAAAAGAAAGAAAGAAAGAAAAAGAGGCAGAGATACTTGAAGTCACCGACCTCACTCTGTCTTCCAGAGTCATTGAAGTCCAAAGGCAAGACAAAAGTCAGAACCTTTGGCCCAGGGTGCAGAGGATGGCTTTGGCATCTCGAGCGTGTGACCATAATCCCCTTTGCTTTTCTCTTTATCCCCAGAGCTTATCTGGACACATAGTGAACACAAAGAATGCTTGTTGACTGACTGACTGCTTTGTAATCAGAGCATAAAGAGATAAATCTTTGTGGGGTGTGGGGGAGTTCTGCCAGCCCCTGCAATTAAAGGGGCACAAATATGGTTCATCAATGAGCCGAGCAATTCTTTCTAATTTGTCAAGTAACCTCTCCTCACTCCCCGAATACAGAACCCTTGTTATTTTAACGAATCATTTTAAGATTCTGGAATGAAGAGGTAAACCCAGTGTAAGAAGTCCCTTGGCTGGACCTGAGCCACACTCTGATATGCTTGGTGAGCTAGGAGGGCCTTTCCCTCTGTAGGACTCACTTTCGCCATCTTTTTAAAGTTGGCCAGTGCAGAGAGGACCTCATAAGGTCCCCACTGGGTGACCCTAAGTCCCAAAGTGACATACTAGAAAACACATGGCTTTAAAGTCAGAAGCTCTGATTCTAATCCCAGGTCTCTTACTGACCGGCTGTGTGGCTTTTGCCAAGCCCTCTGTGGGCCTCAGTTTACTTCTGTGTAAAATTAGGGTCTGAGACTGGATCATCCTGTCTTTAACCAGCCCCAAGAAGCTCTATCTTGGTCTTTGAGATCTCGTGGCCTGAGGAACACAGATTCACAGACTGGATGTTAGAATATTAGACCCCAGCTAAAGAACAGGGCCCTGGGGAGTCCTCAGGGAGGGCGAGGATGAAGGGGGAAATAAAACATTGTCCAGTCACTGAATGGGTAACCGCAGTCCCCTTGCAGAGGGGCAGGAAACAGCTTCTGAGCTGCTTCCCTGGCCCAACACCTGAGCGTCTTAAGAGTCTTTCTTTGACCCTAACCATGACCCAGACTTGAGGGACCTCAGGCTAAGCACTAATTATATAAGCACCCAAAAAAAGGAAAGGGGAAGGCATTGTATGGCTTCTATCAAGGGTCAGGCTGGAAGCAGGGAGAATGGGGATCTAGACCCAAGCTCGGACCCCTCCGGGGGCTTTTGGGGGAAGCAAGGAAGAGAAGAGGCTGTAGTGCCCCCAGCTGGTCCCCCTCCCAAAGCTTTTGCCAACCCTGGTGGAAGCTGTGTTGGGCAGCCTATCCTGGGGCTAAGAGAAACCATGGCTGCCCCAAGGAGGCTGGTCCTGCCATCAGTCTAGAGGATCCTTGCCCTGGGACTTGGTTTCCCTCCCTGTCAACTGGGGGGGCTGGGCTTGATGAAGCTAAAGGCCCTTCAGTTCTGTATAGATGGCCTTACCAGAAGGGAAGAAGCAGGTGCATTCAAGTCAGCAGACATTTATTAAGCTCCTATTATGTGCTGGTCCCTGCCCTCAAGAAGTGTACAGTCTAATGGAAGAGACAATATGTCCTCCCCCACAATACACATAAGACCAACTAGAGAACATCCCCAGAAGGAAGGCAGCCCATGGGATGGGAGCTGCTCGGGCCTTGGGATCGTACGTTATCGCTGGATCAATGGATTAAGTACCTACTATGTGCTGGTCCCTGCCCTCAAGAAGTGTACAGTCTAATGGAAGAGACAATATGTGCTCCCCCACAATACACAATACATAATACACACAAGACCAATTGTCCCCAGAAGGAAGGCAGCCCATGGGATGGGAGCTGCTCGGGCCTTGGGATCGTACATTATCGCTGGATCAATGGATTAAGTACCTACTATGTGCTGGTCCCTGCCCTCAAGAAGTGTACAGTCTAATGGAAGAGACAATATGCGCTCCCCCACAATACACACAAGACCAATTGTCCCCAGAAGGAAGGCAGCCCATGGGATGGGAGCTGCTCGGGCTTTGGGAGTGTACGTTATCGCTGGATCAATGGATTTTCATACACACTGGTTAATATTTAAGTAGCTTTGGTTAGTTTCTCAATGCAGTCAGCCACCGAGCTCTGAAGCCAAAAGGCTACTCCACCAGTTTTCCAGCCCTGCCCAGTCTCCAGAAACTGCTGCCCATGTTTCAGTCGGGAGTGAACAAGCCTTTATTAAGCGCTTACTTTGTCCCAGACACCATGCTAAGTACTGAGAATATAAAACAAGGAGAAGCCCCCCAAAAACAAAACAGGCCCTGCCCTCCAGGAGATTCATCCTAGCCGGGGAAGGCAGAGGGGGGTCCACCCCCACAGGGTACCGGAGAGCGGCGTTCCCAGCATTCAGGCAGAGGTAGCCTGCTCTCCAGGACCAGCACGTCCGCATACCAGTGGGCTTTAGGACTTGGGTCACAGTCCCTGCTTTCAAGTAGACTTATCAGTAGACATGTCTGGCATATGAATAGCATGATGGGTGAAAAGAGAGAGATCCAGACAAAAATACAGCAGTTTATGCGCTCGAGCTCATTTGGTCTTACAACTCTGTAAGGAAGATGCTTTTGTCATCCCCATTTTAAAGATGGGAAAGCTAAGGCAGGGAGAAATGATTTGTTAAGGGAGAGAGTCTCATCAAAGGCAGCATTTGAATTTCTCTCTTGCATCTGCTGTGCTCCCTGGCTGCCAGTAAGCAAAGGAGCCTGGAAAATGTGACAATGGAGAGATCCCTGCTTCCATCTGGATGGAAGAAGGAAAGTCCCCGGCCCAGAGCAGCCCTGGGAGCTGAGCTTGAAGGAACAGAAGCCCTCAGAGTTCAGCCATGAGGAGAGCAGGAGTTCCAGGCAGGTGAGTCAAACGAGACCAGATAAAGAATGTTGGCCATCCTGTTGGATGGGTCATGGAAGGACGGGGAACACGCCACGTGGAATCCTAAAAGATACGGCTGGAAGGGCAAGGGGCGGTCAGGTTGTGAAGACCATTGTAGACCATCGGGAATCATTGAGCGTTGCACCTGTGTCTTGGAAGGCTCTGGGAAAGGAACATGGATTCAAATGAGAGTCTGGTCAAGGAGTGATGAAGGCCCAGGCAGGGGCCGTGGCCCTCCAAGGGCAGAGAAAGGAACGAATGGCAGAGGGAAGGAAGAACAAATGAGGCGGTGAACTTACTGATTTGCTGGGGTCAAGGAGAGAGAAGGAAGAGCAAAAGATGGCTCTGGGATTTGGGGCCCAAATGTCTAAGAGGAAGCCATTGAGAGAAATAGGAATTCTGGGAAGAGGGCCAGAACTGGGGGCAGAATGAGGGGTTGAATTTTTGGAGCCAACAGGACAAGAAGGTGGGTGGTCCCCGAGCTGCTAGAGACCCAGGACTGGGGCTCAGAGAGAGGACGTGGGGGTGTTGGAGATAGAGTTCGCATCTCTTTGCCCAGCCCCGCTGCCGCCTCCCTAGATCTACCTCAGATTCCCTGCCTGGACCTGGCGGAAGCTCTGAGAACAACGTCCCGCCACCTGTGACTTCGACCTCCGCTCCAGCCCTTCCAGAAGCAGAGAGTCCCTGAGTGATGGGACCCTTGTGGATAGGGAGGCCGCTTTCATCCATCATGGCCCCACCCCTAGACAAGAGCCGCAGGTACTTATCTGGCAGAGAATGAGGGGAGGGACATAAATGCCCCCGGCCAATCAGGGGTGCTGTCCTGAGTCAGTGGTCCAGGTGTGTGGTCTCGGACATTCAGGTGGCTACCCCTGAAACACATTCCTCCAGAGGATGTGGCCCAGTTCCCTGGATCGGCTGGGAGTGACGGAGGGCTTCTTGGAGGAGGCAGGCCCTCAGGTGGGTATCAAAGACCCTGGCTGGGAGGCTGTGATGATGGGACAAGGAGGTGCCCTGTGAAAGGCCATCTAGGTGACCCCTTCCAGGAGGATTGTATAGAAAACGGGGTTGGCTCGGGCTTTCCTCCCTCCAGATACAGCAGAGAGTGAACTGAGAAAAAGGGAGAAAGATGTGGAGGGGGGGTCCAGGCAGGGCTGGGGGAGGGAGGGACTCTGACACTAAGAATGGGAGGCGGCCACAAGTCTTGGAAAGCAAAGAAGCCATAGGGACCACCCTTGCCCCCTTTGGGGGAGCTCTTATCATCGCAGACCTGGGATGGGGGAGACCCATAAAGCCGAGCTGTTCCCCAGGTCGTGCCCCCCTCAGGGACACCCACAACCTGGTCTCCTCCCTTCTCATGACTATTCAGCATGCTCGGAGGCCCAGAGCACCCCTAGAGATGCCCAGCCCTGGGGGGAGGGGAGAGGAGGGGTGGAGGATAAAGGAAAAGGGAGGAGGAGAAGAACCTGCTCCCAGAGCTGGAGGAGCATCTTGGCAGCCCACAAGCCTCCATCATGATCCTTCTGCGGTCACTGCTGAGCATCCTGCTGACCCTGGCAGGTAGGGGTGGAGGCCAGGGACAGAAGGCCAGAGAGTGGCACTTAGGCTCCCACATAGGGCAGGGCAGGGTTGGGAAAGGCAGCTCCCCTCTCCATCCCCCCTTTGTCTCCTCTCTGTCCCCTCTCCATCCCCTCTCCATCCTTCTGTGTCCCTCTCTCCATCCCTTCTCTGTCCTCTCTCTGTCCCCTCTCTATCCCTCTCTCTGTCCCTCTTTGTCCCCTCTCTATCCTCTCTCTGTCTCCTCTCCATCCCCTCTCCATCCCCTCTCTATCTCTTCTCTATCCCTCTTTGTCCTTCTCTCCATTCCTTCTCTGTCCTCTCTGTCCCCTCTCTATCCCTCTCTCTGTCCCCTCTCTATCCTCTCTCCATTCCCTCTCCATCCCCTCTCTGTCCCTCTTTGTCCCCTCTCCATCCCCTCTCTGTCCCTTCTCTGTCCTCTCTCTGTCCCTTCTCCATCCCCTCTCTATCCCTCTCTCTCCCCTCCTCCATCCCCATTCCATCTCCACTTCATCTCCTCTCTATCCCCTCTCTATCTCTTCTCTATCCCTCTTTGTCCCTCTCTCCATCCCTTCTCTGTCCCCTCTCCGACCCCTCTCTGCCCCCTCTCCATCCCCTCTCTGTCCCTCTGTCCCCTTTCCATCCCCTCTCTGTCCCTCTGTCCCCTCTCCATCCCCTCTCCGACCCCTCTCTGTCCCTCTCCAGGATGCCACCAAGGAGTGGGGCCGAGGGTACCAAGGCTGTAGCTGGGGCAGGGGGTAGCAAAGGGGGCCCATCCCCTCTCTCTGGGTAGCCCGGGGGGGCCTCCTGTGGGAAGAAGGGGGTTTGCCACCAGCCCAAGGGAGGGAGGGAGGGAAAGGCTTCTGAGAAGGGACTGGATGAGCCCGTGTGGCCAGTTCAGGATTGGGCAAGGAGATGAGATCAGGGACGGGACAGAGCAGCCGGGCCGTCCCTCAGCCAGTGGCGTGTCCTCCGCCTCAGCCTCGGCTCCTTCTCCTTCCCCGCCTTCTTGCCCATCCTCTGTCTCCCACAGGTACCCAGGCTCTCCAGTGCTACAGTTTTGAGCGTTCCTTCCACGGTCCTTTTGACCTCTCTAGCACCCGGATGTCCATTGTGGACTGTGTGGCAGGCCAAGAAGCCTGCCTGGAGGCGGTGACTTCCCTGAGTACAGGTAGGGATGGGGGTCCAAGGAACGAGGGGAGAGGGAGAAGAGGCCCCCAGATCCCTCAAGGTGGTGACAGAGGAGCCTCCGAAAGCACCCAGCCAGACGGGTTCCTGAGCAGGACTCCCTCCTTCAGTGTCCCCGACAAACGGCTCTCTCTGTGGCTTGCACTCCTCCAGAACAGGGAGCTCATTGTCTTATGAAGCTTCTTATTGTTCTTTCATTTCAATCGTGTCCAGTTCGTGACTCTGTTTGATTTTCTTGGCAGAGACCCAGAGGGGTTGGCCATTTCCTTCTCCAGCTCATTTTACAAATGAGGAAACTGAGGCACATGGGGCTGCTAGGAAGTGTCTGGGACCACATTTGAACTCAGAAGTCAGGTGCTCTATCCACCGCACCACCTGGCCACCACCTTATGAAGCAGCCATCCCAATCAGTTGTTAGGAGGAGGCAAGATCTTCCTGCTCTGCTCCCCATGGTTCCCCAGCTTCATTCTGCCCAATGGGGTTCGCAAAAACGAGGCTGGCCCCTCTCCCTGCCACCCTTCGAGTAACCAAAGAGCTCTCCCCCCTCGATTAAATCTGCTCTCCTAAATCTCCTCAATCCTTTCAGCCCCCCATCCCAGTCTCAGAGTGGGGCGCCCGCCTCCCGGCCTTTGCTAAAGCATGGCCCAGAATGGCCAGAGCCCGGCGGAAGGCTGTCGGGCAAAACTACACCTTAGTCCCCGACACTGTTCCCCCAACGGGGATCACATGAGCTCTAGGCTTCCCAGGCACCTTGGACTCGTGGATTTCCAAGTCTCCCCCAGATCATTTTGAGATAAGGGTCTCCCTCGCTTCTTCCTGAACTGGGGGGGGAAACTTTTCTAAGAAAGTCAACTATAATACCTTGTATTGACGCTTATTGAATCCTGAAAGAGAAAAGCCCTTCAGATCCTAGAACGGGGAAGCCCAGAAGGGGGAGGTATCTCACAGATTATCCAGTCCAGTTCTGGGGGGAAATCAAGGCCCAGGCTGTAGATGCTAGGGAAAGGGAGTGGTCCCTAGTCACCTAAGGTGGGAGAAAGAGCGCAGGGAGGGAGAAAACTGAGAAAAAGTGGGCAGAGCGGTAGGAGGTTGAGACCCCTCGTGGCCGACGTGCCAGGGAAGACAGCTGAGGAAACTTGGGGTGAGCCAGGGCCCTTACCTCCTCCCCATCTCCAGGTTACAGAAACTCAATCACCCTGGTGAAAAAGGGGTGCTCATATGGCCCGGGCTCCGGGGAGATGATGTCGGGGGGAGACTCGCTGCCCCCCGACTTCACCCTGGTCCGGCGCTGCCACGATGATCTCTGCAACCGACAGATCGAGAACCACGAAAGCGTCCCCAATCTCAGCCCAGGTGAAGTGAAGCAAGGGGCAGGGGCAGCCTTGGGGAAGGGTGGGAGAACCCGTGAGTGAGCTCTCAGCCCCTTCTGTTCCTCAACAGGGATGCTGGAGAGCCTCTTACAAGGGAGACCATGGGATGTCAGGGCTGGGAGGGACCTTAGAACGGGGGATGTCAGGGCTGGGAGGGGGCTTAGAATGGGGGATGTCGGGGCTGGGAGGGGGCTTAGAACAGGGGGTGTCAGGGCTGGGAGGGGGCTTAGAACAGGAGATGTCAGAGCTGGGAGGGGGCTTAGAACAGGAGATGTCAGGGCTGGGAGGGACCTTAGAACGGGGGATGTCAGGGCTGGGAGGGGGCTTAGAATGGGGGGTGTCAGAGTGGGAGGGGGCTTAGAATGGGGGATGTCAGGGCTGGGAGGGGGCTTAGAACAGGGGGTGTCAGGGCTGGGAGGGGGCTTAGAACAGGGGGTGTCAGGGCTGGGAGGGGGCTTAGAACAGGAGATGTCAGGGCTGGGAGGGACCTTAGAACGGGGGATGTCAGGGCTGGGAGGGGGCTTAGAATGGGGGGTGTCAGAGTGGGAGGGGGCTTAGAATGGGGGATGTCAGGGCTGGGAGGGGGCTTAGAACAGGGGGTGTCAGGGCTGGGAGGGGGCTTAGAACAGGGGATGTCAGAGCTGGGAGGGGGCTTGGACTGGGGGGGGCGGTGCTAGAGTGGGAGGAGCTTATAACAGGGAAGGTGGGACTTGGGCGGGGTTTAGAACAGGATATGTCCAAGTTGGGAAGACCTTTAGAGGTCATTTAATTCAATTCCTTCATTTCAAAGAAGGGCAAACCGAGGCCTAACTATGACATTCTGGGGGCTGATCCCAAGATTTCTGATAGAATTGGGACCACATGTGGGCAAGGGCCCCGTTTTGGGGGAGGGGCGCCCAACCTCACAGTGTCCCTGTTCCACCGCCAGCCCCAAATCCACCTGAGCTCAGTGGGATCGAGTGCTGGGCCTGTGTCAGTAGCACACCCGAGGGCTGTGAACTCCATAATGCCCACAAGGTCAAGTGTCACGGGGGCCAGAATGTCTGTTTCCAAGGTCACGGCTTCCTGGCCCTGGGTGAGTACGAATGGCAGAGGCGCTGGGGGCGGGGCTAGCTCTAGAGGAAGTCTCATTCTTCCTGCTCACCTGTGCCCTCCTCCCTCCCTAGAAAACTTCTCCAGCCCTGTCTACATGAGGACATGTCACGAGCCGGGGTGCACTTTTACTGGGGCTGCCACCCACTGGTCGGACAACTACCTCAAAGGCACGTGCTGCAAGGGGGATCTCTGCAACAACATCTCCAACGTGCCCAAGGCCCACTCTGGCAATTCTGCCCCATCCGGGCTCGCCAAACTCCCTTCTGGGGCTCCCAGGCTCCCGGCCACATCCCTGCTCCTGGCCATCCCCTTCTTGTTCCTGGTTTGAAAGCAGTCCTGGCTCCCCTTCGGTCTTGGGGTCTTCCAGTTTTTATGTCGAGAGCCTCGTATGCCTTGGCAAGAAATCCGAAACCTCTGTGTGTTGCTGGGCAGGGGGAGGAGGGAGAACCAGGGCAGCCATGGCCGGAGCGGAGAAACTGGAAGGATCTCCACCGCTGGCCAACTCCTCCTTCCCTTTGACAAGATCCCTCCTGCCGCCTCCTGGGGGTATCCCTGGAAAAGGCAAACGGCCCACTCTGGGCAACCCGCTGTACTTTGGACACTGCCCATTATTAAAAAGTACTTCTTTACATCCATCTGAAGTCGTTGTCTCTGCACTCGTCCCATCCTCCCTCCCTGCCTCCCAAACAGCCCTCAGGATAAGCGAGATTAGCTGTCTACCACCAGCCTTCCATCCCAAACTCTTCCCTGCGATAGGCTAAAGAGCCCGGGTTCCTGATCCACTTTGCCCATATCCTTCCTAGTGGTCATCTTTCACTTCTCCCAGCAACTCTCTGGCTCTAAACTGAATGTAAGTTGCCAGGTGGTGGAGGGCACTTCCTCAGCCGGGAGTCCCTAAAACGCCAGGCCCGATCCCCATCCCTAGACATTGATCGGCGTTTCAGGACTTGCCACACGATGCATCAAAATCACATTTGAAAGCCACGTCTCGCATTTAACCTCGATTTTCTTGTTTATCTTGTAATTGCATTCCAAGGTCGTGGTAAAGACAACATGAGATAACGTTTGTCATACAATACAAATGCTGGCTAGTATTATTTTCACAATCCAGCGACCGGGTGAGAGGAAAGTAGGATTCAAGTCACACACTGCACAGCATGGAGCATTTTTTAAAAGCTTTCACAATTATCACATAAAGCAAAGAGAAGTTGGAATTAACACATAAACCCGACATTAAAAAATTCACCAGATATAGGTCGATCAAGGACAACTCTCCTAACTTAGCTGGTAAAACAATGGCAAATTAGGATTCCATTTGCAGAACCTTCATTTAGACAAAAAAAAAAAAAAAAAAAAGGATTCTTATTAAAGGCTGGAAGGAACCTTAGCTGTCAGTTCCACTTCCTGTTATGTGACTACTACGTGTCCCATTAGAACAGAATTTGACCAAGATTATTCAAATAAAGAATAATAGGACATTTTGATCAAAGAATGTTTCAGAAATTGTCCTGTAGAGAAAAACCAGGATTTGAAATGCACAATGGGAGGGGGGCATGCGTGGGCTCCTGGGGCCAGGCTCTCCTGAGATCCTAGAAGAAGAGTGGGATGGGGAAGTGGCTGCGCTTTCTCTGTTTTGTTTTTTCTTCTTTTTTCTTTTCTTTTCTGGCCCCTGACAGAACTAAGGCCGACACACGTTCTTCCTATGTAAAATGAGGCTCCTTTCGGCTGATTTCTGTGATCAAGTGACCTGGCAGCAGTCTGCTCCCCTTAGACCGGAGGTACCCGTCGTTGGGGCCGGCTGCAGCCCTTCCGCAGGCTGGGGTGGCTCGGGAAGGCCGGAGGAGGGGGCCGAGGGCTGCGGAAGTGGGACCGAGAGGGGAGGACCTTAATCCCAGAGTCTTAAGTCAAAGGGCATGAGCCGGGGCTGGAGGGCCCCGAAGGGCGGGGAACGGCGACCCCAGGGAGGGCTTTAGAGAAGAGGAGAGCGGGACCCCCGAGCAGCCGTGGGGGGGAGGGGCCTTGGCCATATCTAGCCTGTGCGCTCCTTGTACAGATTTAACGGGGGGAGGTGAGACCTGACGGGGCCAGCTCAGGCGCGCGGCCCCCCGCTAGTCACCAGCGGACGCCCGGCCCGCGGAGCCGCCCGGGAGCGGCCCTCCGCTTGCCCACTCATCCCGGCGGGGTCCTCCATCAGCACCGCGGACAGAGCCCTTCTTCCGCCCGTGTCAGCACCAGGGACAGCGACGGGGCCGCTCCCGGGGAGCAGAGCGGGCTAGGGTGTCCCCCCGGCGCAGTCACCCGGACGGACGGACGGACACCCGGCCCTCCCCCCCCCGGACAGCAGGCGGGGGTGGGGACAGCCTGAAGGACGGACTGAAGCGTGCCTCCCCTCCCCCGCGCCCCGCACTGGTGAAAAGCCCCAGGGACAGGGGGGAGTGGGGGCGCCGAGAAAGACCCCACGTAGAGCTGGCGGGGATCGCCCAGCACCGGAAGGAGACGGGCCGCAGAGAGAGCTCGGGAGAGACACGCGCAAGGGGGAGAGCCAGAGACGTCTCCCGCCTCCGGCCTGCGCTCCCTCACACTGTCGCCAGGGGGCGCTCCTTCCAGCCCTGGAGGCTCCGGGATTCGCCGGCGCGCTCCAGCGCGAGAAGTTACACCGAGGTGGGGGAGGGGGCACGGCGGGGGGGCGGGGTAGACAGAACACGCCCCCCCCACTTTCCGGATGGCCCCGGGCCGCGGCCCGCCCTCTCCCGGAGCTTCCGGCGCCGCGTGATATTTCTGCACCCGCGCGCGTCAAACGCTCCTTTGTCCCAGCGCTGGCGGGCGGCCAGTCCCGGAGATACGGCGCTTCTGCGGTGGGGCGCTGGGCCCCGGCCAACGGGAAATCCCGCTCCCGGCCCCCGAGCCCCCGAGGCGTCCGGCCCGGGCCCGGGCGCCCTTGTCCCCTCCCCCATCCTCGGGACGCCATTGTCCTAGGCCGTAGCGTTCTCCGCGGCGAGGACGGCCCTTCCCGAGCTTCTCCCCAAAGGGACCCAGGTGTTCTCTGCATCCGGGTCCCTCCGCGGTGGTCTGTGACTCAGCCCACCCCACCCCCACCCCAATGCAGCGAGCGTCCCCTCCCCCCTTCCCCAGCCGGGCGAGGCCCCGGCTGAGTCACGGGAAGAGGCTGACTGAGTCACCGCACACACCCCCCTCGGTCCCGGAGGGGAGGGGAGGGGGTCGGCGGGAGCCCCCAGAGGGCGCTGTCACCACCTCCGTCCTGCACTGTCTCTGCTTCTTTATCTCTGTATCTCTCTCTAACTGAGGTCTCCTTAATCTCATCTCTTCTCTCTCGGGTCTCGGCATCCCCCTGCCTCTCAGTAACCGGCTTCCGGCGTGTGGGGGTCACATGTCTGTAGTGTCATAGGTCAGGAAGTCGTACCCCCTCATTTTCAACATGATGAAACTGAGGCCCAGAGAGGTTAAGGGAGGTCACTTGCCAGGGTCACTCGGAGATGGAATTCAAAGGAACTCCTGGGGGGTGAAGGGGCCTTTGGAACTCCAGCCATGGAGCCCGAAGCGGATCAGAGCATCGCGTTCTCCCCTTTTAGGGGTGCGCTTGTGTGTTTGTTCTTTTCTCTCTCGCCTGTTTTTCCCCTTTTGGGGGTGCGCTTGTGTGTTTGTTCTTTTCTCTCTCGCCTGTTTTTCCCCTTTTGGGGGTGCGCTTGTGTGTTTGTTCTTTTCTCTCTCGCCTGTTTTTCCCCTTTTGGGGGTGCGCTTGTGTGTTTGTTCTTTTCTCTCTCGCCTGTTTTTCCCCCTTTTGGGGGTGCGCTTGCTTGTTTGTTCTTTTCTCTCTCGCCTGTTTTTCCCCCTTTTGGGGGTGCGCTTGCTTGTTCTTTTCTCTCTCGCCTGTTTTTCCCCTTTTGGGGGTGCGCTTGCTTGTTTGTTCTTTTCTCTCTCGCCTGTTTTTCCCCTTTTGGGGGTGCGCTTGCTTGTTTGTTTTCTTTTCTCTCTCGCCTGTTTTTCCCCCTTTCGGGGGTGCGCTTGCTTGTTTGCTTGTTTTGTTTGTTCTCTTGATCTGATTTTTCCTGCGCAGCTTGACGGAAGTGGAAATATGTTTAGAAGAACTGCACCCATGATATCGTCTAGGGGAGTGGGGGGGAGGGGAAAATTGGGGGCAGAGTTCTACCAAGGAGAAGGTTGGCAACTATCTTTGCCCGTGTTTGGAAAAAAATAAAGTTATAATTTTAAAAAATAAGAACATAGACCGTCCAAGCTGGAAAGATTCCTGGAGTATAAAATATGAGACCTATATCAATGTCAGAGCTAAGAGGAACCTTGGAACAAGCCATCCCCCTGTCTCGGCTCTTCCTTTTCCCCTTGAACGCCTATTCTTTCTCTTGGCGAACGTTCCCTTCTTTTTCTGCATCAGTAACGGTTCGCGTCTCTGGGATCCCCGTTATCTCTGGCTCGGATTCCTTGCGGTTTCCCCCGTGTCTCTATTCCCGAGTGGGCCGGGGTCTGGCTTTCTCCGAGGAGAGTTTAGAAGGTGTCAGAGGAAGAGAAACAGAGCTAGAGAGCGGGAGCGACGTGTATCTCAGTCGGCATCTGGCAGTGTCCGAGTAGGTGAGACTGGAAGCGGCAGTTTCTGCGCCTGCACATGAGAGTGTGTGTATTGTGTGCCTGTGGGAGGCTGGGCATGTCTGTGTGGCTCCTGAGCGCCCACCCGGCGTGTGGGCACCTCTCCCAGGGGCTGGGAGATTGGCAGAGGGGCTTGTGTGTGTGTGAGTGCGGTGTCATTTTGGCTGTTGTGTTTGTGTGTTGCTGGGTGTGTCCCTCTGTGTGTATCATGTTCCCTGTGTCTGGCTATATGAAGCTGGTGTGTGTCATTCTGTGTAGGCTGCTATGTGTCATATTTGTGTGTTGCTGGGTGTGTAGCATGACGGAAAGAGCCCGAAATGGATCATCAGAAGTCCTGAGTTCCAGTCTCACGTCTGTGTCTCACTTGCTTTGGGAACTCAGGTCAGTGCGTAAGTCAATCATCAAGCAGGCATGTGTTACCAGTGATGTTCCAGGCACTGAGAGGGAGGGAAAGCTTAGTTCTATCGAGGAATACATATGGAAGCATGATCAGAATATGTGCAAATAACAAGGTAGTCAGTCCTTTGGGTTCAGTTTCCTCATTTTACAAATAAGGATAATGGTAGCACCTACACAACGGTATGATTGTTGTGGAATCACAAAAATAGAATACTGAATTTAAAGTCAGAGAAAACTGACTTCAAATCCAGTCTTAGACACTTGTGGGCTAACTGACCCTGGGCAAGTCACTTATCGTTTTGCCTCAGTTTCCTCGTATGCAAAATGGGGCTAGTAACTATTAACTTTGCTCAAAGGTTGTGAGGATTAAATGAGATGACACATGTAAAGTGCTTTGAAAGCCTTCCATTAAGCATATGTCAGATATTATTTTATTATTAAACTTAGAATTTAAGAGCTTCTTAGAAATCACTTCTTCTGATTTCACATATATAGGAATTGGGATTTTCGAGCTGGAAGGGACCTCAATAACCTCCCTTCCCAGCTTTACAAATAGGGAAACTAAGGCACAGAGAAGTAACATTGCCCAATATCCCAATCCAAAGCAGGATTCAAATCCAGTTCTTGATTTCAAGAACAGTACTCCATAAAGAATGAGTCTTTTTGACCCAATCTATCCTTTTTTTTTTTTGCTTAATTATTCTTTTTTTATTTATTTACACATTTTTGACAGTATATATGCATGAGTAAATTTTTTTTTATAACATTATCCCTTGTATTCATTTTTCCACATTTTCCCCTCCCTCCCTCTACTCCCTCCCCTTGATGACAGGCAATCCCATACATTTTACATGTGTTACAATATAACCTAGATACAATATATGTGTGTAAATACCATTTTCTTGTTGTACATTAAGTATTAGCTTCCGAAGGTATAAGTAACCTGGGTAGATAGACAGTAGTGCTAACAATTTACATTCACTTCCCAGTGTTCCTTCTCTGGGTGTGGTTATTTCTGTCCATCATTGATCAGCTGGAAGTGAGTTGGATCTTCTTTATGTTGAAGATATCCACTTCCATCAGAATCCATCTTCATACAGCATTGAAGTGTACAGCGATCTTCTGGTTCTGCTCATTTCACTCAGCATCAGTTCATGCAAGTCTCTCCAAGCCATTCCTCCTGCTTGACCCAATCTATCCTGACTGGGTACAGTCTCTTTGGTGGAGGATGGAGCAGGCTTTTGGTTAAACCTCCTCCCCCATGGAGCCGGCATCTCCTCTCCAATCAATCCTCTACTGATCAAGATCATGGTCAACTGCTTTTTGGAAGAACTGTGCCATTCTTCACCCTATTGTTGCACCCTAAGTTAAAACCCTGGTCATCCTGTGTTAGTTACAGCTCTAGTTCTAAGATTCTAAAGTTCCCCCTTGCTCCTAGAAATGACGTTCTCTATTCTAATCAATCACTCAACAAGCATTTATTAAAGATGTGCTATGTTCCAGGTACCCTGCTAGATAATAAACGAAACAGTTCCTGTAAGCTCTCAGGGAGCTTACATTCAATCAAGGTAGAAAATGTGCAAACAGAAGTTTATACAGGAAAATTATATACAGGTTCTTTAAAGGAAGAAGAAAAAATGAGAGAGGGAGCGGAAGGACCGAAGCTAGGGGATAAGGAGAGGCTTTGGGCAAAAGGTGATGGTCAAGCTAAGTCTAGAAGGAAGGAAGGGTTCCGTGAGGTGAAATGTGGGAGGGGGGGTGCTCCAGATGTGGGGCTGTTATGTAAAGTCACAGAGAGGAAATGGGGAGCCATGTGTGAGAAACACTGTGTCTGGACACTAGAACGTGGATGTGTGGATGACTGGAAAGATAAGAGGGTTAGCTTGGGAACACCTTTGGGTGCTAAAAAGAGTTGACATCTTATGACACTGTGCTCTTTGGCTACTTTTCCCTCTGAAGTTCTGTACTTTAAGGTCCTTTCAGCTTAAAAGATCCCATAGTTCAAAGTTCTAAGTTTCCTCCTAGCTGTGATGTTCTATGTTCTAAGATTTTCCTCGTCTGATATTCTTGATTCTAACTTTCCTTCCAAGGCTGATATGATCCTTGATAACTCACACGTTCTTTTTTTTTGGGGGGGGGGCTCCCAATCTTCCTTTTAAACATGGCATATTTTTTTTCATTCTTTGCTTTCCTATCCCCAGTGCCCCAAAAAAGTTCTGGTATACAGTAGGTGCTCAACAAATCCTTCTTGGTAGACTGAGTGATCTGACAATCTATGGTCCGAGTTTTGCCCCGGTTCTGCCCCTCTCTGGTTCTGTCCTCTGGTTGACTCTGAGGGTATTGGGGTACGTGAAAGGACGCTGAGAGATCTGCCGCCACCAGCCCCTGGCACTTCCCTGGCCGGGGGAAAGAGGGAGGGAGGGAGGGAGGGTGTCTGAAGGCGGGGGAGATCACCCTGAGCCCCTCCTTCTCCCCTCCCTCCCTGGCAGCCACGGGCTGTGCCGCGGTCAGGCCCCTCCCTCCCTGCCTCCCTGCCCTCTGGGTCTCAGCCTCTGGCTGGTACAGAGTACAGATATTGCCCTGGCTCCCGGCACCGGACGGGGCTCATTTGCAGCTTTCCGACCAAGCCCCCTCTGGCTGGCGCCCTCCTTGATTCTGCTCTTTCTCCACGCTTTCTCTGAACTCTCTCGCCTCTCTCCCGGACTCCCCGCGCTGTCGTTCTCTCGGAGATGTCTCGGAGCGGTCCCCGGGCTGTCTCTGGAGCCGTGTCCGGGCTGTCTCTGAGAGGTGTCGGGGCTGTCTCTGAGCGGTCTCTCTCCGGGCTGTCTCTGAGCTGTCTCTGAGCGGTCTCTCTCCGGGCTGTCTCTGAGCTGTCTCTGAGCGGTCTCTCTCCGGGCTGACTCTGAGCGGTCTCTCTCCGGGCTGTCTCTGAGCGGTCTCCGGGCTGTCTCTGGGCGGTCTCTCTCCGGGCTGTCTCTGAGCTGTCTCTGAGCGGTCTCTCTCCGGGCTGTCTCTGAGCTGTCTCTCTCCGGGCTGTCTCTGAGCGGTCTCTCTCCGGGCTGTCTCTGAGCTGTCTCTCTCCGGGCTGTCTCTGAGCTGTCTCTGGGCTCTCTGGGGAATTCTGGCTAGGCTCTGCGTAAGTTTCTCTAAGCACTGGCGGGGCTCTCCCCAAACTCTGGCCGGCTCTTTCCGGAGCGCTCGTGCTCCCGGCCCCCCGCCGCCCGGCTCTCCGCCAGACTCGTTGGCTGCGCCTCCCGGCTTCTGTGGCTCCCGCGGCTCCCTCCCCAGCTTTCCGCTAGCTCCGGAGCCAGCTCTGGCGACGCTCTGCGCGCTGGGCGGGGGCGGCTCCGGGCCCTGGGGGCGGGCTCCCCCCGGCCCCAAGGCCCCCAGGCCCATGGAGCGAGTCCCGGGACTGGGCGCCCTGAGGCGGCGGAAGCGGCTGCTGGAGGAGGAGAAGAGCCTGGCGGGCTGGGCGCTGGCCATGGCCGGAGCGGGGATCGGGCTGATGGTGCTGCACGCCGAGATGCTGTGGTTCGGCCAGTGCCAGGTGAATGGGGGCCGGGGGCCCGGAGCGGGCGGAGCGACGGGGCAGCCTCCGGGCCGGGAGGAAGCCCTGAGAGCAGAACGCGCGCGTCCCCGAGGCAGGTCGGGAGGGAGAGCCAGACTTCAGTTCCTGGGCAAGGAGAGTAGTCCTCCAGGGGATCCCCAGCCCTGGCGCGGAAGGAAGGGGAACGGGGGGGGGGGAAGGAGAGCGGGAGGGGGGGAGAAGGAGAAGGGGGGGCGGCCATCCCCCTCGCCTTTGTTCCCCGGGATGCTAGAGAAGAGCAACTTGTTTCGGAACGTTGGAGCTCCTTATCTAACGGTCTGACTGTGGGGCGGGACCGCTGGGCTGGGATGACAAGCCAGAGAACAGGGAACCTCCCTCCGGAGAGCCCAGACTGGGCTTCCCAGCCGCCCCCATCCGTCCTCGGCTTCTGTGGCTCCCAGGGCTCCCTCCCAGCTTTCCTCGGTGACTTCCCTTCTCGGACGAGGCTCTGGGGTTCTCCCAGAAGCTCCCCGGGGGATCGGGATGCTGGTCTCCCTTCAGATCAGGCGATCCCAAAGCTCTGAGACCCCAAGGGCCAAGGAGGGAATAAAACCGTCTGGGTCCCCAGGGGTCTGAGGCCGAGGGATGGTCACCTCCCAGTTAGGGGTAGGGTGGGGCTGGAGTATCCAGGTAAATGGGCCCCTGAGTGCAGAATTGAAGGCTGGGGAGGAAGCCTGGGATTGGTGGGATGAGGGCGAGGTAGTCCAGGCCAGGTGAAGCTGGGACAGGCCCCTGCAAGCCTCAGGTACATTCCCTAGTGTCTAGGGGAGGGGAAGAGAGAGGAAGGAACGGGTCATAGAAAGAACAGATAAATATCAGCAAACAGGAGGTGGGCCGATGGAGAGTAGGGGAGGTAGGGTAGAGGGCACAGCTCTGTAGAAAAGAATACGGAGAATCCTGGGCAATGACTGGAGAAGAGAGGGCATTTAGTACCGAGTTTAGGGAAGGAATCCGGAGACCAGCGTTGGGGGATATGTTGGAAGCAGAACTGGGGGCAGAGTTCTGGGAGGGAGCTGAAGGTGGAGTCAGGGAGAGGCCCCGGGTGTCCACTCGGGAACAGAACCGGGGACTCGGGTTTTGGCAAAGCATTTCCTAGTGTCTTGTTATATTTGTGACTTAGCCAGTGAGACGTGGAAACAACAGTATACTTATGTAAACTTAGAATTGGTTCAATGACCAGTTCCAAATGAAGGGACTGAAACCAGCTTGGAGGGAGGCCTGTCCTGAAGGCCTCGGGGCTCTGGCCTTGGCCCTGTAGTGTTTCATCACCGGCTTGGATGGAGGCCTAGATGGCACGCTTATCAAATGTGTTGATGGCACGATGCTGGAAGGGACAGACAACACACTGGCTGATAAAATCTGGGTCTGAAAAGATCTCAACAGGACAGACCTGAAAGTCCAAAGAAATCCAGTGAAAGTCAATAGAGGGTGAAGAACTTCGGCTTAAAAGCCATTTTCTCAAGAGTAGACTGGAGTACTTAAGGTGGCCGGACTGCATGCAGTGAGGGTGTTCTCGGTGGCCTGCAAGCTCCACATGAATCACCAACGGGGCACGACACCCCCAAACCACCCGTTGTCCAGAACGAGTGCAGGATGTTTCTTGGCCAAGTCAAAGGTCATCTGGAAGCTTGGGTTTAGTTCTGGGAGAAATCAGGGAGAAGAGTGGCCAGAACTCAATAAACCAAGGCTCTTGCGGGGAGAGGATCAGTTAAAGAAACTGGAGGTGTCAGGAGAAGAAAAGTACAAAGGGAACCAGGATCACCGCCTTCAAAGTCTCAAAGGGCTGTTAGAGATAAGAGCGATGAACCCGTCCTATTGGATGCCAAAGGGCAGGACTAGAGCAGCGTGGAAAGAGCGTGGGGGGAGAAGGAGTTGTGGAGAGGGAGATTCAGCTCCACACCAGGAAATTGCCTAAGATCCGAGGTGCTGAAAGCAGAATGGTCTGCCTGGGGAGGGAAGAGCGCCACAGCTCTGGAGGGCTTCAAGCTGGCTGCCCACTTGTTGGCTCTGCTGGGGGGAAGGTCAGGTGAGGGAAGCAAGGAGCTCTTAGGTGAGATCATGGGTGTGGAACTCTGTCCGACTTCATTCATACCGCAGAAGCTAGCTAGCTATTATTGGTCAGGTGTGGGCCGCGCCGGGTGGCTGACCTCTGAGCTGCTATAATCCTGTGGCAGCAAGGAGGGGGTGGGAAATAGGAGGAGACAGAAAGGGAAAACTTAAGAAGGGAGTTGGGCAGACTTGGAGAGAGTTAGAGATGACAAGGGACTGAGCAGGGCACAGCTGGGGGGAGATGTGGGGAAGGGAGAGATGGAAGCTGTCTCCCTCCCCAGAAGAAGGAGTGACTGGGCTGAGGAGATCCAAGGCTCTCTGGGGTTGTGCATGTCTTCTCTCCAGCCGTGGAGTCTGATAAGAACATCAGGCAGGAGGGTGGGTGGACTGGGGGCCAAGAGGCACTAGGGGGTGGAGCCGGCCCGCCATCGGTGCCAACAGGAAGCAAGGCCTGGAGTCGACCTACCGCTCCCACGCTCTGGCTCCCACACCCTCTGTTTGCGGGGGTATATCCCCCCCCCGCGGCCTCCTCCAGACCGCCTCCTCTGAGGGGTGACCTCCACAAGCATCCAGGCTGAGCCTCTTGCTCCCTAGAAGACCCCCCACCTGAGGCACCATTCTCCTCCTCCAGCCCTATCTCCTGAATCTCCTGGTGAAAGGGTAGGGGCATTTCCCAGGCTGGACCTCAGTTTCTTCATCTATAAACTGGGAATATTAAGCCTATATACTGCTTCCCCCGTCTGAACCCACTCTACCTCTCCCTTTTAAGGGATTCTAGCCCTGTTCTTCAAGGAGGGCCACTCATTCTAGTACACAGAGGGAGCGAATCTGAAACGGCAGAGATGCAGGAGAGACAGAACTGGGCAGATGCTTGGATACACAGAGAGACAGACAGAGACCGTGACAGAACCAGCCAGGGCCAGGGCCAGAGAAGGGCTGAGGAAGTGACAGATAAAGAAGGAGAAACACAAGCGGATACGTCCAGGTGTAAACAAATGAGCACGGAAAGCTGAAGAAGGCCGAAATCCAGAGATGGACAGAGGGAGGCAACCAGAAAGACTGAAAACCTTGAAGGTAGAGAGAGGCTAAGACACAGAGAGATGATTGGGGGATTGGAAACAGCCAGATGGAGAAATACAGTCGGAAAGATGATAAATGAAACGTCAAATAACTGAAATGGAGAGACAGAGAGAGACAGAAACACAGAGAGAGATAGACAGAGACAGAGAGAGACAGGGACACAGAGAGAGAGAGACACAGAGAGATGATTGGGGGATTGGAAACAAGCAGATGGAGAAATAGACGGAAAGCTGATAAATAAAATGTCAAATAATTGAAAGAAGGAGATGGAGAGACACAGAGAGACAGAGACCAAGAGACAGAGAGAGACAGAGACACAGAGATGGATAGAGGGAGACAACCAGAAAGACTAAAAATCTTAGAGATAGACAGATTCTCTAAGACACAGAGAGATGATTTGGGGATTGGAAACAGCTAGATGGAGAAATACAGTCGGAAAGATGATAAATGAAACGTCAAATAACTGAAAGACAAGGAGATGGAGAGACAGAGACAGAGACAGAGTCCAAGATTGAAATAGAGAGCTGAGGAAGGGCTGTGGTAACAGACAGACCCAAACTGTGACAGAGAACGGGATAATCAGGGACAGCGAACGGTGGCGAGGCTGGGGAAGGGAGCTGGAGGCAGGAACATAAACACAGACACCAAGGGCTGAAAGAGACAGAAAGTGGGTGAGATCCAGTTGAAGGAGAGCAGGAAGAAACCGAGGGGGACAAAAGGCAGTCTTGACGACAGGAGAGGGAGCAGGGCCTGTTCTTGGGGAGAGGGGTGTCGGGGGGACAACAGCCTCATTGTTCCCTTGAGGAAGACAGGGAGAGGAAGTTGGCAAAGGTCGATAATCAAGGCAGGGGCCAGGGCTGGGCAGCTTGGGAAGAAACAGGTGCCGCCGCCGCGGAGCACATGCGTCTGCTTCTCCGTGGCTTTCCCTGAAGTGACTCCCCGATTCCCTCAGCCCCTTGCCCCTCTCCCCAAAGGACCCGGGAGCTCCCCAGCCCCCACGGGACCCGAGCGTCCCGGCTCTCCAGCCCTCTCCTCGGAGAGTTTTTCCGATGTGTTGCCAAAGGGAGAAAATATACACTCAGTTGTGGTTACTGGAGGACGCAGGCTTCCGGCCCCGGAGCCCAATCCGGGCCATAAGCCAGGCCGGAGGGATGGGCCCAGGGTGGGGGGAGGGAGACGCTCAGGACAGGCCAGGATGAACTGGGAGATGGGGGACAAGCAGAGGAAGAGGGCCTGGGCCCGGGGAGCACCCCAGCTCGTGGGGGTGCAGGGCGCGTCTGGCAAAGGCGGGGACAAAGTAGGGCAGAGCTGGAGGCTTGCAGGGGAGGCTTGTCTGGATTGGTCTGGGGCCGGCATTTGTTGCAAGTGGCCGGGAAAACCATTTCCTCGCTTCTGGCCTCAGTTTTCCACATCTCGAGCCTGAATTTCTTCATTCCCAAAATAAAAGGCAAATCTCTAAGTCCTCGTCTAGAGCCGAGATCCTGAGTCAGGGCTGGGGGTGGGGAGCTTTTATTTATTAGGGGCACATCGGCTTTTTCACATGCTCTTAACTTAAATAACGATTTCCAGGCCTCTCAGAAGAAAGGGGGGGTGCTGGGTCCTGACGATGTTTTTGTGGGTCCCTAGAATAGAGGGTGAGGGTTACGGGATTCGGAGTGGTACCTTTTAGGAGTCCCTACCCCAGGGGCCGGGGATTAACAGACTGAATGGCTTCTAGAGGCTGGAGGATAAGGGGACCGACTGTCTCTCTGGGTGTGGAGCAGTATACTGCTGTAGGTTTGGAAACTGAGGCACCTGGGGGAGGGGCGGAATGGTCAGAGCTAGGAAGGGGGAGGAGGGGTCAGGGACACTTGTTCCCCTTCAGAGCCCCTGGGCAGGGGTTTCACTGAATGGCGGTTTCTTGGGGCCCTCTGAATCTGAGCCACTTCCCCAGGAGGCGGGAGGAAGTGAGATTGAGAAAGGAAGAGAATTGGGGACATGTGACTGGTGCTGGGGAGGGAAGGGGGTGTTCTTCACAACCTAAGACAGAATACCCACAATCCCCCGCACTAGGGTAGGGGCACATGAAATGGTACACCAAGGGATACGGGGGAGGGTCAATACAGAGGAGGAATCTAAGTTTCCAAGAGCCCCCAGAGTGGGGGGGGGGGAGCAAGGAGGCAATCCCCACCCCGAGGGACAGTGGCGGCCCCAGAGTGGCTTTGACCTTCCCCATATCTCCACAGTGGGTTCCCTATCTCTTCCTGGTGAAATGCGGGATCAGCATCTCCACCCTTCTCCTTCTCGGGCTCATCTTGGCCTTCCACGCTAAGGAAGTTCAGGTAGGTGAGCCTGGAGCATCCCGGCCCGGTTCTGCTCCCCCCCGCCCCTCCCAGCCCTGCCTCGGCCACCTCAGTCTTTCCATCCTCCTTCTCTTCTTCCTCCTCCTCTCGGGGGTTTTCCTGCCTGCCCAGACCAGTGACTAATGAGAATGGTGGCAAGGAAGGGTCCACGCCCTGACAGAGACTCCCTTGCCCCCAGGGCCCCAAGTATCCTGTTCTCCAGCCTCTCTATCATCTCCCCTTCCCCCCAATGCACCCTCTGCCCGGTACCACAGCCCTCCATCTCTTTCCAAGGACAGGGGAGGGGAGAGGAGAGGAGAGGAGAGGACAGGAGGGGAGGGGAGGGGAGGGGAGGAAAGAGGAGAGGGGAGACGAAGGAAAGGGAGAAAAGAGAGGACAGAAGGGGAGAGAAAAGGGGAAAGGAAGGGAAGAATGAGAAAAGGGGGGGCAACTAGGTGGCACAGTGGACAGAACAGCAACCTTGAAGTCAGGAGGATCTGAGCAAATCTGGCCTCAGACATTCTTCCTAACTGTGTGACACTAGGCAAGTGAGTTAATCCCAATCACCTCTGAGAGAGAGACACAGAGAGGAGAGACAGAGAGACAGACCGAGAGAGAGACAGAGAGACAGAGACAGAGAGAGATACAGAGAGAGAGAGACAGAGATAGAGAGACACAGAGAGACAGAGAGAAAGACAGAGAGAGGGACAGAGAGAGACAGAGACAGAGAGAGAGACAGAGAGAGAGAGACAGAGAGATAGAGACAGAGACAGACAGACAGACAGAGAGAGAGACAGAGAGAAAGACAGAAGAGGAACAGAGAGAGACAGAGACAGAGAGAGAGACAGAGAGAGAGACACACAGAGAGAGACAGAGACAGAGAGAGAGAGACAGAGAGAGAAAGAGACAGAAACAGAGAGACACAGATAGAGACAGAGAGGAGAGACAGAGACAGAGAGACACACAGAGAGAGACAGAGAGAGGATAGGCAGAGACAGAGAGAGACAGGGAGACAGAGACAGAGAGACACAGAAAGAGGAGAGGCAGAGAGAGACAGAGAGAGGATAGGCAGAGACAGAGAGAGAGGAGAGATAGAGATAGAGACAGAGAGGAGAGACACAGAGAGACAGAGAGAGACAGAGAGGGGGAGAGACACAGAGAGACAGAGAGAGAGGAGAGATAGAGATAGAGACAGAGAGGGGGAGAGAAAAGGGGAAAGGAAGGGAAGAATGAGAAAAGGGGGGGCAACTAGGTGGCACAGTGGACAGAACAGCAACCTTGAAGTCAGGAGGATCTGAGCAAATCTGGCCTCAGACATTCTTCCTAACTCTGTGACACTAGACAAGTGAGTTAATCCCAATCACCTCTGAGAGAGAGACACAGAGAGGAGAGACAGAGAGACAGAGAGAGACAGACAGAGAGACAGAGACAGACAGAGACAGAGACAGAGAGAGACAGAGAGAAAGACAGAGAGAGGGACAGAGAGAGACAGAGACAGAGAGAGACACACAGAGAGAGACAGAGAGACACAGAGAGAGAGACAGAGAGAGGATAGGCAGAGACAAGAGAGAGAGGAGAGATAGAGATAGAGACAGAGAGGAGAGACACAGAGAGACACAGAGAGACAGAGAGGGGGAGAGAGAAAGGGAAGAGAAGAGAAGAGGGAAGGGGAGGGGAGAGAAGGAAGGCAGAAAAGGAGGGAGGAAAAGGCCAGAGATTCAGGGGAGGGGACCCGGGGGAAGAAGCGAAGAAGGAAGGGCGGGGAGCACTTTAAGAAGAGAGATGGAAAGGGAGGAGGGAGAGGAGAAGAGGAGGGAGGGGGCACAGCCAAACGAGAAGAAAAGGGGAAAAGAGGCCTGAAGGACAAGAAAAAAGAGACGGGGCCGAGCGAGAGCGAAGAAGGGACTGGAGGAGCAGGGGAGGAGGAGGCGAGGACTGACAAGACCCGGGGGGCTGAAGGGGGGGACTGGGAGAAGAGAACGGGGGCTCTAAGGACGCATCGCGGCCCCGATCCGGAGCTGAAGGGGGCGGGGCCGAGCCCACGCCCCACTGCTGCCGAAGAGGAGACTAAGGCCCCGGGAGGGGAGGGCCCGAGGCCCCTCCCCCACCCGCAGTGACTGCGGCCGGGCGCCTCGGGCCGCCCCTCCCCCCGCCCCCGCCCCTCCTGGGCCCCCCAGATAAGCCGGAGTCAGCCCGTGCCCTTCTCCCCCAGCTCTTCATGACGGACAACGGGCTCCGCGACTGGCGGGTGGCGCTGACGGGGCGCCAGGTGGCCCAGATGGCGCTGGAGCTGCTGGTGTGCGGGGCGCACCCGCCCCCACTGGGCGCGTGGGAGGCCCCTCCGTGCCGCGCGCCGCGCCCCCGGCCCGCGTTCCTGAGCCAGGAGGAGGCGCTGCTGTCGCTGGCCATGCTGCTGCGCCTGTACCTGGTGCCGCGCGCCGTGCTGCTCCGCAGCGGGGGTCCTGCTCAACGCCTCGTACCGCAGCATCGGCGCCCTCAACCGCGTGCGCTTCCGCCACTGGTTCGTGGCCAAGCTGTACATGAACACGCACCCGGGCCGCCTGCTGCTGGCGCTCACGCTCGGCCTCTGGCTCACCACGGCCTGGGTGCTGTCCGTGGCCGAGAGGTGAGGGGGCGGCGCCCGCGGGGCCTTTTCCCTTCTACCTCTCAGTCTGTAAAATGGGTGCAAGGAGGAGCACGTGTCCCACGTGGGGTCCTGAGGGGGGACCGGCCCGGCTCACGGCTGTGGTAGTGGGGGATGGCCGGGCCCCCGCACTAGTGGCTCAGCCTCTGAGGGAGGAGCCCTTGCAGAGACCGTGACAGGAACTTCGGGGGGCCTGGAGACGGTCACTCTTACAGGAGGGAGGGCAGGGGGCAGAGCTAGAGTCGGGCTGAGAGACCGGCCCGGGCCACGGCCGAGAGTGGGGGAGGCAGGTGAGGGAGACTACCTGGCCAGGACTCGGGGAGGGAGGTGGGGCACGTGACGTGGGAAGATGAAGGAGGGGAGGCCCATCCCCAAGGCAACCCCCCCTCCCCCCATGTCCCTCCCCAGGCAGGCCATCAATGCCACTGGGCACCTGACAGACACGCTGTGGCTCATCCCCATCACCTTCCTGACCATCGGCTACGGGGACGTGGTTCCGGGCACCGTGTGGGGGAAGATCGTCTGTCTCTGCACAGGGGTGATGGTGAGTTTCCCATCGGGCCTCTCGCTCCTTAGCCCCCGCCCAGGGAGCCCAGCTCTTTGCCCATTCGCCCGATGTCCGAGCTGGAGGGAACAGGCAGAGACCGTGGGCTGGGAGGGGAAGCCTCCAGTCAGCATTTACAGAGAAACAGTGCAGGGGGGGGGGGGGGGGGGGGGAGGGAGACTCCAAGCCCAGATCCCGACGTCTTGTCCACGGCTCCGACACCTTAGAAAAATCAGCCTGCTCCCCCCTCCCCCCCCACACACTCACACTAACACACTCACACACACACACACAGACACCACACTCACACTAACACACTCACACCACACACACACACACTCACTCACACACACACACACCACACACACATTCACACACATACACTCACACACTCACACACACAGACACACACACACATGCACACACACTCATACTAACACACACCACACTCACACACACTCACACACATACACACTCACACACACTAACACACTCACACACAGACACACCAACACACTCACACACACTCACACTCACACATATCACACACACACCTCACACTCACACACTCACACTCACACACACACTCACAAACACACTCACACATCACACACACTCACACACACCTCACACACACACTAACACACCTCACACCTCACACCTCACACATACCTCACACTCACACACACACACTCACACACACTAACACACTCACATACACACTCACACTCACACACACTCACACACTCACACACACACCTCACACATCACACACACACACCTCACACACGTGCCCCCCAGCCCGACCTCTCCCTCGCTCACAGGGCGTGTGCTGCACGGCTCTCCTGGTGGCTGTGGTTGCCCGAAAGCTGGAATTCAATAAAGCAGAGAAGCACGTCCACAATTTCATGATGGACATCCAGTACTCCAAAGAGGTGAGAGCCCGAGAGCCCCGCCCCCAGCAGACCAGCTGTCCCGCTGTCCCTGATCCTCCGGCCCGGCCCCTGCGACCTGACGCTCCGGCTCCCGGTGTCCGCAGGGACCCACGAGTCTGGCCCCGCCCCCCCCGCCCCCCCCCCCCCACTGAAGCTGTGCTTTTCCCAAAGATGAGGGACTCCGCGGCGCGAGTGCTCCAAGAGGCCTGGATGTTCTACAAGCACAGCCGGAGGAAGGAGTCTGGAGCCGTCAGGAGGCACCAGCGCAAACTGCTAGCGGCCATCCACATGTGAGGGCCGCGGGGGCAGCGGGGGCAGGGTGGGCAGGAGGAGGGTGGGGGGGAGGTGAGTGTGAGCGTGTTTCTGTGTCTGTAACTTCCGGGACGAGGCCGGGCCGGGGCCACAGCGAGCGCTGCCATGTTCTGCCCAGGGCCCAAGCCCGGGCAGAGCCGCCAGCTGCTCCTCTTCCGCAGATTCCGCCAGGTCCGCTTAAAGCACCGGAAGCTCCGGGAACAAGTGAACTCCATGGTGGACATCTCCAAGGTGAGATGGGGATGCGGAGCCAAGAAGCCGGGACCAGCGAGGAAGGGCCGGAGGCGGGGAGGGACCCGAACCCAACAGGGAGGCCAGCGGCGGGAGGGAGGGATCATGGGAAAGCTTCCCGGCCCCGAGCCTCTGGCCCAGCACATGCTTCCTCCCTCAGATGCACATGATCCTCTGCGACTTGCAGTCCGGCCTCAGCACCTCCCACAGGGACCTGGAGAAGAGAATGGACGCGCTGGGGGGGAAGCTTGACGCCCTGACGCAGCTCCTCAGCTCGGCTCTGGAATCCAGGCAGCCCCCAGAAGCCGGGGAGGCCACCTAGTTGGTAAGGGGGGGGGTCCTGTCTCCGCAGCGGGAGGCCGTCCGGGTTAGGGGTCGGCTCAGACAGGGAGGCGGCCTCCAGTCCCGCTCCCGAGGAAGGAGCTGAGCGGTCAGTGCAGCAGAGGTCGACGGGGCTCAGGGCTGAGCCAGAGGAGCGGCTGCTGCCCCAGAATCCCCAGCCGTGACCCCTCCACCGGCCCTTGAACTGGCCCTTCCTCCTGGTCAGCCCTGGCCCGAAGGGTGGGGGTGGGGACCAGGGAGGGGAGGTCCTCTGGGTAGCCCAGCAAGCGGGGCGCCTCCTGGCCTCTGGGTCACTCCAAGGAAACCTGGCTCCAGGGGAGCTCCGGCTCTATCTGGGTGCGCTTCTTTATGCATGAGGAGCCAGACTCCTTGTCTCCCTCCAAGTGGGCTTTCTTGTTTGTCTGCACCCTAAGAGCGTGTGTGCGCCTAACACCTCTCCCTCTCTCTCTCTCTCTCTCTGTGTCTCTCTCTCTCCCTCTCTCTCTCTCTCTCTCTGTCTCTCTCTGTCTCTGTCTCTCTCTCTCTGTCTCTCTCTCCCTCTCTGTCTCTCTGCTCTCTCTCTCGCACTCTCTGTCTCTGTCTCTCTTTCTCTGTCTCTCTCTCTTTCTCTCTCTCCCTCTCTCTTTCTCTCTCGCTCTGTCTTTGTCTCTCTTTCTCTCCCTCTCTCTCTTTGTCTCTCTCTCTGTGTCTCTGTCTCTCTCTCTGTGTCTCTGTCTCTCTGTCTGTCTGTCTCTCTCTCTCTCTGTCTCTCTGTCTCTCTCTCTCTCTGTGTCTCTGTCTGTCTGTCTGTCTCTCTCTCTCTCTCTGTCTCCCCCCCTCCTCCCCTCCCTCTTCCCCTTCTCTCTCTTCCTCTTTCTCTTTTCTCTTTCTCTCCACTCCCCCTTCCCCCCCCCCCCCCCCCCGCCAGGGACTGTGGAAGGGGAATCTTGACTCCTTTGGCCCCAGGGGACAAGGCTGAAGTTATCCCCTTTCACTTCAAAAGCATTGACGAGGGACCCAAATCCAGGGGAGTCCCTCTCTCCAACAGCTGCTAGGCGAGTCCCTGGCTGGGCCAGGGGTACCCTGTTCACCCAAGCAATGAACGGGTGAATTTCGAAGCTGCTACGGGGCTGGGAGTCAAGGACCCCAGGAGCTGCAGACCACAGGCCTTCTCCAAGTCATACCAGCAACTCAGGAGCAGAAGGAAGAGGAGGTTCTGGGGAGGGGGAGGAGCCGGGAGCCAGGCTCTTGGGTCCCTGGAAGGACGGGGATGGAGTTACTCCTGGAGGCCCAGATGGCTGGCTCTGTGGAGCAGAGGAGGCTGGATATCCTCCTAGGGACAGGAAGCTGAGAGAGCTGGTTCCTCAGGCTGAACGAGAACTGAGAAGACTGGACACTAGATCCTGTCCTCAGCAGCTGCTGGACAGTAGGACAGCTAAAGGGATCCAGTGTTAGAGGTGGAGAGAGGCTCTTAGGACGGACAAGCTGCCGGTACACAGAGGCCCGGAACACCCCCTAGTGGGAACAGCAGGGGGACATGGGCAGCCTGAGCTCCTGGAGGGGAGTCTGGCCCGAGCTTCCCAGTTTTCCCTCCTCCTCCCCTACTTTGTAATTAAAGTTAATATTATAGAACAGGGAGATGTTGTTCCTTCCTTTAAAACACTTCCAGCCTCCCAATGCCAAGCAAGCCCTCGTTTCTAAGGGCAGAGGCAGACCCAGAGCGAGGATCCCTAGGTTTCAGGCCGCCCCTGGCACTGACTCATTGAGCGACTTGGAGGAAATCCCTTGGGACCTCAGTTCCCCTCTCTGTAAAAGGAAAGGGTTGGACTCTGCAGCCTCCACAGTCTCTTCCTGTGACACTTAGCAATATCAAAATAGCCAATTAGCTCTCAATGGAGATTTTCAAGCACAGGCTGGCCAATGGTTGGCATTGCCCGATGTCAGCACAGGAAGGTTCTGTTGCCATCTTCCCACTCGCTCCTTTTCACAGAAATGTAAGGAAAATGAGACGGAGGGAGAGCCCAAGCTCACACCCCAAATGTGGCTCAGATATGGGAATGTTCCCCAACGTGGAGAATCACAAAAGTATTAAAAATGAATGACTCCTATGCAATATTAGCACAGTAGAGCCCATAGGAACAGGCAGGGGCCATCACGATGGTCAAATTCCCTCCAAATGGAGACTACCATGAAATCAAAGTTCCTGAGAAAGGAATTAACGTAATGCACCACGGCCCTTCTTCCTCTGCTGTCCGGGGCCAGTTCTCAACGGGTCTCCCGTTCTAATGCTTAAAACAGGGACCGTATCAAATCTCCCCCTTCCCCAGATGTCTCTTCTCAAGAGAAACTTCTCCAGGTCCTACACAAGATTATGAAGGGACCATCCAGTCCAAGCCTTTCATTTTACAGGAAAAAAAATCTCTCAAGCTCAGAGCAAAACTCACTTTCCTGAGGTCATCCTGTAGCTGAAGGCCAGAACTGAGATGAAGGAACAATCACCCCACCTCATCCCACCCCTTTGTTTTTCTTGGCCCCAAGTAACCGGTTTAAGGTACTTCAAGTAAATATGGGCTTGCTGTTACGGAACGGTTCCTAACAAGGAACCTGGAGTGATGGGCTGCCTCAGAAGGGCCGGTTCTTCCTCATTGGAGGCCTTCTCAGCAAGGCTTCAGGACTCCTGGTTAACCCGTTGGGCCGTCGCACAGAGGTGTCGGATGTCGGCGTCCAGACTGCATGGGGCCCACTGGATCGGAGCAAGATGTAACTGAGAAACATTTAGCAAAATAAATAAAAATGGAGTGTGTGGTTTTCTAGGTCAGGGTCGCCTCCGGGCCTCTCGTGTGGGGCCCAGCGGCCCAGTTTCTCTTTGAGTTCGAGGCCCAGGTCGACGATGACCAGATCCTGCTCGTCACGCGTGAAGTCCTAGGACACAGAGCTTCCCTGTAACTCTTCCCGCTGGGCTCCTCGTTGGGCCCTCAAGGCCCGGCAGAACAAATCTAATCTCCTCTCCAGGTGACAGCCCTGTCTCCGAAGCCGGGGTTCACAGCCCTTCCCGAGCCGCCTCCTCTCCAAAGCAAACAGCCTCAGTTCCTACACAAAATCAATCAATCCACAAGCATTTATTAAGTGCTTGTTATGAGCCAGACATGTGTGATAAGGGCCGGAGATACAAGTAAAATAAATAAAAGAGATTTAAGAACACAGATTGTAGAGCAGGAAGGGCGTTTTGTGGATAGAAAACATAAGATGTCAGCACAAAGGAAGCTTGAGACCCACTGGCCCAAACTCTGCTTTTTACAAGTGAGAAATCTGAGAAATGGGCTTTCCCAAGGTCACTCAGTAAATCAGTGACAGAAAGAAATGCACCCTCCTCCACAGCCAAGACTCTCCCTCTTCCCTGGAAATGTTTGCTCTGCCCCACCCAGTCAGCCAGGTATCTGTAGGACACACCTTGGAGGCAGCCCAGGGACAGGATCCTAAGGATTACTGACTGCTGGGCCCCCAGCAAACACCTCCCACAGAGGGCTCTGCTCCCAGCCGCAGCCCCTCCGGCTCAGACAGCCTGCACTCTAAAGCCCCTTTCAAGGCTGACCTCCCCATTGCCAAATCCATCGGCCTTTTCTCAATCCTCATTCTGTCTGCAGCCATTGACATTGCTGGTCACTCTCTCTGACCTCTCTGCAGCCCTTGACACTGCTGGTCACGCTCTCTGACCTCTCTGCAGCCCTTGACACTGCTGGCCACTCTCTCTGACCTCTCTGCAGCCCTTGACACTGCTGGTCACTCTCTCTGACCTCTCTGCAGCCCTTGACACTGCTGGTCACTCTCTCTGACCTCTCTGCAGCCATAAACACTGCTGGTCACTCTCTCTGACCTCTCTGCAGCCCTTGACACTGCTGGTCACTCTCTCTGACCTCTCTGCAGCCCTTGACACTGCTGGTCACTCTCTCTGACCTCTCTGCAGCCCTTGACACTGCTGGTCACGCTCTCTGACCTCTCTGCAGCCCTTGACACTGCTGGTCACTCTCTCTGACCTCTCTGCAGCCCTTGACACTGCTGGTCACTCTGACCTCTCTGCAGCCCTTGACACTGCTGGTCACTCTCCCTGACCTCTCTGCTACCCTTGACACTGCTGGTCACGCGCTCTGACCTCTCTGCAGCCCTTGACACTGCTGGTCACGCGCTCTGACCTCTCTGCAGCCCTTGACACTGCTGGTCACTCTGACCTCTCTGCAGCCCTTGACACTGCTGGTCACTCTGACCTCTCTGCAGCCCTTGACACTGCTGGTCACACGCTCTGACCTCTCTGCAGCCCTTGACACTGCTGGTCACTCTCCCTGACCTCTCTGCAGCCCTTGACACTGCTGGTCACTCTCCCTGACCTCTCTGCAGCCCTTGACACTGCTGGTCACTCTCCCTGACCTCTCTGCAGCCCTTGACACTGCTGGTCACTCTCCCTGACCTCTCTGCAGCCCTTGACACTGCTGGCCACTCTCTCTGACCTCTCTGCAGCCCTTGACACTGCTGGTCACTCTCTCTGACCTCTCTGCAGCCCTTGACACTGCTGGTCACACGCTCTGACCTCTCTGTTGCCCTTGACACTGCTGGTCACGGGCTCTGACCTCTCTGCTACCCTTGACACTGCTGGTCACGCGCTCTGACCTCTCTGCAGCCCTTGACACTGCTGGTTACGCTCTCTGACCTCTCTGCAGCCCTTGACACTGCTGGTCACACGCTCTGACCTCTCTGTTGCCCTTGACACTGCTGGTCACGCGCTCTGACCTCTCTGTTGCCCTTGACACTGCTGGTCACGCACTCTGACCTCTCTGCAGCCCTTGACACTGCTGGTCACTTTCCTTCCCAGATGGGCTCTCCTCTCTAGGTTCCCCAGGCTGAGCACCCCATAAGAGAGAGTCTTGCCTATTCTCATTCCACGTGATGACCACTAACCAGGCATATCCACAAGGGGCACACTGGAGCCAGTTTGAACTGGAAGAGCTTATTGTTAAATTTTTTTAAGAGTATGAGCAAACACTATAAAATCAGGGGTTGATTTGTTGTGTTGTTCATTTCTAGACTCAAGGAAGTGATGGGAAAATGTTACAACACAAATTACACTTAAAAAGTATGTCCTTCATGCATCCCCCCCCCCCCCAAATGATAGTTAAAATTTTCCTAGCCCATTGCTAGTTTGGCTTTATCCCGGGGCCTCTTCTTTGTTTTTCCCCTTAGTGAGCTCATCTCGCAAAGGTTCAATTATTACCTCTGGGGACCCTCCTCAATTCTAGACCTCTAGCCCTAGTCTCTCTGAAATGCATTCGCCCACCAGACACCATGCGCATCTTGGACATTCCCTGTTCTAAGGGCCTCCCAGCTCGGACATACGGGGCTTTAAGTCCTTTCCTAACACTCTCACATTACATATTTATGTAAACTTTTCCTCTGGATTCTAAGCAACTGAAACTGCCTCTGTATCTCTAATGTTAAGCATGGGACCTCAACCAGAAACGGATACATTTAATATTTCTCGAATGTATGATAAACTATCAGGGCTGGGAGGGGCTTAGAATAGGGGGGTGTCAGAGCTGGGAGGGGGCTTAGAACAGGGGGGGGTCAGAGCTGGGAGGGGCCTTAGAACAGGGGATGTCAGAACTGGGAGGGGCTTAGAACAGGGGGTGTCAGAGCTGGGAGGGGCTTAGAACAGGGGGTGTCAGAGCTGGGAGGGGCTTAGAACAGGGGATGTCAGGGCTGGGAGGGGCTTAGAACAGGGGATGTCAGGGCTGGGAGGGGCTTAGAACAGGGGATGTCAGGGCTGGGAGGGGCCTTAGAACAGGGGATGTCAGGGCTGGGAGGGGCCTTAGAACAGGGGATGTCAGAGCTGGGAGGGGCTTAGAACAGGGGATGTCAGAGCTGGGAGGGGCCTTAGAACAGGGGATGTCAGGGCTGGGAGGGGCTTAGAACAGGGGATGTCAGAGCTGGAAGGGGCTTAGAACAGGGGATGTCAGAGCTGGGAGGGGCTTAGAACAGGGGGTGTCAGAGCTGGGAGGGGCTTAGAACAGGGGATGTCAGGGCTGGGAGGGGCTTAGAACAGGGGATGTCAGAGCTGGGAGGGGCCTTAGAACAGGGGATGTCAGAGCTGGGAGGGGCTTAGAACAGGGGATGTCAGAGCTGGGAGGGGCTTAGAACAGGGGGTGTCAGAGCTGGGAGGGGCTTAGAACAGGGGGTGTCAGAGCTGGGAGGGGCTTAGAACAGGGGATGTCAGGGCTGGGAGGGGCTTAGAACAGGGGATGTCAGAGCTGGGAGGGGCCTTAGAACAGGGGATGTCAGAGCTGGGAGGGGCTTAGAACAGGGGATGTCAGAGCTGGGAGGGGCTTAGAACAGGGGGTGTCAGAGCTGGGAGGGGCTTAGAACAGGGGATGTCAGGGCTGGGAGGGGCTTAGAACAGGGGATGTCAGAGCTGGGAGGGGCTTAGAACAGGGGATGTCAGAGCTGGGAGGGGCTTAGAACAGGGGGGGGTCAGAGCTGGGAGGGGCTTAGAACAGGGGATGTCAGAGCTGGGAGGGGCTTAGAACAGGGGATGTCAGAGCTGGGAGGGGCTTAGAACAGGGGGTGTCAGAGCTGGGAGGGGCTTAGAACAGGGGGTGTCAGAGCTGGGAGGGGCCTTAGAATAGGGGGTGTCAGAGCTGAGAGGGGCTTAGAACAGGGGGTGTCAGGGCTGGGAGGGGCTTAGAACAGGGGGTGTCAGAGCTGGGAGGGGCCTTAGAATAGGGGGTGTCAGAGCTGAGAGGGGCTTAGAACAGGGGATCAGAGCTGGGAGGGGCCTTAGAACAGGGGTGTCAGAGCTGGGAGGGGCTTAGAACAGGGGGTGTCAGAGCTGGGAGGGGCTTAGAACAGGGGGTGTCAGAGCTGGGAGGGGCTTAGAACAGGGGGTGTCAGAGCTGGGAGAGGCCTTAGAACAGGGGTGTCAGAGCTGGGAGGGGCTTAGAACAGGGGGTGTCAGAGCTGGGAGGGGCTTAGAACAGGGGGTGTCGGGACTCCGAGCATCCTTTCAGGCCAATCCCCCGTTTGACAGATGAGGATATTTAGGGCGCAGCTGAGAAGCCATTCCCCCTTCTCCCTCCCCTCCCCCCTCCCGGCCAGTGACCCGGAAGACCTCCATGCTTGAGCCCAGAGTTATTTAGGTTGGTTTCATTCAGAACCTCTTCCTCAAGGTCTTGCTATAGCCAGATAATTTTACTCCCAGAAGAGGAATTTGAAGCAGCCCTCAGCGCCGACAACCGCCCGGCACCGGCGCAGGCGCAGTGGAGCCAGATGAGAACAGAGCCGAGAAAGGGCGGGGAGCAACACCCGGCAGAAGCGCAAGTTAACGCATGCGCAGTTTCTCACGCTCCCCGCACACCCGGCACCCTCGGCGCATGCGCGATGACATCACTCTAGCGACAATCCTCTTTGCCGTAGCTCCCCTTCTTCCCCCCTCCCTCTTCTCCCGCCCCCCGGTTCCGGGAGTCCAGCAGCGTCGCTCCCCATCGTTTTCCGTTGATTTGCCGGTGACGGGCCCTTCAATAGCTCGACGCGGGAGAAGCGCGCGACTTGGTCGTGGCGCTACTCGGCGACCAGCTCAGGTAAGGATCAGGCGGCGCGCGGGCAAAAGGGCTCCTCCTACCGCGGGCGCGCGCCACTGTTCTCCTCCCTCTTTGGGAGCCCCCCCATGCGCTTCTGTCGCAGCCAATCAGACGTCATCTTAGAGAAGTGGGCCCCTCCCCTTCCCTGTTCGCGCTGGGGCCAAAGGACCAATCAGACTCGATCTCAGGGAGGACCGCGCCCATATCCCGCGCGCGCGAGGCCTCCGCGCCAGCGAGCCAATCAGGATTCAGTTCAGAGCAAGGCGCGCGGACGAGCGAACTCCACCCTCCCTCTGCACGTGCCTGATTCTGTCCTTCCACCCCCGTTAGCGTTCCTCCCCCACCATTGCTGGTAGCCCAACCCGGAAGTGATTGGGAAAGGGCCCACGACCACCTTATTGCCCCCTCTCACCAGGCGTCTAAGTACCTGAGGTGGGGGAGGGAAGGCGCACGGGTCCGAATCTCGCTCCGACACCACCCGGGTGATCTTGGGCAAGTTACTTAATGGCCTTATCTGTAACATGCACAAGGGCTGGGGACTGAGGAAGCGTCCAGTGGACAAGCATTTGTTAAGCCTTCCCTGTGTGCCTGGGGTAGAGAACAGCGGAAGGGAAACCAGCCCTGCCCTCTGGAGGCTTACACCCTAACGGAACCAGGCCTAAAGAAAGGGAGGGGGAGGGGCCCTGGCTGACCGGACCTTAGGGTCATGTGACCCGTGTTCAGGCCCGGCTCCCTGGCTTTAGGGTCGCGCCCCTGGGTGGGGGTGAAAATAAAGACCTGAATCACGGGCTTGGAATCCCTAGTGAGCTGCCACAGGGGCCGTGCCCACCCCAGGGAGCTCTCCTTCCCTCAGCAAGGGCCTGGTGCCCACCCTAGGGGGCTGTCCATCCAAACAGAGGCCCTGTGCCCACCAGGGAGCTGCCCATCCAAGCAATGCCCCCCTCCCCCAGGGAACTCTCCATCCCCCGGCAGGGAACCAGGAAATTCCTAGAGCGGGAGAGCCCCCGCCCCCCCCCTCTGCTTGCAGCTGCTGCAGGGCGGGCCCTGACATCGCTCTTTCCTCACCAGGCCGTGCCATGTCCGAGTCTGGGCACAGCCAGCCCGGGCTCTACGGGATAGAGCGGCGACGCCGATGGAAGGAGCCGGGCTCCGGGGGCCCCCAGAACCTGTCCGGGCCCGGGGGCCGGGAGCGCGACTATGGAGCCCCTTGGGACCGGGAGCGCGAGCGGCGGGTGAGTGTGTGTGCGGCTCCAGCTGCAGGGAGGAGCTCCCACCTCAGGAACCTGTGACCCCCCCAGGGGACGGCAGTCTGGGGTTGGGGGGCAAAGGGAGAGGGTCTGCAGATTTGTATGTCGTTTGAGAAGGCCGGAGGGGGCCGAGCTGCAGGAGGGCTCTGCCGGCAGGATGCCACAGGGCACAGAGCTGGGCTTGTGGGGGGGAGCCGGGGCGGGCAGCCGATGCTGCAGAGAAGGCCGGGCGGTGGGGGGGCAGCCGTCCCTCGCTCAGATGTGCCCATGCAGGCGCGGACAGCCTCAGACAGGCACACACCTAAGGGGACACCCCCGGGCCGCTCGGTCAGACTCCCCTCAGGCGCAGACATGCCCCCCGTCCATGCACATTCACACCCAGTCACACCCGGAACGAGAGGCCTCGGAGGCCCAGCTTTCGTCTAAGAGCAAAGCTCTGGAGATCCCGATGGAAACTGCCCGGCCCGTGCCCTTGAGGACGGCCCCAGTGCACCCCTTCCTCCCCCATTCTGCCTGCGTCTCTGCCTTTCCCAGCCCTCAGAACCGCCCGGGACTCGCAGAAAGCCCTTGGAAAGCCTGCAGGTTCCAGAGCGCCCAGAGCGGGCCGGCCCCGCCCCCGCTCCTTCCAGGCTCCGGCCTCTTCTTGTACCTCCCAGTCCTGCCCAGCTCCGGGCTTTTCCCTCCTTGGCTTTGCAGGGTCCACCCTTCCTGGTTATGGTCCGGAGCCTCCACCTTACCTGGCATGATCCCTTCTGGACACACAGGCTTCTTTTCTGGGCTGGGTCCCTGTGGTCTGGGGCCTGCTGCCCTCTGGTCTCTGGGCCGGGTTCCTCTGGGCTGGGTCCCGCTGGGCTCGGACCCTCTGGGCCGGGTCCCGCTGGGCCTGGACCCTCTGGGCCGGGTCTCGCTGGGCTCGGACCCTCTGGGCTCGGTCCCGCTGGGCTCAGACCCTCTGGGCCGGGTCCCTCTGGGCCGGGTCCCGCTGGGCCTGGACCCTCTGGGCCGGGTCCCGCTGGGCCTGGACCCTCTGGGCCGGGTCCCGCTGGGCTCAGACCCTCTGGGCCGGGTCCCGCTGGGCCTGGACCCTCTTGGCCGGGTCCCGCTGGGCTCAGACCCTCTGGGCCGGGTCCCTCTGGGCTCGGTCCCGCTGGGCTCAGACCCTCTGGGCCGGGTCCCTCTGGGCCGGGTCCCGCTGGGCCTGGACCCTCTGGGCCGGGTCCCGCTGGGCTCAGACCCTCTGGGCCGGGTCCCGCTGGGCCTGGACCCTCTGGGCCGGGTCCCGCTGGGCTCGGACCCTCTGGGCTTGGTCCCGCTGGGCTCAGACCCTCTGGGCCGGGTCCCTCTGGGCTCGGTCCCGCTGGGCTCAGACCCTCTGGGCCGGGTCCCTCTGGGCCGGGTCCCGCTGGGCTCGGACCCTCTGGGCTCGGTCCCACTGGGCTCGGACCCTCTGGGCCGGGTCCCGCTGGGCCGGGTCCCTCTGGACTCAGACCCTCTGGGCTCGGTCCCGCTGGGCTCGGACCCTCTGGGCCGGGTCCCGCTGGGCCGGGTCCCTCTGGACTCAGACCCTCTGGGCTCGGTCCCGCTGGGCTCAGACCCTCTGGGCCGGGTCCCTCTGGGCCAGGTCCCTCTGGGCTCGGTCCCTCTGGGCCGGGTCCCGCTGGGCTCGGTCCCGCTGGGCTCAGACCCTCTGGGCCGGGTCCCTCTGGGCCGGGTCCCGCTGGGCCTGGACCCTCTGGGCCGGGTCCCACTGGGCTCAGACCCTCTGGGCCGGGTCCCGCTGGGCTCGGACCCTCTGGGCTTGGTCCCACTGGGCTCGGTCCCGCTGGGCTCAGACCCTCTGGGCCGGGTCCCTCTGGGCCGGGTCCCGCTGGGCTCGGACCCTCTGGGCTCGGTCCCACTGGGCTCGGACCCTCTGGGCCGGGTCCCGCTGGGCCGGGTCCCTCTGGACTCGGACCCTCTGGGCTCGGTCCCGCTGGGCTCGGACCCTCTGGGCCGGGTCCCGCTGGGCCGGGTCCCTCTGGACTCAGACCCTCTGGGCTCGGTCCCGCTGGGCTCAGACCCTCTGGGCCGGGTCCCGCTGGGCTCGGACCCTCTGGGCTCGGTCCCGCTAGGCTCGGACCCTCTGGGCCGGGTCCCGCTGGGCCGGGTCCCTCTGGACTCAGACCCTCTGGGCTCGGTCCCGCTGGGCTCAGACCCTCTGGGCCGGGTCCCTCTGGGCCAGGTCCCTCTGGGCTCGGTCCCTCTGGGCCGGGTCCCGCTGGGCTCGGTCCCCCTGGGCTCAGACCCTCTGGGCCGGGTCCCGCTGGGCCAGGTCCCGCTGGGCCGGGTCCCTCTGGGCTCGGTCCCGCTGGGCTCAGACCCTCTGGGCCGGGTCCCGCTGGGCTCAGACTCTCTGGGCCGGGTCCCTCTGGGCTCGGTCCCGCTGGGCTCAGACCCTCTGGGCCGGGTCCCTCTGGGCCGGGTCCCGCTGGGCTCGGACCCTCTGGGCTCGGTCCCACTGGGCTCGGACCCTCTGGGCCGGGTCCCGCTGGGCCGGGTCCCTCTGGACTCAGACCCTCTGGGCTCGGTCCCGCTGGGCTCAGACCCTCTGGGCCGGGTCCCGCTGGGCTCGGACCCTCTGGGCTCGGTCCCGCTAGGCTCGGACCCTCTGGGCTCGGTCCCGCTGGGCTCAGACCCTCTGGGCCAGGTCCCTCTGGGCCAGGTCCCTCTGGGCTCGGTCCCTCTGGGCCGGGTCCCGCTGGGCTCGGTCCCGCTGGGCTCAGACCCTCTGGGCCGGGTCCCGCTGGGCCAGGTCCCGCTGGGCCGGGTCCCTCTGGGCTCGGTCCCGCTGGGCTCAGACTCTCTGGGCCGGGTCCTGCGGGTGTTCCGGCCGTGCCCTCGGTGTCAGGGCATCCTCCACGTAGGATCTTAGAGAGTCGGTGTCTGGCTGCTTTGGGAGCATGGTTGGCACACCCAGGGACCCTTGAACTCTGCCCCCGGCCCCCTGATCTTCCACCTGGGTTCCGGGCATCAGCCCTTGGCTTCCTGAGTCTCTGCTGCTTTGATTCCGTCCCGCTCCTTCCGGCGCTGGCGGGTCTGCGCCGTCCTGGCTGGCCAGGGTCCCGGGTCCGGGCCAGCTTGCAGACTTTGTCTTCTCCCGCTTCTTCCTGCCGAGCTTTGGTTTTTCACCCTTGCCCGTTTTTCTGGACGACCGTGCCTCTGGAAGTTCCATTTTCCTCAGAGTCTCTGCTCGCTCATGCTGAAGGCTCTGGGGCCTCATCGCTTGGCAGGACGCTGACCCCTGCTCTCTTTGGGATTGCAGGGCCTCCCCCCGGCCTCAGTTCTAGTGCGTGCTCAGGCCCACTTTAGGCCCTCGAAGCCTCCAGGGACCGCTGCCCTTCAGGACCTCTTGGGACGAGCCTCTGGGCCTGAGCATCCCCAGGGTGCGCCCTTGAGGCCCCCGCCTCTGGCGGCCCCTCGACACCTTTAGTCACCATGTCCTGGGTTCCTGGCTGACCCTTGTGCACTCCTGGGCTGGAGGGGGTCGCTCCCTCCAGTTTCGCATTGAGTTTCCCTATGGTTTTTCGGGCTCCACTTTTGGCTGGGCAGGGGGGTCGGGGAGGTCAGGGGATCTGCCTGCATTCAGAAGTCAGGCTCTCCTCCAGCTTCCCACGCTGAGGGGAGTCGTGACGTTGCCATCCCCCTGAGGAGAGGGGATTAAAGCACCCCAGGTGATTTGATTACAGTCCTCCAAGGAGGAAGGGGTGGCTCGTCCCTCCTTGACCTCTGGGAGTGTGTGTGTGTGTGTGGGGGGGGACACCCTGCACTACATCAGTCTTCTCTGGCCGGGGAGAGAGGATGGCTCAAGGGGTGTGATGGGATAGAGGAGAGCTAGAGGGATGGATGCTGGAGTGGGGTCTTGACAGGGTGCGGCAGTACTGGGGAGCCGTCCCAGGCCCTTGATCTCTGGCGCCCTTCCTTCCCTTTCACAGGATGGCAATGAGGAGGCAGGGACGTCAATCATCCAGAAAACGCCCATCATTCTCTCCAAGCCTCCAGCAGAGCGGGTAAGGCTGTGGGCAAGTCCTTGGGGGGCCCGGGGTATTCTGGGGGGGCCGCAGGGATTGAAGCTTCTTTTTCCTCCTCAGTCCAAACTTCCGCCCCCGACCACGCCGGCTCCCACTGCTCTCCAGGCCCCTGCTCCTCTGGACAAACCTATTGTTCTGATGAAGCCTCGGGAGGAAGCCAAGGGCCCGGCCGGGGGGGCAGGAGCCCCGGCCCTTGAAGGGGCCACGCCGCCCCCTCCAGTGGTACCCACCCCCCCCAAGGGGGAGAAGGAAGGCCAGCGGCCCACCCAGCCCGTCTACCAGATACAGAACCGGGGCATGGGCACCACGACGCCCGCCGCCTTGGACCGTAAGTGGGGGGCACACGGAGACGGTGCTGCGACTAGGGGGTGCTCGGAACAAAGCGGGGTGAGCAGGTGCACGATGTGTCAGTAGGCGGCTCTGGAGGTTGCCCTCCACACCCCACCATGCCTGTTCCTGTGGCAGATGCTCGGATGGGGGGTGGGGCCCCCAGTCAGCACAGCAAGGGAGCCTGGGGCACTTCTGTGTGCACGGGGAGGGGGACACGCTCAGGGCCGGCCTCTGCCTCCAATAAAAGGCGAAGGAAGGACCCTTTGTGTGACGTATCTGCACGCAGACGTGCGATGGCATGGCCGAGATTACCCGGGGAGAGGCCGGGCCACCGCACGCCCAGTGCCATCACCTCCTGTCTGGGAGACGCATCCTTAATGTGAAAAGTGGCCCTCTGGGCCCGGGCCGGGTCCTCCCCAGGGACTCAGTGCAGACAGACCCGTAGGTCCCAAAGGAGGGAGATCCTGAAATGGGGGGGCACGATTCTGCAGTGAGGCCGGGGGTCCTGCCAGGGAGGCTCATCCGGGGTCCTGCCTCAACATGGGCTCCGTGGAGGACAGTGCCTGGCGTGAGACCCACCAAGGTAGACATTTATAGAGAACGGAGCCCTGCCAGGTCCTGGGGGAGACTTGGGCACTGCTGGCTGGCCCATTGGGGGGCAGGGGGGAGGATGGAGAGGGGCAGGGGGCGAGTGGGCATGTGGAACAGCCAGCAAGAGGGATCTGGGAGGACTCATCCTGGCCCGTCCTTCTGGGAGACTCCCTGGGACCCACTCGCAGGTAAGGGAGAGGCTGGGAGGGAGGGTGCTGCAGTCAGAGTCGCTGGGGGGCAGTCCCTCCCCCCAGGGCACCTGCCCGGCCACTGCCCAGGCTTACCGCTCCAGGGACTGGGGCCTGTTTTCCTCAGAAGGGAAAAGGGGGGGGGAGGTGGGCTCACCCTGGGAGGAACAAAGGCCGCCCCACTCTGCACTCGGCTCGGCCTTCCCTCGGGCCGCGGCCTCCCCTTTATTGGCCAGCCAGTGTGCATTTATTAGGTGCCTGCTGTGTGCGGCACTGTGCCAAGCCGTGCAGATATACAGAAAGGCAGAACCAGCCCCTGGTCCGGGTGACAGGCGGCCCCCTTCTCTCTCCCTTCCCAGCCGTGGTGGGCCAGGCCAAGCTGCTGCCCCCCGAGCGCATGAAGCACAGCATCAAGCTGGTGGACGACCAGATGAACTGGTGCGACAGCGCCATCGAGGTGAGCCCCTTTAGGAGCAGGACCTGGGTGGGACGGGGGGGAGAACCTACCTGCTGGGGGGGCTGCCCAGGTGGCTCTTCCAGCAGCACCCCGCCTGTGGTGGGACGAGCGGCGCCTCTGCAGTCGGAGGGGGGGGCTGACGTCCTGCACTGCGCTCTCCTCAGTACCTGCTGGATCAGACGGACGTGCTGGTGGTCGGGGTCCTGGGTCTGCAAGGAACGGGCAAGTCAATGGTCATGTCCCTGCTGTCGGCCAACACCCCCGAGGAGGACCAGAGGTAGGCGGGAGGCGGGTGCCCGGGCCCAGCTCCTCCTCCGCCCCCACACCCGGCCCTCTCCCCACTGCGTCACCCATCACGGAGACCCCCTGCCCCTCCCCACACGGGCGATCCGGGGTCACGGCTCTCACCCAGCCAGAGCCTCGGGGGCCCTCAGTTGTGAAATGTCCCTTGGGGGCCTGGCTCCAGGGCTGTGGGGAAGCTCCAGGAAGTGAAACACCAGCGTGTTCACCCCAGGGGGCCAGCAAAGGCCTGGCCTCCTCCAAGAAGTCAGCCCTGATCCCGAGCCCTGTGGTTCTGGGGGGGCTTTCCCTGTGCCCCGCCCTCCTGCGGCCCCAGCTCTGTTTAGTCACAGGCCAGGATGAGCTAAGTTTGAGGTTTCTCAGCCCAGTCACAGGGTTGGGCACACAGTAGGCGTTAAAGGCTGCTTGAGTCAGTAAAAGGAGACTAGGTGTGAGGCGGAGCCCGCCCAGAACTGAGCCTAGACCTCCCTCTGTGGTTAGTCCCTGAGAGGGGAGGAGGAGGGGGAGGGGAGGCGGCCACCTCCCAGAGGCCTCCCTGCCCTGGCTCCACGTTGGGCCGTGTCTCAGACAGGGTCAGGAAGAGCCAAGTTCTGGTCCCTAACCCTGGCCCATATTGTCTGCATGAAGTAGCAGGGGAGGAGCCTAGGGAGGCCCGTGCTCACCAGGAGCTGGGGGTCCACTAGCACCCCCAGCTTTTCCCCACGGCACTGGAGGCTGACGCCATGCTCCCCCCACATCTCCTTGATCCTTCGCGGCAGACACGTGCCGTCACCCCCGTTTCAGATGTGGAGCAGCTTCTGAGGCTGCTTCCCTGGGCCGGGCCCCCCCGAGGGCCTCCCTGGCCCCTAGGGAGGGGGCACAGAGTCTGACGGGAGGGAACCCGTGCTGCCCCCACAGAGCCTACGTGTTCCGGGCCCAGAGCGCCGAGATGAAGGAGCGCGGGGGGAACCAGACCAGCGGCATTGACTTCTTCATCACCCAGGAGCGCATCGTCTTCCTGGACACCCAGGTGGGCCGGGCCTCTGCAGGCCACCAGGGGGCAGTAACGGCACCCAAGGCATCATTAAGCGCCCACTGTATGCCGAGCACAGTGCCCAGCTCGGGCCGCCAAGTCCTCTTCACCTGCTGGCGGTTCTCCCCGTCTCGGCCCTGACGCTCCTTCCCTCCTCCCCTCAGCCCATCCTGAGCCCGTCCATCCTGGACCACCTCATCAACAATGACCGCAAACTGCCCCCCGAGTACAACCTGCCCCACACCTACGTGGAGATGCAGGTGAGAGGTTGGGGGTCAAGCGGGGGGGAGGGGGGAGAAGGCAGGGCCATGGCCCCCCTGAGCATCATCTCTCTTGTCCAGTCCCTGCAGATCGCGGCCTTCCTCTTCACCGTCTGCCACGTGGTCATCGTGGTGCAGGACTGGTTCACTGACCTCAGTCTGTACCGGTGAGCAGTTGGGGGACCCGGGCCTGGGCTTAAGGTACCGGATTCGAATTCTGACTTGGGTGCTTCTGTCTGTGCTCCTGAGGGCTAAGTGGCTCCCTAAGCTTTGGAGGCAGCAGCAGAGAGGCAGGAGCTCGAGGCCAAGAAGACCCAGAGCCTCTGTAAAATGGGGTTGGGCCGAGCAAGGGGAGTCCACAGACACTGGGGGGGGCTTCCTGCAGGCGGGTCTTGCTTGGCAGGGCCACAGGCAAGGCAGCGAGCCTCCCTGTGTCCCCGCCCAGGTTTCTGCAGACGGCTGAGATGGTGAAGCCCTCTACCCCCTCCCCCAGCCACGAGGCCAGCAGCTCCTCCGGCTCGGACGAAGGCACGGAGTACTACCCCCATCTGGGTGAGGTGCCGCTCCAGGGGGGAGGAGGGGGGAGGGGCTGCTCCTGCCCAGCCTCGGGCTCACCTGTCCCTCTCCCTCAGTCTTCCTGCAGAACAAGGCCCGGCGGGAGGACTTCTGCCCCCAGAAGCTGCGGCAGATGCACCTGGTGATCGACCAGCTGATGGCCCATTCCCACCTGCGCTACAAGGGTAAGGGGCCGCCCTCGGACCCACCTCGAGGCCGCTTCATGCGCCTAGCTCTCACCACGGCCTCCTCTCCCCTTCATCAGGCACCCTGTCCATGCTGCAGTGCAACGTCTTCCCGGGCCTGCCCCCCGACTTCCTGGACTCAGAAGTGAACCTCTTCCTGGTGCCCTTCATGGACACCGAGGGGGACAGCGAGAGCCTGCCCCGGGCAGGTACCAGCCAGAGGGCCTTGGGCCTAGGAGGGGGGCTCCCCAGGGGTGTGGGGTGGGCATGGGGCTGCTCTGGAGGGGACGGGCACCCAAGGGGAAGGGCAAAGGCACCAGGCCGAGGTTCTCACCCTATCCCTCAATCCCCAGGCCCGGGCTCCAGCCCGCTCTTTTCCCTTCTCCCGGGCTACCGAGGCCACCCCAGCTTCCAGTCCTTAGTGACCAAACTCCGGAGCCAGGTGATGTCCATGGCCCGGCCGCAGCTCTCGCACACCATCCTCACCGAGAAGAACTGGTACGGCCCTGGGGGGAGGGGGGCACAGGAAAGGGGGGCCGGTGGACAAGGAGCTCACCTTCCACCCTTGGCAAAGCTCAGTCCCCAGGACATGTGAGCTGGGGTGGTCTGGGCCCATTTCAAAGCAGAGGTGGTCCTGAGCAGTCTGAGATTCTTGGGTCTCAGTGAGGTCCCGGAGGTTCTGGTGAGGTCCTGGAGGTCTCAGAGAGTCCCAGAAGTTCTCTGATGACTCCCTCCGGCCCACTCACTGACACCGATCCTCCCCTTGGCCTAGGTTCCACTACGCCGCCCGTATCTGGGACGGGGTCAAGAAGTCCTCCGCGCTGGCTGAGTACAGCCGCCTGCTGGCGTGAGGGTGTGCGAGGAGGGCGGCGCGCAGGGCTTGCTAAGTTCCTGGAGGTCCTGGGGTCCCTTTCCCCACCTCCAGCTGCCGTGTGTGAGTACGTGCACACCAGGCCCCCCGAGGGCGCAGACAGCAGCAGCGGGAGAGCCAGTGGGGGGATTCAGCTGCTCGGACGTCCCGGGGCCAGCGGAAGGTTCTCGGGGGTCAGAGCCTGGGGCTCATCCATCCCCACAGATTGAGGGAGGAAGGTGACCGATTTCAAGACCCAGCGAGAAGCGGGGCCCCTCTCCCAGCCCCTCGTTCTCGGGCCAGACAGCCAGACAAGTGGGGAGCTCAGAGCTCCTGTCCTCCCCGGGTGGTCCCTCTGAGAGCTGGGGCCGGGGATGCCCCTGTCCTCCAGGGCTCCTCATCTGGGTCCGATTTGTTGGTTAATAAAGATGGTAACACAGCACCGCGCCGGTTCTCACTCCGAGACGCCGCCCTCCTCCCCCTTGCTCGGCCTTGGCACGTGGCTCAGGGCAGCTTCTGTGGGGACCACTGCCCATGGAGGGGCTGGCCGGACGCAAGGGTCAGTTCTGGCCCATCCCTCCCGCTCACTGGCAGAGAAGAGACCCCGTGCCCCCCCCCCCCAGGCTGGGAATGCGGGGGCGAGCAGGAGGGAAGGGTTCAGTAGCAGCAGGGGGCTCAGTGCACTGTAAGCACCTACTAAGTGTTTGTGGGATTGGCCCAGCACTGGTTGTACAAACGGCCAGTGTAGAGGCTACTGTGGGCTGTGGTTGGCAGCAGCTGTGCGTTGTAGACGGCGCCTCCTGCAGGCAGGTGAGTCATTCAGGTAACGGCTGGAGAGCTACATGAGAGCCCCTAGACAGGGACAGGGGCAGGTGCTGCATCATGTCAGCTGGTGGCGCTGGCCTGGGCGTGGGACGTGAACTCGGAGCTCCTCTCCCAGAGACTCCCTGGTCCTGCCTGAGGGTGGAGGGGTCCCAGGATCTCCTGAGAGGACGCCTGGCTGGCTTCCCCCACATATCCCTGCGCTGAGATGGCAGTTTGGGTTCTGGCCTTCGTTTTTAGGTTCAAGCCACTTTTCCAGTCTGGCTCAGTCTTTCTCCTCCCCAAGTCACATGGATGCGCCCTCGCCCTAACCTCCCTAAATCCTCCTTTATTCCCTGAGACATCCGCACGCCCCATCTCCCCATCGCCCACACGTGCTCCCCCACCCCCAGGGTCACGGACTCTGACACCCGATGGCCGTCTTGTCCATGTGCCCCCCGCCCCGCGCCCCTCCGTTCTTTCCCAGGCTATCCCCCTGGAAACCGCTCACTCGGACACGCTGCCGCGTTCCTTGCTCCCCTTGGCCCTTGTCTAAAACCTTCAGGCCTCACCCGCCTGCTGCTCCTGCTTGCCAGCCTGACCCCAAGTGGGCCCTCCCACGGCCTGGCTGCCAGCCGCTGCCTTGGTGCACAGAGCACTGGGGATGGAGAGGACTCGTCCTCGGGGTCAAAGCCGGCCCTTCGCCAGACCCTCTGCCCCAGAGGCCCTACACGGGGTCACAGAGAGACACAGGAAGGAGCCTGCCCTGTCCCTGGCCTCGCCATGGCTCGCCAGCTTTCATTCCTCCTCAGCTGAGGATCTGCCCTGACATTCTGCTGGAGGAAGGAAAGCCCTCCACCAGCCCTTCCTCTCCTCCCTGCGCCCATCCCCCGCGTTGGGGCGCCTCTGCTCCACAGGAGAGCTGGGCCCCCGGCTGATGGGCCTGCCGGGATCTCGCCCCCTCCGCCTCATCTCTTAGCGCCTTACTGCCTGTGAACATGTGCACACGCCTCCCTCCTCAAGGATCCGTATCCCGATGAGGAGCGGCCGCTCTCCGGAAAAGCCGGGGACAGTGGAAGCTTCCACTTCCTCCCATCTCGCCCTCAGACTCCTCCACATCTGGCTTCTGACCTCCTCCTTCCCTGGAAACCGCTGCTCTCCAGACGCCCTTGCTCTCCTCAGGGCCAGAGCCAGCGTCCTGCCCTCAGTCCTTGTCCTTTCCCTCTGCAGCCTCCAACGCTCCTCATTCTTTCAGAAAAAATTTTTTTTTTGGTAAATCGTATTTTACTTTTTTCCATCACCCATAAGAGGGAATCACAGGCTGGGACTGGACAACATTCGTTTCTTAGATTTTTGAACTTGACATTTGTTCCCCCGCTTCCCATTCTCCCCTCCCCCAAATAGCAAATAGTCTGCTGTAGGGTATACACGTGCAAAGATGGAAACGTTTCTCCTTGGTCATGTGGTCAAAGAAAAGGGGGAAAAGCGAAAATGCTGCTTCAGTCCGCACCTCCGCGGGCCCCGCCCTCTCCCCGCGTGCCCCGACGCCCCGTCTGGCCACCCCCGGCCTCCTCGGCCGGATCCCCTCCTAGTCATCCCCACCGCTAACCGCTCATCTCCCTGGTCTCCGGGTGATCTCACCCACCTCCAGGGTTTCAATTATCTCGGCCCGGATGACTCAGCCCCACTTAGCGAGCCTCAGGGCGGAGCTCCAGGCCCGCATTTCCTCCAGGTAGCGCCCCCTCCGCCCCCCCCCCAACGTCCCAGACTCCTCTCCCCGCCTCTTCCCCCGCTAGGCTCCGAGTCCCGCCTCGCCCCCGGGCCCCGCCCTCCGTCCCTCGCGGGTGCCGGCCCGTCCCTCCCTCCTCTGCGGCCCTTCGTCCCCGGGCCGTCGGGCCCCCCACGCCCGCGGCTGTCACTCTTCGGGAGCTTTGAGCGCGTCCGCCCCCGCTCGGGAACCTCCGGCGCGTTCTGCGCCCTCCCTGGCCCCGGGCGGGGGGCGGCCGACGGCTTCCCCGCTGCGTCTCTGCACGTGACGCTTCGTATCCCGACCCCAGAGATCCCCTCCCCCCAGGCCCGGGGTGCTCTCCTTCATTCTGCCTCCCGCTTAGCCGGCTCCCTTCAGCTCCCCCCATAACGGGGGCGGGGGACAGAACACGGGCCCTGGGGGTTCAGTCTCGTCTCGGGGATTCTGCAGCGCTAACCTCGACCGCGGAGCGGCCAGAACGCCTCCCGCGTCCCAGTGGCTTCCCTCTCAGGCGGGGGAGGGCGCGCGGACATTGAGGCTGTTACGCACAGGACCTCCAGCAGGGGGCGCTACCCCAGCTCACCGGGACCGTGGCGCGGGGCTGTCTGATCCCCACCCCGGCCCCCTGCCGTCCGCACGGGATGGTTCGCACGTGACCCCCCTCCCCCCACGTCGGGCCTCGAGCTCCGGGACAGCGACTGCCTGCCTTTCTTTGTAACCCCAGTGCTTAGCACGTAGTAGGTGCTTAATAAGTGCTGGTTGGCTGAGAGTATCCCCCGTGGTGTCTCCGGTCTGGACCGGAAGCCAGATTCTCGCGGGAAATGCGGGGTCTCCCGGCCGGTAAACGCGACGTCATCGCCAGGAGCCAGGCAGGCCCTCGCATCCGCCCGAACCCTGGCCGCAGTGGCTCCGGCCCCGCCCGCTCCGGGGCCACCCAGGGTTTCCATTTCCGGGGAGTAAACTGAGGCAGGGCAAGTGACTTGTCCGCGTCCCACTGCTAGCGCCCCAGGCCGGACTTGACCTCGGTCCTCCTGTCTCCACTGCCGCCGGCTGCCTTAGCCCGAACGCGTCTTCTCCTCCGGAAACTGCTTCCTTGGCTCCCAGGATATGTACAGATCTTACCGTTCCTCTCGGAAAGCTGCGGATTTCCAAGTTCTCCCCTCCCCCTCGGCCCGCTCCGGCCCGGAGCCGCGGAATGGGGTCGCACCGAGGGGCTACGGCTCTTTCCTAACCCCGCGGGAACCGTCTCCCCGGCCTTTGTGGGGTCAGTGATGGCGGCCGCGGGCTCTGCCCATTATTCTGCCCCAGAGACTGAGGCCGCCTCCCGGGCCCGACGTCCCGGCTCCTTCCCCGAGCTTGTCTGGCTCCGGAACCGAGCCCCACCCCGGGATAACCCCCTCAGGGGAGAAGCTCAGGCTTCTGGCAGCCAGGGGGCACGTGATGTGTGACCCTGGGCAAGGGGGAGGGGGGAGGAAGGAAGAATGGAAGATAGGAGAGAGAAAGAAAAAGAGAAGAGGAAGGGAGGGAGAAAAGAAGGAAAAAAAGAAAACTAGAAAGTCTCAGCCTTGGAAGGGTCCCTGCTTTGGCAGGCTGCAGTCTGCATCAGAGAGAGGAGCTTACAGGGAAATAAATCCGGCAGCTCGGGTGAAGCTGCACGGACAGCATCCGAGGTAACGGGCAGGGAGGGGCCAGCCTGGAGAGCACAGTGTGAGGCACACAGTGGGCGCCTAATAAATGCTGCTTCCCTTCCCCTGGCACAACAACAGGAACATGGGCAGAGGCTCGGCAGTGACGCCCACCAGAGCCGGATCTACGGTCCTGTGACTGGTTCTTGCCCCATAGTCGGCCCAGCCTTCCCCACAAGCACGTCTTCGGCCTGACGAAACCTCCGCCACTTCCTTTGCGGAACCCCCTTTGGGTCCTGGGCGGTGGCGTAAGTCAGACCTTTCCCGTTGACAGACGTCAGCTGGAGCCCCGAGACAGCCGCACAACACCCCCAGGACAGTAGTTCTAGAGCCCTTGAGCCCTTGTCTCTGGCGTGACTCAGTTTCCCAGATGATCCAGCCCCGTTTCCTCCTCCTGTTTCCTTCTGGGCAGGCTCCTCACAGAGGCCCCTCCGGAGCTGTCCGTGCCGGCTCACATCCTCCTCTGACCAGCAGGCCTTTTCTCAGGGAGGGTCATTAGACTAAGTTCTTTTTGAGTGCCGGCAGCGGTCAGCGGTCAGCGGTCTGGGATTGGCTCCCAGCTTGGGGAACCTTTCTACGTGTAAGGAGCGTTCCGGCTGCGGATGTGGGGCCCGGTCCTAGCACCGAGCCCTGGGTGGACACAGCCGGTGGCGAGTTCCAGTTTTGTGAACAACATCCAAGGCACCCGGTCGCCCCCGGCCTCCTTTCTCTTCGTCAGGCTGAGATCGCCATTGGTGTCCACGGCTCAAAGTGTAGCCCTCCTGATCTGTGATCCATCTTCATGGAAGACAATGACAAAGGTCAAACTTGCTTCTCCTGGAGGACTTGGGCTTTCCTTAAAGGTGAAGTGTTGAGAGATGGGACCAAGATGGCCGAGTAAAGGCAGGAGCTCGCCCAAGCTCTCCCCCAATCTCTCCAAATTCCCTTAATGATTCAGAATAAATTTTAGAGCATCAGAACACCCCAAAAGACAGAATAGACCGTTTTCCAGCCAAGGACAACTTAGGAGGTCAGCAGAAAAGGTCTGTGACAATAGGCAGAGTCCAGGACGCAGTTCTGGCAGAGATTGCGCCAACTCGCCCGGACCCCAGCAAAGCAGGACTCTGTGGCTTCAGCACACTGGCTCTTACAGCGACAGAGGGGTAGGGGCAGAGAAGAGGGCTTGTGATCAGTCCGAGAAGGCTCTCTGAAAGAAAACAGCTTGGGACAGTGCACCCTCTGCCCTGGAAACAGAGCCCTACTTTACCAGAAAGTTAAAAGCCGAGTAATAGGCTAGGAAAATGAGGGAATAGCAAAAAAAAGTTTCTGATCATAGGAAGATGACGTAGAATATGACAAAGTCAAAGCTCCTACATCCAAAGCTTCCAAGGAAAATCAGATTTGGGCTCGGGCCATGGAAGAGCTCAAAGTAAGAAAAATAAGGAAAAGATCTGAGAGTGGTGCAAAAAGGACATTTTAAAAAGCTAATGAGAAGAATTCCTTAGAAAGAACAATTGGACAATTGGGAAAGGAGGTACAAAAACACACTGAAGAAATTAATTCCTTAAAACTTATAATTGAACAAATGGAAACTAATAACATGAGAAATCAAGATATAATAAAAGAAATCCCTCCCTGCCCAAAAAATTTGTGAAATATTTCATTGGAAAAATTGACCTGGACAATAGATCCAGGAGAGATCATTTAAAAATTATTGGTCTACTTTTATGATCATAAAAAGAACCTGAATATCACCTTTCAAGAAATTATCATGGAAAACTGTTCTGATATTCAAGAACCAGAGGTAAAATAGAAATTGAAATAATCCAACAATCACCTCCTGAAAGAGATCCCCAAATGACAACTCTCAAGAATATTATAGCCAAATTCCAGAACTTCAAGGCCAAGGAGAAAATATTGCAAGCATCCAGAAAGCAACAATTCACATATAGTGGAGCCAGTCAGAATAGCACAAGATTTAGCAGCTTCTGCATTGAAAGACCAGAGGGCTTGGAATATGTTATTTGTAAGAGCAGTGGAGCTAGAATTCCCCCCCCAAGAATCACCTACCCGGCAAAAGTGGGTAAAAAAATCCTTCAGGGGAAAAGGTTACCAGTCTGACTTTCGCTTCTACTACAAGGGGGGCCTTGGGCAAGGCACAGCCTCCCCAAGACTCACTTCCTCTATGAGTTGTCCTTTTCAGTCCCAAGTCTATGGTTTCATGATCTGTCCTGTCCAGGCTGGTCACTCCCTCCTTTTAAGCCAAACCACTTCCCCAGCCCCATTCCAAATCAGCTATTTCCCAATCATTTCCTTTATCCAGTTTCCTTAAATCAGTCTGATGAGCTCCAAAGTCACTCAGTCCATCTATCCAATTCTTCCAGGTTAGTCAATCTAGCTTTTCAGCCCATCCTCCCCAGGTCAGTCAGTACGAGTGTCCATCCCTGCCAGGACAGTCAAGTCTACTTGTCCCCATCCCCCAAATCCATCATGTCATTTCTCTATCCAGTTCTATCCCATCTGCCAATACAGTCATTCAGATGTTCAATTTTACCAGGTCAGTCTAATTTTCTATTCTCTCTCCTGCCCCCATCAATCAGTCTGTCTGTCCATTGCCTTCAGGCCAGCCTACTTGCTGAGTCCCTCCCTCACTCAGTCTCCCCTCCCCATCATTTAGTTCAAGCCTCCTGATACCAGGCAGCTCACCTGCTCATCCCAATAAGGAGATCTGTCTGTCTCTTGTTCTGTCCAAGTCAGTCAGCCTATCCATCCAGATCTAGGTCAATGAGTCTGTCTTCTCTGGGCCACTCGGGCCATTTGTTCAGCACCCACAGGTCCATTGATCCATACTCTGATTTCATCATCATTGATCCATAGGGGCAAGCCCTCCTCCAACCCCCTCGCCGGTCCATCTCTGGCCAGTCTATCTGTGCCCCAGACCTTTGCCCAAAGTAATCAATCTGCCTCCTGCTCTTCTCTAGACCCAGGGCAATCACTTTGTCTACCCAACTTCCCAATCTTTGCCTGTCCGGTTCTCCAGGTCACTGAATCCATCAATGAAGCTCCCCAAGGCCAGTTTCCCTAATCACTCATCTGTCTGACTTGAGCTTCTCCTACAGATATGACCTTGGACAAACGACTTCCCTCCTGGGCTCTCAGTTTCCCCATCTGTAAAATAAATGAATGGAGCGGGATGTAGAGTCAGAGTTGGCCACAGAGTCAACAAGACCTGAGTTCAAATGACACACACTGGCTGTGTGAAGTTCCTTAACCACTTGGGTCTCAGTTTACCTATCTGGATGAATAAGAAATTAAAAATTTCATATTAGAATTATAAGCTCACTCAAATCTGACAGGCCTGAGCTTCCAAATTATGGGAACTTGACCGTTCCATGAATTCTGTATATTTTTGACACTAGATACTAGGAACTAGCCATTCCTAGAGATGTTTATGCTCCAGAGAAGAGTGGCTCCCTCCCTTGAGCATAGGCAATTAATAAAGAACTGTCAAGATGCAGACGACATGGAACGAGTCAACTAGTGAAGCCCTCCTGTACCCCACACCTGCACAGATGTGCCAAACCCTTATATAATTTTTTGGCAAAAAGCCTTCTTTGTCTAAAGACCTATAAAAAAGGTCAGGGCCCCATACTATGATAGAGCCTCGCCCTTGAAGGGACGCCTTGCGCAGGGAAATCTTGACACAACTCAAGTTGAGAAGGCTGAAAAAAGAGGGGCTCCCAGCCGTTTGAAGTTCTTGCGGGTTCCCTTGAGTTGGTGATGTATTCTCTTCCTCTATCTGCTATAATTGTCATATTAATTGTTCTTATTTCTATTTTTTTATGCAAATCTAAACTATCTATACTTTGTCTTATTTGATTAAAGCTTTTTACTTTTACTTTTTAACTGAGCTTGAGAGCGTCATTTATAGGAGCGAATCCGAACTTTTCTTTAAAATCACAATACACTGGAGTAGATGGCTTCTGCTGTCCCAACTTTTAGCCCTACATTTCTATGACCTTATGACTCGATCTCAGGTCCCTTTCATATCCAAGTCCATAAAACTGTGACTTGGGAGGCAGGATAGCCAAGTTTCAGAATAAAGGCCTGTCACACGGAAGGAGGGTTAGCTTTGTTCTGTTCAGCCTCAGAGGACAAAACCCAAAGCTACGGTGGGATGACGGATGGAAGGGGCAAGGAAACAAACATAGGCTCAAAATTAGGCTCCCTGATAGCTAGAAGTGTCCAAAAGTGAAATGGGCTGCCCTAGAAGGTAGTGAGCTTCCCATCGCCATAGGACTCCAAGCAAAGGCTTTTCTCAGGGCTAAAGGAGAATCTCTGCTCAGGTGCAGGGCAGAGTAATGATCTCAAAGGTCCCTTTCACCTCAGGTACAAACTGTCAAGCCCAACACAGCTACAGTAGAAGCCTTGCAAAACCCTTCTGTGTGGGGTCCCCAGAACCCCAGGCCTGATCCTTGGTCCTTCCCTTTCTTCACCTTGTCCTGTCCTCTCTCCACTCCCAGAGCCCCTCCAGTCCTTCCCACTGGGGGCAGGCTCCCACCTGCACTTTCCAGCCTCCCAGAAGCCACCAGGAGCGGCTTCCTAAAATACAGGATGGAGCAAGTCATCCTCCCTCTGCTCAAATCCTCCGGAGCTCACACTGATCACCAGGAAAAAATACAAACTCGTCAGGCTGGCGCTCCTTCACAGACTGGCTCTCAGCTTTCCACTTCTCTTCCTATTTTCTCATTCTCCTCTTCTTTTTTCTACTTATCTCCCTTCCTCCCCTTTTCTTTCTTTCAAAGTTTTCCTTTTCTTTTATTTTGTCTTCATATTTCTGTCTCTCTGACTGACTGTCTCTCTCCCCAATCAGGAATTGTCTCCATCCTCTGCCCATTCATGCCAGGGGTCCTCTATGACTAGAACCCTCCCTCAGAACTTCTAAGACTCCTTCCTGCAGCCAGCCCTTGCCTCTGGAACCCATTGTGCTTTCTTCAGTTCCCCCTCCCAGACTTACTTGGACTACGGACCCACCCTCCTCATCCCATCCCCAGTGCAGTAAAGCAAACAGAGCAGGAATCATTGCTTTCCTGCCTTTATATCCTCCTGCTTTGCACACACTCCAACGTGGTCTCAATTTTTGCTTAATCCACATTATCTCCGGCTTTAATTGGTCTCTGAGGTCCCTTTTCACTGGAGTTTCTAATTCTGTGCCGTTAAAGTCGGGGAGGGAGTGAGTTCCCCACGTCTGGGACTTCAGAGAGCACCTGCTGGCTGCCACAGGGTCACCCAGTCAGAGCTGGACCAGAAGTCGGAAGGCAGCCCAGGAAGCTCCATGGTCAGGCTGTAGAAATTGTACTTCTCGGGCCAACTTGGGGATCTTGAGTCTGAAGGGAAGACGTGAGTCTTCAGTGTTCCTGGGACCGGCGTGTGGAGGAGGAAGGAGTCCGGCTCTGCTGGGCCAGGAGCCGGGAGGGAGAACGCCAAAAGGGAGCCGGTCACTCCCCCTAACCAAGCGCCCCAGAGTGGAAGGGGCCTCCGGGTGGGCTGAAACGCAGGCAGGATGATGGGAGGCGGCATTCTGCAGGTGAAGCTGAACTTGGGAACTTGGAGGCCTTCTCTGTGACCCTGGGGGGCCCAGGAAGAGGGGCGTAGACTTCTCAGGGACTACAACACATCAGATCTTACCAAACCGTGCTGGGAGACCACTCAAGCCCCCTAGACTCTTCTCCCACCCTCCCTCCTTTCTCTCCATGCCCTCCCTCCTCCTCCTTCCCTTTCCCTCCCTCTCTGCCCCGCTTCTCCATGTTCATTCTCTCTCCCCTCCCTCTCCCTCCCTTCCTCTCCCTCCCTCCCTGCCTCTCTCCTTTGTTTCTCTCCCCCTTCCCTCCCTCTTCCATCCTCCTCCTCCTCTCCACTCACTTTCCAACTCCCAAGTCTGGATTTCACTTTTCACCTCTGAGCCCCAACCACTAAGGCCGGGGCCTTTTTCAGTGTTCCTTCTCTCTTATACACTGCCCTCCCCCCTTCCTGGTCCCCCTCAATCCTGGCCCCTCCCCATCTCAGGCTCCTTACTGGAACCTTCCCCTCCCTCTGCAATGACCCAGTCTCAGGTCAGAGATCTCATTTGCTCCCAGGGATTCTGCTTTCTTCTCTCCACAGAAAACTCTGGGCTCCCGGAGCCTCTGGCTGCCCGCTGGACAGCTCCCCCGGACTTCCATTGGCATTGCAAGCTCAGCAGCTTTGCCTCTGGGCCCGGCCCTCCCAGCACCCCCACTTCTGGGGGGTGCCATCCTCCTTCCCATCGCCAGCCTGTCCCAATATCTTGGCCAAATTGTTTTCCCTCTGGGCCTCAGTTTCCCTGTGTGTAAAATGAGATGGTTGGACTCCATGGCCTTGGGTGAGAATTCTGGCATGGGTCTATGGATCTTTATGAGTTCCAGGCCTTGGAGACCCCCCAGTTCAGCCCTCCTCCCGCCCCACCCCCACATCTTGCATTGCCGAAGCCCTGAGACAAGTGATTTGCCCGACGTCACACAAACGTGGCTTTGCATGATCCACCCCCCTCTTTTATTGCTCCTGAATGCCCATCCCTGATCCATCCCAGAGCCCCCTGGGGCAGTGTGCCCTTTCCAAGGCCGCCTGTCCCATCTCTCTCCAGCCAGCTCAGGCCTGCCTTCTGCTGTGGGGGCACTGGCTGAGCTGGGGGGGGAGGGTGAAAGCCATCTCCCCATTTCTGCTTCTGTGACCCCCAAGTAAGACCCTCCCATCTCCCTTGGCAACAAGACGGCCAATCCCAGCTCCAAGGCTTAAAGTTTAGGGTTAGGCTGCCCCGATGGCTTCGGGCACTATCCAGCCTGGGTCCCAGAGCACAAAACGGGAAGCGAGGAGTGGGAACAAGGCCAGAAGCCAGGCTGACCCAAGAAAGGCTTCTGCGCCGGTCATCCTCCGGGGTCAGGGCGGCCTTCCGGCCCAGAGTGCGGTACGGGGCCTGGCGCACAGTGGGTGCTGGGTAAAGTCACTGTCTGAGAGTGAGAACAGGCTGAAGGGTCGGGAGGGAATTCCCGGTCCGGAATCCATGTGACAATTCCTTCTGAGACTCCTGGCTCTGAAACACTAGGATGCTGAGAGGGAAAATCCCCTAAAAAAGTGACCTGGAAAAATACACTGTCCGGGGTCTTTCAGAGGGACTTGGGGGGCAGGTGGAGGCTTGGGCTACATGGGGAGGGCAGCGCTATTACAACTGGGAAAACCTGTGGAATTGTGTGTCAGACACACAGAGACAGAGACAGAGAGAAACAGAGAGACAGAGACAAAGAGACAGAGAGACAGAGATTGTGAAGCTGGTGAGTGAGGGGTGCCCTCTTGGGAGGTCACAAGCAGGGATGCAATGATCCTTTGCCAGGCGGGCTCACTCAGGGAAGGGTTTGGTTCCTACTTACTCTCGGGACCCCTTATTCTATTAGGGAGAACCCCATGTGGAGAAGACTAAAGGTGAGTGCGTGGGCCCCAGGCCTTTGGTAGCCAAGAGCAATGTAGCGACATCTCCCCGGGAGACCCTGGGGGGGCTTTGGACAGTTCCTGGGTCAGGAAGGCCCAGGATTCAAGCCTGTTCTGGGCCTCCAACCTCCACGTGCCCCTTAGACCCTCTAAGGCCGTGCAAGGGGAGGTCACTGTCCCACGGGAGGCAGTTTCTCTGCAGGAAGCCCTGGCCCAGGAAAGCTTCCTCAGGCTCAGAAAGAAAAGCTGGGTTACTGTCTCCCTCCAGACCCGCAAACTCAAGGCCCCTCTGAACATTGTTGCCCAGAGTCCTGGGGGACGGAACGCTGTTCCAGCAGGGGATTAATGTTTGCTGACTGGTGAGCGGTGACCAGTGACCCTGCCTGCTGAGTGTGGTGAGACGGGACACAAAGAACCACAAAGCCGGGTTTCTGGAGGTGAGAGTTTCTTGGTCCTCCTGTCCCTCCCGGCCCACTCCCATGCAGCTGGCAGGGGCTGCTCCCGGGCCCGGGGCAGCACAAGGGGGATTCCCGGCCGCTCCCCGGCTCACTGGCCCGTGGGCAAGGCCTGGCTCAGGGTTTTCTTGGCCTCCGCTGTGGCCTTGTCCAGGTAGGCGCGGAGCATCTGGTAGACGGTGGCGAAGGAGAAGCTGCAGGAGGCCAGGACCCCCAGCACGGGCAGGGACGCCAGCTCCTGCGCGAAGGTGGCCGCGGTGCTCCCGCAGGCGCGTCCCAGGAAGTCGATCACCTGCGGGGAGCTCGCCTCGCACAGCGGGCCGCACACCCTGCTGTGCAAGGCCTGCAGAGAGCCGCCGGTGCGCTGGGCCAGCCGTTGCAGGCTGCTCGCCTCCAGGCCCAGGCCGCGGCGGTAGCCGGACAGGGCCCGCACGAGCAGGCCCAGGTCGCAGGCCACCTCGGGCACCCCGGGCACCGGCAGCGGGTTGTTGGTGCAGGCCACGGTGGCCACGAGCCAGATGTGCTGGAGCATGGAGCCGGCCTTCTTGTCCAGCATGGCGGCCGACACGTTGGGCAGGGCCAGCAGGAAGGCGTGGCGCTTGGAGCTCTCCAGGTCCCTCACTATGACCTCGCTGAGCAGCTGGAAGTCAAACCTGTCCAGCGCGAACGTGGATAGCAGGAAGACCTTGGGCTTGGTGACCCCCTCCGCTGAGGAAGACAAGGGTCCCTGCGTCTGCCTGGGCCCTCCCAGGGCGCCGAGGTACCCGGGCTCTGACTTGTGGGCGCCCTCGGGCCAGAGCTCGGGCACCTCCAAAGCCCCCCCTCAGGAAGCCCAGCTTTGGGGGCCCTCCAGCCCCCTGTCCCGGAAGGCCTCCCAGAATGCTCTAGGTGCTCTCTTGCTGCACCCCGATTTGAGAGTCAGGACTCCTCAAATCTGGGGGACAGGAACGCTGTTCCAGAATCATAGTCCTGGCCAGGAACTTCAGAGGGGAGGAGGAGGACTCATCCCTGAGCGGGGCCTCCATCCACCTGCTGGCACGGGGCACTCACTACCTGCTTTTCTTCTCCCGAACCACTAAGTCCTGGAGTCAGGAGGGATCTTGGAGGCCCTGACCTGCACACAACTCCAAAACCGGGAATGAGTGATCCCCCGCCTTGGATACCTCCCATGGCGGGGAACTCACCACCTGAACAGACATTCTACATCAGGAGAGCTATTATCAGGATCCTGGATTTAAAATAGAAAATACCTCAGAGGCGACGACCCCTCACATTTGTGATTTATTCACGAGGCAGAGAAGGCCTAGAAACCAGGATCTCTGACTCAGAGTCCTCCCTCCTTCCCCCAGCATACAGCTGAAATCCGCCTCTCTGCCCCTTCGGCTCCTGGTTCTGCCCTCCGGTGCACACAGAACCATCACTCTCGCTCTGTAAGCTAAGAGTCCCGAGTTCAAATTCAACCCTCTGTCCTCGGTAATTAAGCGCTTCCTCACCCCTGATGGTCCACAAACCCCTGCCTGGTGGAGCTCTCCCCCGGCCCCATGCCCGTGCCCACAGTGGGCGCTCCGACTTCTCTCCTGCTCACAGTCCCCAGAGGACTTTCTCCGGCCCTCGCCGTTGCCATCTCACACTCTCTCTGTCCCTGGAGCTGTCTCCGGGCACTGAAAGCGGGGCCTCCATCCCACCTGGCTGTACCGAGAGCACCTTGTCCATAAGCAGTGATGTGCACAGAACAGAACCTGCTCTCCCGCTTCCACCTGGCCCATGCAACCCCCTCAGACTGAGCATTAAGGGGAGCTAACCACTGGTCTCTCCGGAGGAAGTTTCCACACGGGAAACTCCCTGCACTGATGAAACCCCAGGTCTGAACCAGCTCCGGACAATAAAAAATAAAAATAAAAACCCAGCGCTGCTTAGCAAGTTGTTTCCCCTTCCTGTCGAGGCTTCTGACCAGAGCTGTAACTAAGGCAGGGTGAAGGGGGCCTTTCCAAATTGTTTCCCCCTCATGTAAAGGCTTCTGACCAGAGCTGTAACTAAGACAGGGTGAAGGGGGCTTTTCCCGGGGCACTTAAATATAAAGGGTACAAAAATGGAACACTTGCTCTCCTGCTACAGTGTGGAGACTCCTAGTTACTAAACTGACAACTCTGTACTTCGTTAAAAAGAAGTCAAAATGGGAAGCCACCAGACCATCCTTGAACCACTGGGGTAGCTAGTGCTTCCTCCTGCTCATCCACGTTTCTCCAGATCACATCTAGAATCCTTTTCACAGGAGGAACCATTAGGCCGCGCTGAGGGTCCCTTTTGCTGCCTGACTCGGGTGCCCAGACGCTTGGCCCACTTTGCCCTTTCTGCCCTCAGACTCTTCCTCCTTCCCCATCTCCACTAGTGACTGTGCCCTTCTTGCATTTCCGTTCTGGGGATCCTGTTGTAATTCAGAGCCACGGATTTGTGGGAGGACCCACAAGCTTGGGAGAGAAGGGCTCCGGAGTCCCCTCTCAGGCCTGCCCCAGTGAGTGACCACCCTCTCTGCGTCTCAGTTTCTTCTTTCAGCCGGAGAGGCCCTCCCCACCTTGCTGACCTCACTGCCCCCCCATGACCTCACTGAGCCATCACTAGATTGGAGCCTGAGCGCTGTGTCCAATATGGCGGCCTTGTAGCAGCAGGCTTGGACTCAGGCTTGGAACTCACGGGAATACCGGGAATACCGGAAAATCCACTCGTCTTCCAAAGAGAAGGGGAATATTTTTTGGGAACCGACAGAATGGTGTCCCCAGACCCCCAAAGGCCTTGGTAAATAGTGTGGGGGGGGTCAGTTTCTACAGCAATTGTTGGCTGAAATACAGTTTACGTGGGATTTGCTGACCCGAAACATGAAGGAACAGAGATACAGGATTCAGTGATCACTAAATTAAAAAAACTCAACAGAGATAAGCCTGAGGACAGAGAGTTGACTCGGAGGAACCCTACGTGTGTGGCCCAGGCAGCATGACCACAGTTGAACAATCTCAGAAGATTCTGAGAAATGGGAAGGGCTTTTCTCAAGAAGAGTTTATGCAAGTCTTATGCAAGGACATCTTTTTTTTTTTTTTTTTTTTAATTTTTGCTGAGGCAACTGGGGTTAAGTGACTTGCCCAGGGTCACACAGGACATCTACTTACTTTTCCCAGGAAGAAAAAATGTTCTTCCCCCGACTAAGGATTCCAGCTGAGGCCAGAAATGGGACAGTGAGAGAAACTCCCACAATTCCCGGGGCCCTGTCTACCCATTAGCAGCCGGTGCTGGCCACGGGTCAGCCACAAGAGGCCAGTAGCGAGCGGCGGCTAACAAAGCATCTTATCTTTGCTACCCTGCTCCACACGTTGCCTAGCTACAGGAGTAATCCATCTCCATGCCCCTGACAGCCTGGGTTCAGCCTCACTCATATTGTCTGTGCATCTTCTCTCCCCCCCCCCCCCGACTGCAGATGCAACTGGTGGGAGACTGATCCGGGTCCATGGGGACTTTCCTCACTATGTTACTTCATCAAATGTCTTTGCTTTGGAGCCGTCGCCTCCCCGGCTGCTTTTACAAAATAAACACACCGATGGGGGCTCATGAGCTGTCCTATGGAATCCGCACTGCTCCATGGGAGACATAATGTGCAAACCCAGGGCCACTTCCTAGTGATATAAGGAAGCATTTTCTAATAATAATCAGAGCGCACCGAAAATATAATATTGCCCGGGAAAATTTACCATCCCCCACCCCGTCTCCAACATGGGAATAACAGCAGCACCTTCTTCCCAGGATTGTCATAAGAATAAAAATTTTTTTCTGCTGCAACAATTGGGGTGAAGTGACTTGCCCAAGGTCACACAGCTAGGAAGTGTTAAGTGTCTGAGGCAAGATTAAAACTCAGGTCCCCCTGACTTCGGGGCTGGTGCTCCATCCACTGCCCCACCTAGCTGCCCTGAAATAATATTTCTAAAATGTGTTGTGAGCCTTGCTTTAAGCACCATGTAAATGTTGGCTGTTTTACATAAGCTGTAAAGAGATGAGATCTCTTGCCCTGTGGAGACCTCAGTTTCTCTATCTGTACAATGAGGAGACTGGTTTAGATGGACTTTGAGGGCCCTTTCTTTCAGTTTCAAAGTGATGAACCCATGATCCTTTGAAGACTTTTTTTTTCCTTTCTCTCATCTGTAGCTGAGTCAGTGAATGGAAGACATAAAGAGTGGGTTCAACACAGAGATGGATCCTGTCAAGAGATCTTTAAAAGTGAAAGGGGCTCCCTTGAGGAAAGCTAGATGACTCAGTGGGTGAGCACCAGCCCTGAAGTCAGGGGGACCCGAGTTCAAATCTGCCCTCAGACACTTAACACTTCCTGTGTGACCCTGGGCAAGTCACTTAACCCCAAGTGCCTCAGCCAAAAAAAAAAAGAAAAGAAAAGAAAAGAAACAATAGGCTCTCTGTCACCATGAGTCTTCAAGCAAAGGCTTGATCATTTGTCAAGGTTGTTTTTCTGGGAGTGGAGGAGTAAAGGTCTCCATGAGGGGGTCCCTTAGGGGCTTCTTAATTCAATGTCTTTTTTTTTTTTTTTTTTTTTTTTTTTTTACAGATGAGGAAATTGCAGTCCAGAGAAATAGAATGACTTGCCTAAAGTTGAGGGCAGGGAGAAGTATTGCTCATACATTGTTCATGTATGACTCGAACTGATAAGCCCCCAGGGGATTTCCAGGCTTGGGATTTCATATTCTGTGATATTAAGGATATGGACATCCTTCCCAGGGAGAGCTCCGAGACCTTTAAAGGAGGGTCGGCTGAAGGCCGCTGGAGTCCCTGTTCGGACCCTTTGGGGGCCCATTTGATATTAGGGGTACGAAGGGAGTGAGTTCCCTGTCCCTAGAGGGTCCAGGTCCGGCCCAGATGCCCATCTGTCACTGAGTCTGCAGCGCGGTTTCTACCCGGTCCGCCTCAGTCCCGAGTGCTTGTGGGCTCGCTCCCCTGGCTCCAGGAGTGCCCACGGAAGGCAGAGGTTGGGGGGTTGCCGCCCCCAGCTTTGGGATCATGATCCCTGGGCCCTCACGTGTCCCCGGCCCCTCCCGTCGCTCCCTGCGTGCCGGGCCCCTCCCGTCGCTCCCCGAGCCCCCAGCCCCTCCCGTCGCTCCCCAGCCCCCGGCCCCTCCCGTCGCTCCCCGAGCCCCCAGCCCCTCCCGTCGCTCCCCGAGCCCCCGGCCCCTCCCGTCGCTCCCCGAGCCCCCGGCCCCTCCCTTCGCTCCCCAGCCCCCGGCCCCTCCCGTCGCTTCCCGAGCCCTCGGCCCCTCCCGTCGCTCCCCGAGCCCCCGGCCCCTCCCGTCGCTCCCCGAGCCCCCCGCCCCACGCGTCCGGCCCTCCGGCGCCCCGGCCCTCACCTTGCAGGTAGGAACGGCAGTTTTCGCGGATGTCCATGAGCACGCCCTCCTCAGAGAAGGTGCTGGGTCTGCGCTGGCGGGAGGCGGCCACGTCCACGTCCACCTTGGAGCGGACCAGGTAGAAGGGCTTCTCCCGGGCCTGGAGGGCGCGGGCGAGGCGCGCGTGGCCGGGGCTGAAGCGCTCGGCGCTGAGCAGGATGAAGAGGTCGTAGCGGCTGGACAGGACCTTCTCGAGGTACTGCTCGGCTTGCAGGGAGGCGGCCCCCACGTCGGGCAGCTCCCAGAGGATGACGTTGGGGTACTGGGGGTGCGGGTACGGCGTGGGCACCGACGTGGTCCCGCCCAGCGCGGTCTGCGCCGAGCCCAGGTCCTCGTCGCCCAGGCCCCGCAGCGAGTTGACGAAGGTGGACCTGCCCGAGCCCGCCCCTCCCGTCACGGCGATGTCCAGCCGCACGTTCTCCAGGGACTGCAGGGTGGAGCGCAGCTTGGTGGAGGTCGCCGACAGGCTGTCTCCCTGGAACACCTCGCCGATGGACGCCATCTTCTCCGGGCTCAGAGTCAGGGTGGTCTTAGACTCCTGGGTCGTCGGGGCCGCCATCGCGGGGAAAGGTGGAAGTGTCAACGAGGGGAGGCTGGTGACCTTCGGGGCGAGGAGGGAGGGCGGCGTGAGCGGCGCCCAGCGGGGAGGGGCCGAGAAAGGGCCGGCTCTGGCACCCGCGTTCCAGGTCCCCCTTGTGTTTACACCCCATGTTCTAAGGCCCGCTCAGGTCTACATCCCGTGTTCCAGGTCCCCTCTGCTCTGACGTCCCGTGGTCTAGGCCCCCACTCGTGACTGCACCCCGTTTGTGTTCCACGCCCACACAAGGCCATAAACACGTTTTCATCCATTCATTCCCCGAGGCCCCGTGGGGTCCCCAAGTAGGGGAGAAGGTGGGAAGTGGAGGGAGGGCCCGCTCCAGGCTGGGCAGCCGCTCCCTCCTGGCACCAGAGGGTTATTTTTTCCTTGCTCTCTTCAGTCCCACCTGGTCTGTAACAAACTGCACACATCCCTTCCTCATCCCTCCTGCCTCCCCCTCCTCAGCCGAGTCCTGTCACTCACACGCTCTCCTTGTGAGCCCCGTCAGGCTGCTTAGCCCTGCAAAGGCCCCCGCCGTACTAACCACCACTCCTTGCATTGAGTTGGTTTGAAAAACCCAGGCCTGTTATCGGGGAGTCTCCAGCCTGGTCACTTTGCTTTCAAGGCTACAAAATAATCCCAGTGATCTTCCTAATAGTGCTGTAACATGGATCCTATTGTCCCATTTTACAGGTGAAGACATTAAGGCTTTGAGACCATGTGATTCACTAAACGTCATTCCCCTTTGGGTCACCCTGGACCCTGAGGCCAAAAGTCTGTCCTCTCATCAGCATCCTTCCCATCGAAGCATTAACGATAATAATAAGGGTTTACATTATTCTGGCCACCACACCAGTGCACGTCCATGACCTCATGAGCTCCTCACATAGTTCTGGGATGTATGTAGGGCCATTGTTGGCTCCATTTTGTAGATGGGAAAGTGGAGGCTTGGGGAACAATCTGGTCACCCAGTGAGTCTGGGGATCAGAGACATCCTTCAGGGGTGATGGGAGCCCAGGGGAACAATGCAGAGAAGAAAACGGGGGAGAGGGGCTTTCTCTGGAGGGACTCCTCAAGAAGTGGGCCGATGAGGGTGGTCCTAGGGCAGAGGGGAGCGTGAGGAGCTGAGCTGAGAGGGAGCATCCATGGAATCACCTCACCATCCCTCCTGCTAACAAACTCCCCCAGTCCTTTCAAAACAACCACCCTTCCCAGCCCAGCTGTTCCCCCAGCTGTCACCTCGAACCAGCTGCCTCTGAGATAAATCTTCCTGCCCTCAGTGTCACTTTTCACCACTCCCCTTCGGGCTTCTCCAGCCCCTCTGGTCAAGAGAGATTCGCTCTCTCTGGGTCTCTGTCTCTGTCTCTCTGTCTCGTTCTTTGCCTCTGTCTCTGTCTCTATCTCTGTCTCTGTCTCTCTGTCTCTGTCTCTCTTCCCTCCCTCCTTTTCTCCCTGTTTCTCTGTCTCCGTGTCTCTGTCTCTATACTCTAAGATGCACAATAAGTACTTAAAAACTTAGTTGAATGGAAAGAGAAGTGAATTGAATTATTGAAAAATAATAATAGCTGTTTCTTATTACCTTGAGGAGTACCTGGTGGGGCTGTCTCTACCAGTACAGATGACAACCTCCTCTATTTTATTTTATTTTTTGCTGAGGTAATTGGGGTTAAGTGACTTGCTTAGGGTCACAGAGCTAGGAAATATTAAGTGTCTGAGGCCAGATTTGAACTCAGATCCTTCTGATTTCCAGGTTGGTGCTCTATCCACTGCACCCACCTATCTGCCCCTAACCCCCTCCATTTTAGGGGATGATTTTCACCCTGTGGCAAATCTGGTAATGAGCCTCTGGAAGCTCATAGAGGCTGATCCTCAAGAGTTGAAGCCTCTCATTCCCAGGCACATCCCAGGATATCCCAGTTGGCTGAAAACAGAGCCTGGGTTCTGGTAAAAGGGCTTTAGAAGTAACACTTAGGGTGAAGGTATGTGAGGAGAAACCCAGTAAAGGGAACGGTATTTCTCCTGACATTTCCTACTTCATTATACTCCAGAGCATGACCGTGTCTCACTGTACAGAAGCTGCCTCTGTAATGTGCGCAGAAGACTGGCCTCGGGCTTGAAAAGTTCTGGTCTTGGGCTTGGAAAGTTAGGGCCTTGGACATGGACTCCGGCCTCAGGCTTAGAAAGTTCCAGCCTTGGACTTAGAAAGCTCCGGCCTTGCGTCCCTTTCGGGTCCACAGTGGCTGTCAGTAAACGAGAGTTTGTGTAACAGGGGCAGTGAGGTGCCACATGGATAGCTCTGTCAGAAGGACCTGAATTCAAATCTGGTTTCAGACACCTAGTAGCCGGGTGATGGGAAAACACTTAACTCTGTCTTAGTTTCACCTGTAAATAAGCTGGAAAAAGGAAGGACAAACCATCTCAGCATCTTTGCCGAAGAAACTCCCAATGGGGTCAGAGGGATCGGACATCCCGGAGACGACTGAAGTACTCAGTCAGGATGGAAATCCATTGTAACACCTGACTCACACTTAAATGGTGTGAGAAGCACTGGGTGACCCTGGACAAACGCCCTCGGGTTATTCTTTCCCGAAGAATGGTGCAAATTGATTTGGGCAGATTGCTTTCGAGTACTGGGAGTTCCTACCTGGGTGAGTTCAGATTCTGTTCAAAATAATGCTGAGGGCAGAGCTTTCCTTATTTGGGGGACTGTTCCATTGGGGCAAAACCGCTCCAGAAACTTGCTCATATATGGAACACAGGACTCGAATATGATTCCAAGGCAAGTTCTCCATCGGCTTCTGCCACATTGCCTGTTTCTCTAATAATCTACCCTTGACTTCTAATAGTGAGAGTGTGTAGTCGAGTCAGAGCAGGGAGTTCCAAGTGTAAATGCACTTGATCATGGCCCCCAGTGTGAGAAGAGAGCCCCTCCCTCTGTCGTGTGTGCTTTGACAAGGGCACAGAAGAGGGCCAGAGCTGGGGTTTCCCACACATACATCCCAGCTCCCAGCAAATGGTGTCCCCTTCTCCAGAGGGCTTCCTAGATGTGCCTGGGGAGAAAGACTTCTGGGAACTAGGGCCAGTGAGCTCGAAGAGAAAACAAGCGGGGCCTTCCTCCACCTTCTCACCTCAGCCAGCTCATTCCACTTGCCTGAAGTATTAATACTTCCTGACCCCTGGAGCCCTGCCTGCCTGAGACAGGGAGCCCAGCTTTTGACCCAACCCCCATCAAGGCACTGAGACCCAGAGTGTCTTGAGGCACCTAGATCCCCAGTGCTCCTGGGGCCAGTCCCAGGTGGAGAGACGGGACCTTACAAGAGTTTGGAGCTCCAAGTTTCTGTCTTGGATTTTCTTGGACAAGTTCCCTGCCGCCTTTTTTCAGTAATGGTTTCTTCTGTAAAATAAAGGGGTTGGCCCTAATCGGCCCCTAAGGTCTCGTCCAACTCGGATGGACTAACTATTTTCTTCCTCTCCTGATTCAAGTCCACCTGGATGGAAGCAGGTTGGTCCAGATTTGGCTGCTCTGGATCCCAAGCTTGAGATGAGAATGCTAGGGCACCTATCCTGCCTCCAAATTTCACAAGCTGTGGTTAATCTTGAACGATTCTTTTTCCTCCCTTGGCTGACTAGTTTCCTCCATAAAATAGGGATAGTAATCCATGTACTACCAGGAGACAGTGGAAAAGGGGTAAGTTTGTCAATGGTCCTGGATTCAAATCCTCTGCTTGCCACCTGAACTGACCAGACAAACTACTTCCCCTCTGTCTCAGTTTCCTCATCTGTAAAGTGAGCAAATATGACTAGATGGCCTTGAATGTCCCTTCCCGCTGTAGCTCTAGGATCCCCTGGCTCTCTCCATGTGATCTTTCCTTCCTCTGAGCCTCAGTTTCCTTATCTGTAAAGTGAGATTTCTAAACAAGCTAGCTCTAAATGGATCCCATAAAGCTGTAAAGCTGGAAGACTCTTAAGGCCTCATTCCCTGTCCTTCACCTCGTCTGCTTTCTCTTGGTTTGATTTCTACATCTGATGAGCCTCCTCCTCTCTTTCCTTCGGTTGACGGGCCCTGGCCTCCTGGTTGGTCCTCCGCTCTCCTCACTTCTGCTTCCTGGCTTCCTTCAAGTTCCAGCTAAAAGATAACTCTATAAATATGTATACATTATATTAAATGTAACATATACTTTAACATATGTATCATGTATTGGTCTATCTGCCATCTGGGAGAGGGGATGGGGGGAAGGTGGGGAAAAATTGGAACAGAAGTTTTTGCAAGGCTCAATGCTGAAAAATTAGCCTTGCAAATGTCAATAAAAAGCTATAATAATTTTTTTTAAAAAGTTCTAGCTAAAATCTCCCTCTCTCCAGGAAGCCTTTTGTGACCCCTCTCAGTCCCAGCGCTTTGTTTTCGTGTCTCTAACTCGATTGGGGCTGGGTTTGTGCCACTCTCCCTTAGACCGTAAGTTCCTTGGGAGGACGCACTGGCTTTTGCCCTTCTCTGTATGGCTGGCACACAGTGGGTGCTTATGCTTATTGACTGTTGGCGTTCTTCTCCAAGTCCCCAACAAGAGGACAAGGGGTGAGTCTCGCCTGGCCTAACAGAGGGGGGGCCCCAGGAGGCAGAAGTCAAAGTGATGCTGTCACACACACTGTCTCTCTCTTTCTCTCTGTCTCTCTGTCTCTTGTCTCTCTGTCTGTTTGTCTCTGTCTGTCTATTTGTCTTTGCCTCTTTGTCTCTGGCTCTGTCTCTGTCTCTTTTTCTCATACACACACAAGTAAAAGCCCGGCCAAAAGGTCATTCTCTGTCCACTCTCAGCCACACCAAGTGGCCATCCCAAAGTCACAGTAATCACCGACCTAAATCACACTCACAATCATCCTCGAGAACTTCCCAGCCGGACCGGCTGAAATCACCGCAGAGGCCACACACACACTCCAGTCACCCGCACAAAACCTCCTGCCCACCGTTAGATTCGTGCGCCTTCTCCTCCCCCACCCAAAAAACTACCCTTCCCCAGAGTTGCCCTTGCAGAGATGGAACATGAAAGAGGCTGGGGCTGAGCCGCACTGGCCTGGGGCGACTTGGGGGGAGTTTGGGGAGTTTTTAGGGGCTGAAACGCCTCTCTCATCTTCCCGTGGAAGGGTACAGAGGGGCGGGGGCAGGGAGTTGGGGGCCGGGGGCGATCCTGCCTCGTCAGCCTCCTCCCTAACTCACATTTAGCAGGGCCTTCCTTTGACCCTGGCCCTTCTTCTGCTTCCTCTTCTAGTCGCGGAGCATCTTATCCCCACCGACTCGGTTGGCTTCTCGGCCACACCTGTTGCTAGGGCCCATTGTATTGAGAAACGAATGCTGATTGGTTGGCTCCTCGGGGAGGGGGTGGGGGAATCTTCGAGGAAGGGGGCGGGGTGCTGGCGTGGAGCCAGAGGATTGCCATCAAAGGACACCCTTTGGGAGGGAGAGATGGGGGGGGAAGGTCGCCCCAAAGGGACGCCTTTCTGCAGGCTCCCCAGTTCTAATCCCCCTCGTACGCTTGCACCCCGCCGGGAATCCCGTCTCCCCAGTGGCCCCTTCCCCGAAAAGACGCGTCTGTGGGATAGAGGAGGTGAAACCGGCCCTTGAACGGGCTCTCCCCCCCACCCCCCGCGGGCTCCATCCCAATACGCCTCCCTCCCCCCCGCCCCGCCCCCCGGGGGCTCCATCCCTACACCGCTCCCTCCCCCCGCCCCGCCCCCTGGGGGCTCCATCCCAACACCGCTCCCTCCCTCCGCCCCGCCCCCTGGGGGCTCCATTGCAACCCCTCTCCCTCCCCCTGCCCCGCCCCCCGCTCCATCCCAACACCGCTCCCTCCCCCCGCCCCGCCCCCCCTCCATCCCAACCCCTCTCCCTCCCCCTGCCCCGCCCCCCGCTCCATCCCAACACCGCTCCCTCCTCCTCCCCCTCCCTCCCTCCTCCCTCCCCGCCTCCCTCCCCCTGCCCCGTCCCCCCGCTCCATCCCAACCCCACTCCCTCCCTCCCGCGCGGGCCCGGGCCGGTGTGGAAGCAGTCGGGAGCCTTCCATTGGTTTCTTCACATGAATTTTTTTTTGGTAGGGACAGGGGACAGGGGTGGGGGAATGGGGATGGGGGATGGTGGGGTGGAGTGGTCAGGAGGGGGGTTTTCTTTCTTTGGGGGAGAGGTGGCCGTTTTTATTTGTCTTCGACCCCATCCCGTTTTTTCCAGCTCTCCAGAATGTACTTGAGCAGCAGTCCAAGCTTCCGGCGGGCTGAGATTGGAGGATCCTCCCCGCCGCCCTCGCCTGCCCCCCTCTTCTCCAACCCGGGCCCGCTGGCGACGTCGAGGCGGGCGTCGGAGCCAGGGGAGGTGACCTCCTCTTCCAGGGCTTTGATCCGGACACGCTGCGCGTCCTCGGCCATCTCGTTAAGGCAGCCCTGGAGCATGGTGTAGACGGTCCCGAAGGAGATGCCCCCGGCCACCAGGGTCCCGAACACGGGGATGCCCTTCTCGAAGGCCCGGGCCACGCGCATGGCGCCGTCCGATGACTGGGCGTACATGCGCAGCACCGCCTCGGGCGACACCTCGGTGGCCAGCGGCGAGCGGATCACGGAGCGCAGGTCGCCGGCCTGCTTGCCCACCTGCTCGGCCAGCCTGGCCAGGGAGTCGTCGTCCAGGCCGAAGCTGCGGTGGTAGCCCCGCAGGGAGCGGATGAGCAGCGCGTCGTCGTAGGCGGCCGCCAGCCCGGGCACGGGCAGGGCCTGGATGACCCCGGACACCAGCGCGGTCTTCAGCACCTGCTCCTGCAGGGCATCCTTCTTCTTCTGCAGGGCCTGCAGGGAGATGTCGGGCAGGGACAGGAGGCCGGCGTGGCGGCGGTGGGCCGGCAGCTCCCGCTCCCAGGTGGCCACCAGCAGGGGGAAGTCGTAGCGCGCCGGCGACAGGTTGGACACGAGGAAGATCCGGGGGTCCTGGACGCCGGCGGCTCGCAGGCGCTCCGCGCAGTGGTCTCGGATCTCCTGTAAGACAGCGCTCTCGCTGTAGCCCGAGGGGCGCTGGGTGCGAGAAGCCGCCAGGTCCTCGTCCACCTTGGTGCGGATGAAGTAGAATTTCTTGCCCTGACGGAGGATCTCGGTCGCCAGCCGGGTCTCCACGGCCCCACAGCGGCGGGGAGAGACCAGGAGGAAGAAATTGTAGCGAGCAAAGTCTACCTGCTTCAGGTACTTGTCGGCTGGGCAGCCGGGTGAGCCGGCCCCTGGCAGGTCCCACAGCATGAGCTCAGGCAGCTGGGGGTGGGGGTAGGGGGTGGGCTGGGTAGTGGTCTCGATGACGCCAGTCCGAGCCGCGCCGGGATCCTCGGCCCCGATCCCTCGAAGGGCGTTGATCAAGGAAGACTTGCCGGCCCCGGACTCGCCGGTCACGCCCACATCCAGGCGGCTACTCTCGGCGGAGCCCAGAAGCTCCCGGAGGCGGGAGGCAGCCTTCGGGATATCCCCCAGCTCGAAGGCCGTCCGGAGAGCTTCGAGCTCTTCCTTAGCCATGAGGATGGTGCTCTCCTCCTCGGTCGGGGGGGCTTGTGACTTGGACGCCATTGCGCCCCTGGGGAGAGTGGGGGGGAGTGGGGGAGTCTCGATGCGTGTGCTCCTTGGGGTAGGGGGCAGGCCGCTCACACCACCTAGGCCCTGAGAGCGGGCCGAGGAGAGAGACACGGAGACGGACACACACACGGACACGGACACGGACAGACACAGACACGGACACAGACACGGTTAGCGGTAAAGGCGGCCCGCCCCCTTCCCCCCCTTATCCAGGCTACGCTGCCGGAGGTAGCCTCGGAAGCGCCAGCCTGGCGGCTCTCCTACCGGACCCTCTCCGTCCCTGACAACGGCTCCCACTCGGCCGCTTGCGGCCTCTGTTCCCCTCTTCTCTCCTCCTAGTCTCTGCCTTCTCCGGCCCCCTGCCCGCCCCCACAGGCTCCCGTGTGTTCCAGCGAGCCGGAGCCTCCTTACACTGGGGGCCTTTCCCCAGCCTCATCCCACGCCCGCTTCCTACCCCCTTTGCAGGAAAGCAGGGATCCTCCTCCCACTTTCCCCATAGGTAAAGAAAGCAATGGAGGGACTCTCAGAGCAAATCGGTGGGCCCGGCGCTAGAAGCAGAACACATGCCGGAGAACCAGCTTCTACAGGGAGGGGAAACTGAGGCCACAGGAGAGGAAGGACACTCCCACTCAGGGGGGAGCTACTGTCAAGCCCACAGCCTTTCACGGTTAAATCGTGAAAGGCAGCTTGTCCGACCCCAACATGGCGCCAATGCCAGGATTGTGGGTCCCAGCTTTTAATCATCTCTCCTACTCTAGGCCTCAGTTTCCTTCTCTGCAAAATACTGGAGGTCAGACTACAGGTCCCTTCCTGTCCGAGAGGCCTAGGAGCCCATGGTTCTGACTCCCATTTTCCCCTTTATTACCAAAGGGAGGGATGATCCCCTGAGATAGTCCACCCATTGGATCTCCCCACCCCGTGTCTTCCTCTCTAGGTTCCATTGCATCTCCCCACCCCGTGTCTTCCTCCCTTTCTGGACCCCCTCCATTTTCCCTTTGTTTCTGGACTATGGCAGGGTCCCCAGGAGATGGAAGAGCAGGAGGTCTGAGGTGAGAGGAGATATATGAACAGTAGAATGTGGGGAACTCAGACTCGTTTCTCCCCGGTAAGCATGGGGTCCAGGAGTGACAGTTTATCAGTCAGTCTCTACAAAGAGGCTGGGGAATTAGCTGCACACCCCCTTCCTCCTCTCCAGCTCTAACAGACACAGAGACACTTCCTTCTCCCAATCTTATGGATGGCTCTGGAGTTTTTGTTTGTTTGTGTTTTTTTTTTTTTTTGGAGGGGGGGGTTTGAGTATGATTGAGTATGGAAATGAAGGGAGGGGACCCTAACCCCTCCTTCCAACACTTAGAACTCTCTTCCCCTCCTCTGGCGCATGGGGGGCCCAGAATCGTCTAAGCAGCAAGCACAGTCCATAGGAAGTCAACACAATCACACGGTCTCGTTTCTCTGCCCCTCTCCCACTCACCCGGACCCCTACTCATTTGAGATACTGCAGGGGCTAAGACTGGTTCCCTCCCACCCCGGCCTGGCCACCACCTCCCTCCGCCTCGCTCGAACACAGTTCCGAGTGTTTCAATAAGCAGTCCGGAGGGCCCCAGGACAAAGTGCCTCTTCCGTAGAGAGCTCTGGGTATTCAGTGGGGACCTCACAGGAAACCCTTCCCACACCCCAAACTTCCCTCCATGGGCTATTTGAATTGATAGAGGGGATTGGGCTCAAACTCCCCACGCCGGGGAGTTCTCTTTTCTGGGCCGGGTCTGGGGTATTGGAGGGACAGATCGTAACAGCTGGAGAAGGAACTGTGGGGATTATAGCGGGACTTGGCCACAGCCCCCCGATTTCTCCTGCCCTCGTTTTTACAACGGGCCTAGCACCTCTGAGACAGCTAGCACAGGCAAGAGAGCTCAGCCCGGGCGATTGGGCCCATATGGACTGTGCCTCAAACCCGCTCCAGTCTCTCTTCTCCAGGAACCGAGGGGCAGGCCGAGCCGGTCCATCGAGACGGAGAATTGGACTCCGTCCTCTTGGCCCTGACCAGACCTCTCCTCTCCCAAGTTTTCGGGGTCTATTGGAGAACTTAATGAGGTTGAGCTCTTCCTACCTAACCCTGGGCTCCCTCCTCCCCCCCGCGGCGTGACGGGTTCTGGGTAGCCGAGACTACGGGGATCCAAAGGGCAACCGGGAGAATTGGACCTAGCGTCTATGTCCCCGGGACTTCTCTTCCCTTCTTCCCTCGGAATTGCCCTATCTCACCCACATTGAGTACCATTTCCCCCCAAATCAACTCACATTCACAGAGGAATTTCCCACACCCCTCAGACTCTCCCCGCCCACGGGGTCTCTCCCCGTTTGCCTGGGCTCATACCCCGTTGCTAGGGGCCATTATAAGAGGGGCTAGCGGCTGATTGGCTGGCCCCGCCCAGCCGGGTAACACCAGCAGGGACCCAGGCCAACAATGCCCACTGGGGTGACCTCATGAGTGGAGCCCGAGGGGGGAGGGGAAAGGAGAGATGGGTCCCCCCACTGACCAAATGATTGGCCCTTGATTCTTTCAGCAAACAGTTACTGAACTACCACTGAGCACAGGGTTCCATACAGGAAACTGAGGTAAATAAGACACGGTCTCTTTCTATTTAAGGAGTTCACAGTCTAGGGAAACCCATGGCCTACTAGAGAGATGTCAGTCACATACATGAATGTCTCTCTCCTTGTTCTACCCCCCTCTCTCTCTCCTCTCTACCTGTCCTCCCTCTCCCGTCTCTGTTTCTCTGTCTCTGTCTCTCTCTTCTCCTTTTCCCCTCTGCTTCTCCTTGTGGTTTTTCTCTCTCTCTCTGTCTCTGTTTCTCTCATCATTTGTCTCTCTCTTCTAAGAAAATTCGCCTGGGTGCTCTTTGCCGGGTCCATTTTCTTCCATAGCTCTTGGTTTTCTTAAATGAATGGAAAGGGTTGGAGCGAGACTGAAGGTTAAAAGTGCTGAGAAATTAAGGCATCCTCCTTGGACAGATGAGGAAACAAGTCTAAAGAGATTAAGGCCAAGGTCACAGAGCTAGGAAGTGAGATGGGATGGGGAAACAACCTAGGATTTGAATGGAAGTCCCGACTGCAAAACCCTCCCATGATTCTGTGCCTACATACGGTGTGTGACAGCTTGAGAAGTTCCAGGTGGAGAGCTCGCCGCTGTTGGAGGTGCTCAGAGAGGATTCCCGGAATGGGAGGTAAGGCGTCCCGTGCAGCCGTGGAGCCCTTCGGCCCATCAGCTCAGCCTAAGCCATTTTCAGCAGCCTAGGACCAGCGCCAGGTTCCGAACAAGATGTGGGCTCGGTTTAGCCCAATAGCAACTCAGGACTCCTGAACCCCAAGACTCCCCAGCTGCCTTCCCCTCCCAAGCAGCCCCAGGCCCCATCTCCTGAGTCTTCAAAGAGAATGTCAGGCTCAAAGACTTCCCCTTGGGGTCTGAAAATTCCCAGAGGAGCCGAGGACCCAGCCCAGGTGTGAAGGACAAGATGAGCATGAGAGGGATGGAGAGAATTCGAGAAAAGACATTGGCCGATTGAGGAAATTGACCGATGTATAATTTATTGGCTGTTGCAGTCGGGCTCTGGGATTTCAGAGACTTGGGGAGGGCGTCCTCCGGGCTGGGGTTTGTCCCAGCAGCCTCTCGGAAGGATTCTAGACTTGGGCTGAGCCCCTGTTGTCAGAACACACGGCTGCTCCTGCCCGAGCTGGGGAGGATGACGGGGAAGGCTTAGGCGAGCCAAGTGGCCATCCCCACCGCCAGCAGGGCCGGGAGGAGAGCGCCTGCCCCGGAGCCAGTGGCTCCGTTGTACCGGCACTTGGAGCCCAGCACGGCCCGCCTGGAGGAACTGCAGCTGGGCTTCCCGACAAGCTGGTAGTCCAGGCCCAGGGTGTGGTTCTCGGGCAGCTGGCAGAGGTCCTTAGAGCCACACCCTCGAAAGATGCTCTTCTGATTCCCTGGAGAGAGGATGAATCCAGGGAGGCTTTGGACCCCACCGGGCCCAGGAGCAGGAAACAGCCCCTCCCGGAGCACCAGCCAGGACCCTCCAGTCCAATGCCTTCATTTTATTTTTGCTGAGGCAGTTGGGGTTAAGTGACTTGCCCAAGGTCACACAGCCAGGAAGTGTTAAATGTCTGACACCAGATTGGAAGCCAGATCCTGCTGACTTCAGGGCTGGTGCTCTATTTACTGCACCACCCAGCTGCTGCTGATCCCTTCATTTTAAAGATGGATGGGGGAAGGGGGAAGGGCTACTTGCCCACAGAGAATGAGCAGCTCCCTCATTCCTACGTCCTCCCAGCTCTCCTGGCCCTTTTGCCTCTCAGTCTTTCCCTCCTTCCTCCCATCCCTCTTACCTCCGAGCTGAACCACATTCATGCTAACACAAGAAGTCTCTCCTTGGAAGCAGAGCAGGTATGAGTTTTCATCACAGGAGGACTCATTCAGGGAGCAGACGGGACACAGGAAGTCACTGGCGGTACCCTTCGGCAGGGACTCTGGGGGATGCAGGGGAGAGGAAGCCCTCCAGAGACGGCTCTCCGGGGCCTCGGAGGCTCGTCTCTGCCTTCGGTGCTCTCAGACGCCCTTCAGGAGGTTGGTGCTAAGGGGCATTTGGTCTTGGAGAGCAGCACAGAAGGTGGGGGGCTGTCTTATGGGCCTGCTCCCTAATTCCCCTTTTAACCATTTCTCCATCCGCTGCTTCCCTGCCCCCCTACCCCTCTTAGCTGTTTCTCCATCTCTTCACTGATCCCTGACCCCCCTTAACCATTTCTCCATCTCTCCGCTGCCCCCCACCCTGCCCGGGCACAGCGTACCTGGCTGGGAGGGCTCACCACAGTCTTCACCGCTGCAGCAGGTGACATTTACCCAGAGGCCCCGGCCGGAGCCATAGGACAGGCTGTAGACCCCGGGCTGGCAGTCCTCCGGCGCCACACAGGAGCCGTTCCTTCTGAAGGCAGGCTTGTCCTTCCCTCGAAAGTCACCTTGGCGGGAGATCGGGCGAAGGGGACAGAGCTCAGGCCCGCCGGCCAGCAGCTGGGACCGCCCCCTCCTCGGCCTCCCCTTTCTCCTCTCAGCCACCAGTGGCCTTGGAGGGGGAAGTGCCCCCCGGGACAGGAAGCAGGTGCATGAACCCCCTCCCTGCCCCCACCCCCATCCAGACAGGGGCCCTGGGCGATCCCCGGGCAGGGTGCCTCCTCTTCTTTCTCCCAGGGTGCTTCCTTCCCATCCATCCTTCCTACCCACGTGCCTCCAGTCTCTGGGATCATAGGACAGAGAGGGAAGGACCCTCTAATCCAATCCCTCCTTCCCACTGAGACCCGAGGGAGCAGTCCCGGTCAGCACTGAGTGGGAGGGAGAGCTCGGTTCTGCACCAGTGCCCCCTGCTCACACGCTGTCCAGAAAGGAGCCGTCGCTACACAGCCTGACGCCAGGCCACAGATTAAACAGAACCAGGATTCGATCTCAAGACTTGTGACTGCTCTCCTCCATCTTTCCCCCGTCCTGCTCTGCCTCTGCCTCCTTTTCCTTTCGGGCTTTCTCCTCCCCGCCCCCCCCATCTCCCTCCCTGTCTCTGCCCCTCTTCCCCTCATTTCACAGGTGCACCTCCTGTCTCTCCCCGGCTCTGCCTCTGTCTCTCGGCTCTCTCTGTGTCTCTGTCCCTGTCCCTGCCTCTGTTTCTCTGGGCACTGGGAGCTGGCTGGGACTCTGCAGGGCACAGAGGGAGTCAGAGACCCCCTTTGCCTTCAGTGGGGGGAGACCCGAGTGGAGGCGGGGAGCGGGGGCGGCATCCATCCTCTGCTCCCCTCCGTGTCCCCACACTGGCTTTTGCACTAAGCAGCGGCCCCGCCCCCCCAAGGCTGGCACGGACCAGGAGTTCTGCCCTGGCCGAGGGAGGGCGCTCGCGGGCCGCTCAGGGGCTCAGAGGCGGCTCCGGGCTCACCTTGCACCTCCACAATGCTGAGGCAGGTGTCCCTCCCAGCGGGGCACAGGAAGCGGTGGCAGGGCCCAGAGTCTGGGCAGGAGGAGCACGTGGTATTTTTGTGTCCCCCTGAGGGCGGAGAGGTGGTGGTGGGTACTGCAGAGAGAGAGAGAGAGGGGAGGGGGCTTAGAGACAGAGAGAGGGGGGACCTAAAAGTTCTCCTCCAGAGCATCCTGTCACAGGTTTAGAGGCAGTGGCTGGGGCTCCATCCCTCCCCTCAGGAGGCTCTTCCTGGGCCACTCCAGTCTCTTCCTGGGGCACCCCCGTCCTCCCCTTAGAGCTGACCATACCTGAGCAGTTTCCTTGGCAACAGGAGACCTTGGTATGGGATGCATTGTTCAGCTTGTGCACATAATCCTGGCAAGTCTGCTTATCCATGCAGAGGTTCTTCAAGAGTTCTTTGTCTGCGGGGGGAGCGGCGGGGGGACAGGGTGCAATCAGAGGCCCCCCTCCCTCCCACCCCAAAATTCCCCCCCTCTCCTGCCTGTGGCTCTCCGTCCTCCCGGAAGGAAAGCCCAGCTCCTCCCCTTGCTGGCCGTTCCCTCTCATCCCTAAAAGCCAGGGCGCTGATTCCGGACCCTCCCCGTCCCTGCCCCGACCAGTCCCCCATCTCCCCGGGGGCCTTCTCCACACCGGAGCCCGTGTAGTTGACAAGGCAGAAGCTCTGGTTCAGGGAGCACGCTATCTCGTGGCACTGTCCCGGGACGGAGCACGACACGCATGTCGTCTGATTGGAGCTCCAAGCTGGAGGAGAGAGAGTCGTGGGAGACAGTGAGGGTCACAGGAGGCAGCTGGCCCGTCCTCTCGTCATACAGAGGCGGGAAACAGGCCCGAAACCGGCCCCCGCCCTGGCCCTGGGATCCGAGGTTCCAGCGGTTACGCGGTTAGAGATAGGCCCAGTCCAGGAGTTCTTAACGCGGGGTTCAGGGTGGGGAAAGAATTAGGTCTCAAACGTTTATCATTTCCTTCAATTATTTAAAAAAAAAAAAAAAAAAAGATGGTTTTGAGAAGAGGTCCCTAGACTTCCACAGATCACCTAAGGAGCCCATGAGCAAAAAAAGAAAGAAAGAATCCCTGATTACTATTTGTGCCCCATTTTGCAGAGGAATGGGATAAATAAATAAAAATAAAAAAGGGAATGACTGGGTCAGAGAATAGGATTTTAAGCTGGACTGGACCTCAGAGGTCACTGAGGTCGGCATCCTCACTTACAGAGGAGCTTAGAAGACCCGAGATTTCTAAGCCACGAGCTAAGCTCAGAGAGAAGTCGTTGGCTCCAGGCCCCGGTTCTCTCGGTTCGAGTCCAATGCTGTCATTGTGGGTCAGGGCAGAGGGTAAGATGGGAGTGGGAGGCCAGCGGGAATGCGTGTTAGGCAGAGGGAGCAGGGGCTAGAGCTCAGAATGGGAGGAAAGACCAGGGGCGACCGTGAGAGGGAGAATCTGAGGGTCATGGGAGAAAATCCACCCCCTCATTTTGGAAGGAAACTGAGTCCCCCAAAAAACTCCCAAAAAACTCCCTCAGAGCTGATACAATTCTGGAGGTCACAGAAGATCAGAGCTGGAAAGACCCCTTAGAGATCATTGTGTCCAATGTCCCATAAAAAATGGAAGCTTGGAGGGGCCCCCATCATATCTGAAGTCCAGCACCCAAAGCTTCCAGGGAAGAGAAGGAGGGAAGGCAGACACCTCCCCACCAGGAACCCCTCTACTTACCTCCAGGGGCAACCAGGATACAGAGGAGCCCAAGAACCAAGATCATTGTGGCTAAGGGAGGAGGGCCCGGCAGGAAAGTCGGGACAGAGGGCATTGGGTCCTTTTATCCAGGTACCAGGGGCTGGGCGAGATAGAAAAGCAAACAAGCAGTGGCGCTAAGGCTGGCCACCACCCAGACCAACTAACCCCTTCGATCCCAAAAAGGATGCTGAGAAGGCCTTTCTCCGGGCCCGCCAGCCCAAGGCAGGGTCTAAGCAAGCCGGGATCTGCAGGAGCCTCTGACACAATTCCCTGCATAAACTCGCATCCACTTTTTTTCTCTCTAGTCCCCAGTTTCCATAAGATCATAGATTCACAGCAGAAAGGGACCTTAGTGGACATGGAACCCAAATGCCCCCATTTTACAGGTGAGGTTAAGGGATAAAAATACCATCTCGGAGCTGAGGGAGCATTTGAACTCGGATCCTTCTGCATCAAAGCCCCATATCTGTCTGCTAGTTTCTGGGTGACCTAATGTCCTTGTTTTTGAAATAAGATCATTAATTACAAATGTTTTGTTTTTCTTTGTTTTCCTAGTTGGGGGGGGGGAGCCAGAGGCAAAAAAAAAAAAAAAAAAAAAAAAAAGTGGTAGTTGAAAAAAATAACTAAAAATAAAATGTGATAAAAGTATCAGACCAGATGATCTATCTCTGAATCCTATAATTCTCTAAAAGGTTGATCTGCCTTCTCTGGGTCTTAGTTCATCCTTAAAGTTGAGATTAATCAAGATCAATCAGTTCTTAATCCAGGGTCACTGAAATTGTTTAATATTTTATTGTGCCTCAATATAAATTGGTTTCCTTGGATCATTGGACTTGTTTAATATTTTAAATGTGCAATATAATTTTTTTAATTAAATGTGCAACCTAAATTGGTTTCCTTCCATCACCGGACTTGTTTTGTTTTATACTTTAACTGTACTTCAATATAACTGATTTCCTTTGTCGTTCTATGCATTTTATTTTGTGCATTTAAAAACCTTCGGAGAATGGGTCTATGGTATAAAAAACACACAAAAAAAAATGAATTCCTGGTCAAAATGGTCTGGAAGCTAAAGCTCCTCGATGGACATTCTGTGTTCTGCATGACAGCCCATGGTAATAAAAGGCAGGTGTGCTCCAAGCATTTATTAAGTGCTTACTGTGTGCACACACGCTGGCAAGGAATGACCTCTGTGATCAGTCACGGAAGCCTTATTCTTCCTGCGCAGGGACTGAGAGCGAACCCACCGTTCACTCCGCATTTTTGTTCTGTGGAAAAGTCGCTGCTAAGTTGGGATGTTCAGGGCCATCTCCGAGACTCGTCCCAGCCCCGGGTTCTTCCATCTGTCAGCCCTGTGGGGCAGACTCCAGAGAGGGAGAGAAATGCTTTCCCTAGAATGCTATGGAAAAACAGGTTTTCTGTGTGATAGGGAAATGGGGTTGGGCTGGGAGGAGGGCTGGCTCCCCCCCAACATCGTGGATTTGGGTGTTCCTGGACAGCATTCCAGTGGAAGGAGCACTTGAGGTGGGAAGTTCCCTGTGCTGAAGGCTAACTGTTTCAGCCCTGGGGGTCACAGCAGAAAAACTGGGACCCACTCCCAGCTCTGACAAGTCCTGCTCTTTTTTGTACCTTTATTTGCCTTTCTGCAAAATGGAACGAGTCGGGGTAGGTATCTGGGAAAGTCCGAGGGCCAAGCTCCTATATGACCAGGGCCCTAGTTCTTCCCCCAGGGTGTGCCTGGTCAGAGCAAACACCTAAGGGGAGAGGAGAGAGGGTGGAGGCCATCAGCTGGCACAGAGGCCAGCCAGAAGGGAGGCGGGATCTCCCCCATATTCGGGACTAACTAACCCTGAGCTAGCCAGGCCCAATCCTGGACCTGCCAGGCCTAGTGAGGGCCCAGGAGGGGGTGAAAAGACCCGGCTGATTTCTAGTTTTAGCTCTCTGGCTAATTGACCTTTGAAAAATTCCCTTAAAAAAAAATAATTAAAAAACCTCAGTGCTTCTTGAGAAGGGGAGGGGTAGCAGGAGGAGACCTGGCTCAAGCTCCCCTTGCCTTGCCCCTCGGTCTCAGGCCATGGGCACCAGTAGCAGGAGACCACCTGGCTCAAGCTCCCCTTGCCTTGCCCCTCCGGTCTCTGGCCCTGGCACTAAACGCCAGCTTCAAAGATCTCTTCCCTTGCATCCTAGGCTTCCTGTGACTTTGAGCCCAGGAAGGTGGAGGCACAGCCCCTGCCCCTGATCCCACTCCCCCGGCCCTTCAGCTACGGGAGGAACTCTGTCCACAACATGAGACAGGCAGGAAATAGTCCAAAAAGCCCACACTTTTTATTTTTTGAGGCAATCGAGCTTAAATGACTTTCGGTTGTTTTCCAGTCATCTCAGCTATGTCCTTCTCTTTGTGACCCCCTTGGGCTTTTCTTGGCAGAAACACTAGAGCGATTTGCCATTTCCTTCTGGAACTCACTTTATAGATGAGGAACTGAGGCAAACAGCGTGAAGTGACTTGCCCAGAATGGCACAGCCCGCACGTGTCAGAGGCCACATTTAAATAAAAACTGTAGAGCCCGAGATCTAGCCGCAGAACCACCTCGCTGTCCACTGAGACTGGACTCGGTGACCTCTGGGGTCCCTTCCAGAACTGTGATCTCTGATTAACTGACTTCTTTACCTGATTGGGTCTTTCAAGATGGCTTTCAGCCAGGACCTGAAACCAGGATGAAACCGGGATGAAACCGGGAGACTGGAATTCGAGGAAACCCTGGAGACCTTCCATCCCAACCCCCATCCACCCGCCTGCCACTGAACAGAAGGTCCCGGGTCCAAGGTCCAGAGGGAATTGGGCCTGAATCCCTGAAGGCCAGGCCTAAACCCTCCATGCAGCCACCCTCCCCCCTTATATATTCAGGTTAACAGGAGATGCTAAAGTTCAGTGAAGGGCTGCATCTGTTCTAGAAAGAAGGCAAAGAAGTGGGGGTGTCCCTAATCCCCTCCCCTGGACAGAGGGGGTGCTCTCAGCACCAGGAAGCTCTGCAGGAAAGGAGCTCAGAGAAGTTGTCAATCAGTAAACATTATTAAGCACCTACCACAAGGAGTTAGACTAAAAAACAAGACCAAGGGGTCTGGCCCAAGGAGCTTGCATTCTAGCTTGGCAGAGGGGGAGGGGGGGAAGAGAACTCTTGGCTAGTATTATCAGGAAAGGGTTTATGGAGGAAGGGGTATCTGAGGGCAGAATTGTGGGCAGCAAAGCATTCTGGGAAGGAAAGGGGGTCTGTACCTGGAGCAGATACACTTTTTAAAAAAATAGTTTTTATTTACCAGCTATATACATGGGTAATTTTACAACAGTGACAATTGCCAAATCTTTTGTTCCAATTTTTCCCTCCTCCCTCCCTTCCCCAGATGGCAGGTTGACCAATACACGTTAAACATATTAAAGTATAAATTAAATACAATATATGTATACATGTCCAAACACTTATTTTGCTGTACAGAAAGAATCGGACTTTGAATCAGTGTACAATTAGCCTGTGAAGGAAATCCAAAATTCAGGTGGACAAAAATAGAGGGATTGGCAATTCTATGTAGTGGTTCATAATCATCTCCCAGAGTTCCTTCGGTGGGTGTCGCTGGTTCAGTTCATTACTGCTCTATTGGAACTGATTTGGTTCATCTCATTGTTGGAGAGGGCCTCGCCCATCAGAATTGATCATCATACAGTGTGGTTGTTTTGAAGTATACAATGATCTCCTGGTCCTGGAGCAGATACACTTAAGGGTCCAAAACTCAGAGGTTTGTCTGAAATGTCAAGTGCCCAAAGCCTGGGGGTTAAATCCAGACTGCTGGGGCAGAGAAGTCTAGTTTCTCCTGGTGATAATAATCACAGAAGGGGAAATCTGAGAATCAGATTATTTCTGGAGCTGAGTGAAGGAGGGAAAAGGCCGGAATGAAGGAACCCATTAATTAGGAGACTGATTACAATAGCTCAGGTGAGAGGTAATTAAGTTGTTGGTGGGAGAATGGAGATAAGGAGCCCAATGTGAGAGGTGTAATTAGCAGTGATATCGATGGAAAGACTTTACAACTGATGGGGACATGGTGAGGGGGGGCAGAGCTAGGGTGAAGGTATCCACTAAAGACTCAAATCCGGTGAGATCTTGGACAAGTCACTTGACACCATCCGACCTCGGTTTCCCTCTTTGATGAAATGAGGATTGGGCCCTTGAGGTCCCACCACATCGGTAAATCCAAGTTTATCTGGAGCAGGGGGAGGAGGTACTAGCCACCAAAGGAGGGGATTAGGAACAGCCTCGTGAAGGAGGAGTTTCCAAGGAGGCAGGGAGGTCCGGGTATAGATCCTCCCCATAGGAGCCAGGCAAAGGCCCGGAGACAGATGGGACATCACGCAGGGCCGCAGACCGGCTAGGTGCCTCTACTTCCTGTGTCTGTCAGTCTGGCTCTGTGCCGCCTGGGAGAGGAACAGTGGGCCTGGGGCTGGAAGGGAGGGGAGATTTGAAGATGGAGGCCAGGGGTCAGGGTGCACACGCCTGATCTGGGATAGCCAAAGTTGAGGTCACTTCCTGGGGGGAAACAGAGCCGGAGACCTGACTCAGCCCTCACACCACACCCCACCTGCCAGCTCTCCACCTGGGCTTGGAGTCTCAGTTCCAGGATGCGTCTCCTTATAACCACTTTTCTTTCTCTCAAAGTCTCTCCCTCTAGAAGACTGCCATATTAGGTACAAAGGTCCTCTGGCTAGGAATTTGAGTTTTATACGCAGTTGGGGTGGAGCTGGCCCAGCCCCGTGTGACTCAGTCAGTCACACATCCAGTATCGGCAGCCCTGGGCCTTCCCGGAGGCACTTGGTGCTGTCCCTGACTCAGCCGCGACTGTAGAGACGCAGGTGGAGACCGATGGAGAGCCCTGGACGGGAAGAAAGACAAACACAGGGGAAATAGACTGAGGGAGAGACGCTGATGGGGGAGATGGGGAAAGAACAAATTCACACTGGACGGCGAGACAAGGAGAGCTAGCCTGAGACCCATAGAGGAAGAGAGGAGGATGGGAAGGGTACCTGCTAAGTGCCAGGCCCAGGGCTAAGCACCTGACAAATATCATCTCACTTAAGCCTCAATCACCAAGCCGATCTTTTATTATTCCCATTTGACAGTTGATAAAACTGAGGCTCACAGATTAATTGATTTACTCGGGATCACACAGCGAGGAAGTGGTTGAGGCTAGATTTGAATTCAGGTCTTCCTGGTTTCGGACCCAGCACCCTCCGCTACAACACTGTTTAGCAAAGGTCATTAAGAAATGGTGTGGCAGACGCTAAGAATGGCTGAGAAACTGAGACTTGGAGAGGACAAGGCGAGGAGCGAGACGCAGAGGGAGGCAGCCCGAGGGGAAGACTCCGGCAGGTGCCAGAGCAGACCGAGGCACAGCGAAGAAAGCGTCGGAAGGGCAGGACGAGTGGAGGGCACCAGGAGAGAGAAGCAGGCGGGAGGCCTCGCGGCCGTCGGGGGCGCTGGGCCGTGGGACCCGTCCCAGAATAGGTGGGAAGGAAAGAGCCAGGTAGCCGCAGGCGGGGGAGGGGGGCGGGGAGGAGCCGCGGCCCGGGCTGGGCGGAAAGTGGGGGGCGGGGAGTTCCCGGGGCCGCGGGGAGGAGCGCTGGAAACCTCCCTCTAGGGACGGGAACACTTCGGCTGGAGCTCAGTCCCGGCCGGCGCCGAGGGAGAGCGCTTGCAGCTCACTGGACATGAGGGCGCTGACCCTGTGTCTCCTGTGGCTGGCTTCGGCCCGGGCTCCAGGTGGGTGACCCGGAGGATTCTGGGAAGGGGATTCTGGAGTTTCTGGAGAAAGGGAGGAGGAAAGAGCCTTCTTCGCGTTGTTCTCCCGAGGGGAGCCCAAGACGGACTGAAACTCAGGAAGAGAAAAAGCATGCTAGAGAAAGGGGGAGAGAGGCGAGCAGCAGGGGCCGGGCACTCCCTCATTCAGGGCCCCGGCACTCCCTCATTCAGGGGCCCTCTCCTCACCGCTCTGGGGCTGTCAGCCGGCTGACCCCAGCCCGTTATTTTAAAGATGAGGGAACTGAGTCACGGCGGGGACGGGGCGTCTCTGGCTTGGCCGGGGGGGGGGGGTCACCTGCCGGCCCTGGCTTTCGGGCTCAGATTCTGAGGACCCGGAGAAGTCGGGCTGTCAGGGACCCTTTGGAGGGAGAGACGGACGATGGGAAGAGGAGGAGGGCAGCCCTGTGGGCGCGGGGGGTGGGCGGGCGCTGGGCTTCCCGAGGGCCCGACGGGAGGGCTCCCACGGAGGGACCGGACGCTGGCGACGCTTCTGGGGGGTGTCCTCCCGCCCCCTCCCCCGCCAGCCCGCACTCAAGTCAGAGCGGGATTGGGAAACCGGACATAGAGGAACTTAGTCAAGCTGGGGGGGGGGGGGTGCGGGAAGGAAGCAGCCACGGGGGGGGGGGGGTGAGTAACCCTAGGGAAGCGCAGCTGGGGATGTGAGTAAACCACGAAAGAGGGTCCAGGGGGGGGGAGGGGCGGGGAAGGCGGCCAGGATCCAGGGGTGGGGGTGGGAACAGTCAGGGCTGGGGGGGCTGGGGCGCTGGGATAGGGCCTAGGGCTGGATCTAGGAGGGGGCAGAATACGGGTGGGGGGAGGGCAGAGCTCGAGTGAGGGGTGCTAAGGCAGGGCAGGGAAAGAACGCACATGAGAAGCCGCGAAGGGATGGGGGGGAGCGGGAGGGCAGGGATGGGAGAGACTTGGGGAGGCTGAGAGGGGTAGGGACGGCGCAGGGGGGGGGGACGGGGGGGCGGAGACTGAGCCGGAGGCTCGGCTAGCGGAAGCCCGGCCCCAGCACCCCTCTCACGGACGCCCCGCGTCTCCCCAGTTTGCTCGGGCCTGAGCTGTTACCACTGTGAGAGCCACGGGCCGTGCACCGTCGAGGAGTGCCTCCCCGGGCAGGAGTTGTGCCGAACCACCGTGTACCGCAACCGCTGGAAAGGTGAGCCCGGACCCGCGCCCCTCCTCCCTCTAGGGGCGGGGAGGGCCAGCCCTTGTCTCTAGAAGACCCCAATGAAGCAGACAAAGGTGGGAGGGGAAACCGAGAAATTCCCAGAGCCCTTAGCGAATTAGCTGCCCAAGGATACAGTCACTTAGACAGAGACAGGATGTCAAAGGCCTTGAACGCCGAACCCAGTTGCCCTGCCAAGCCCGAAGGAGATGAAAATAGGAAGTGGGAGCAGGGGGAGCCAGGCTGAGGACCAGCTCAATTTGGACCAATCCGTGGCCTTCCTTTCGGGACTAGAGGAATCCTGCCTAAGTGTCCCAGGGAAATCTCCTTTGAGGGCAGGGCGGAAGCCTGGTCTCTACCACTTCTCCCAGATCTCAAGCCTCCCAATAAAATAGTCCTAGCGGGACCCTAGAGATCATTCCTTCCAGTTCTCACTTACCAAGGGAAATCGGAGGCCAAGGAGAGGAGGTTTTGCCAAATGGCACCAGCAAGGCCCTGGAGGAGCTAGAATGGAAGCGGGTCTTTGCCGCTAGCTTGGGTTCCTGGCCAAACTGCATCCCGCCCCCCCACTAGTACCTTGAGGCTAGCCTCCTCCCTGCAAGCTGACTCCATCACTGGCTTTATTATCTTCAGTCACTGTCTCTCCCCCCTCCTAGATTTCTCGAAACCCCAGTTTACAAAATCATAATGCGTCTGAGCTAGAAGAGCGTTAAGTCTCTAAAGTTCAGAGAAAGAAATTGACCCATCAGTTAGGAATTAGAATTCCTAATGGTAAATTCACTTTAAGACTTTAAGGCTGGAAAAGCATTTTACAAATATCTCACTTGACTCTTGGGAGGCGGGTGCTATTATCATCCCCATTTTACAGATGAGAAAAATGAGACCCAGAGGGATTAAGTATCTTGCCCAAGATTACACAGCTGGAAAAAAAAAAATGAGACAGAGGTTAAATATCTTGCTTAAGATTACACAGCTGGAAAATGTCTTTCATGGTCCTCCTGACTCAGTGTCCAGCATTCTACTGTGCCCCCTAGTGTTCCTCAGCGCAAAACAGCATGTACAAGACCAGGAAAATATAGTGGAAGTGATTTCTGGGGTTCCAGGAGAACACTAGCAATGGGGAAGAGGAGGAATCGTTTCCTGTAGGAGGAAAATTTTAAGGCCACTGAGGGGTTTTAAGTGTCAGAGATGAGGAGCAACTGGAGGACAGCCAGTTTAGAAGGTACCCATAATCCCCAGTTCCTCCAGTCCTCCATGCTGGGCTAGCAGGCTGTTTCCCAAACTTCTCATCTATTTCTTCCTTTGTGGTAGACCATTCTTCTTTCTACATATAACTTCTGTTTTCTGTTTCAACCTCTTAATCTCCTTTCGAAATCTCTTTTATCTTGCTTCCCCTCCCATCTCTTAAAAAAAAAAAAAATCTTCTTGTGCAGTGCTAGCTGACGCCTATTTTTCTATTCCGTCCCTTTTCAAAATAGTATAGCCTTCAGAGCCAGACTTAGTCTTTCTTTCCAATCTACAAACCTCAACATTATTCCTGAAGATTGATTTGCTTCATAGAATCGCAAAAACTGGAAGGATCTATTCCTGAAAAAAAAAAAAATCCCCGATAAAACATCTGGGTTATCCCAACCTCCTTCCCCCATGATCTTCCAGACTCTGGGTCTTTCTCTGCTTCCCTTCTCCCTCTCCCCCTAATGATATTTCAGAATGTTTTTTCTCTTCTCTTTCTTACCTCCATATTCCTTCCCCATTGAGGCTTCTCAAAGCTTTCTAAAGTAGAACCTTAGACTTGTAGGACACCTGAAATTGTTTCTAGCCTCAGACACTCACTAGCAGTATGACCTTGGACAAGTCATTTGAGCTCTATTTACCAAAAAGAAAAGAAAAAATAACCCTGGCACTTTCCTGTCTTCATGCATCTTATTTCTCCACCATGTAACTCTCCAATTCGGTGATACCGGCTTCCAGGTTGTCCTTGGAACAAACCATTCCTTCTGCAGATTTTCCACTGGCTGGAAATGCTCTGCCTCCTCACCTCCACTTCCTGGTTTCCTTCAAGATTCAGTTAAAATCTGACCTTCTACAGGATCTCTTATCCTCTCACTAACCCTTCCCTCTGAGGCTCCTTTCCATTTACAGTATAAATATCTTGCATGTACATAGTTGTATGTTGTCTTTTCCTAATACACTGTGAGCTCCTCCAGGGGAGAAGACTGAGTTTGGTTCGGCTTGGTTTGGGTTTTTGTGCCTTTGCATCTTCGGCACTTAGCACCAGTGCCTTGCATACAGCAGGAGCTCGATAAATGCTTATTGACTGATTGCCCCCAGAAGCAGCCTATTCCACTAATAAATGCCTGCTAGGTTTTTCTGTATGGGAGCTGAAGTCTCCTTCCCATCCTGCCCTTTGAGGTCAGACAGGACAGTTCTCATCCTTCTTCCACATGACAAGCCTTCCATTATTTGGCCAAGTCTTCTCTTCTCCAGGCTAAATCTCCCAGGTCCATTAATCCTTCCAGTTCCATCTGATCCTCCTATATGGACACAATGGTCCTTTACCATCCTCTCCACTGGACGCTTTCCATTATCTTTCTTGAACTGTCACGCTCAGAGCTAGACACGAATCCAAAACATGGCCTCAATTAAGGGTGGGACCCTCACCCCCCTCCTTGTGGAAGCCCAGCCCGCCCCTCCCAGGATCCCATTGGTTTTTGCGGCTGCCCCACCACACTAATGAGTCATCCTGCCCTGGCAGTCCACTAAACCCCCCAGATGTTTGGCAGACAGAATTCTGTCTCACCAAGCTTTCTCCATCTTAAATCCGTTGATTTCTCTCTGTTTACAACCCTTGCTGAATGCCGTAGAGTTAGCTTTGACTCAGTGTCCACGGACTCGTGGATTTGAGGAACTCAAAGGTGACGCTCCTTGTTTTAAAGATGAAGGCACAGATTGGGAAGTGACTTGGCCAAGATCTCCACCCACTTCATCTGTTGCCAAATATACCACTGTTCCCACCACATCCCACAGACCGTCAAGGTCATTGGAAATTCTGTCATTGAGATAACAGGGATTGGGCGGCAGAAGACTGGAGTCTAGTGTTCAAATCTTGCCTTGGACCCTTTCTAATGGTGTGATCTTGGAAAAGTCACTTAAGCTCTGCCTACTTTATTTTCTGCATCTGTAAAATGGGGCTATTAGTAGCCCCCACCTCCCAGAGTTGTTAAGAATAAATGAGATAATATCATAAAGTGCTATCCAGATGCTAGCTATAATTATGCATTGTTAGTATTATGTTGTCGCATGAACATATTATACGTATAACCGGGGTGTGAGGGGGCTTATGATTTGCTACAACGTGTAGCTTTGGAGAGTGTACCTCGGTGGAAAGACATGGTAAAAAATCAGAGGTTCCCCCCACTGTCAACACCACATAAGGTAACATACTAAACAGCACAGAGCCAAGGACAGACCACTGGGATATTCCACTGGAGATCTTCTCATGAGTGGACTCCTAACCATTAATGGCAAATCACTGGGTCACTTAATGGCTTCCAATTCACCTCAGCCACTATCTTTCTGATAGATTAACTGCCTCTAAAGGGAGTTACGGACTTTTCCCTTCCCAAGCTAACCCTCTCATGGCCTTGCTTCGCAGTTCCATCCCACAGAGGATGTCCACCAATGATAGGATGATGCTTTCCACATCGCCACCATTGCTGAGTTTTCCAGAGTTATAACCCTTGAACTCATTATCCCCTTGTTGGGGGCGGGGGGAGCTACACTAAATGCATTCCTTTAATCTCTCAGTTTAGGAACTTTGTCAAAAAAGGGCAACCAAGTCAGCCTCAAAATGACTTCCCAGTTTGGTGGAAACCACTGCTGTAATGACTGCTTTTTTCCTAGATTTTCCATAGCTCTCTCTTTCATTATACATTCCAGAAACAGAATCAGTCAAAATCTTGGGATGATTTTTGCCCTTTTCTAGGCCTATTCTCTATCCACTATTGAGTGAATCCTGTTGAGGCTATAGTTCGGCTCAGGGAACTAGGGCTAACTAGTTTCTTCTTCCTGCTTCCTTATTTTTCTTGAGCACAAACTTTTATTTTCAATCTGGCCTTTATAGTCTAGAAGGGATGTTTCTTGACAAAGAAAACGGGTAAAATCCAAGCAGCTCTACTCGCATTCTGTGGTTAGGTATCAGGATCCATCCTGGACAGCGGCCCTCCTATTCATTCTTTAGTATCTATCCTTCCCTGCCATATAGTTCCCCTCACCATTTTATTTTATTTTTCAATGAACAAGTTAAAAAACAAGTTAAAAAAACTTGTTTTGGGGGGATTACCATCCCTGAAATAAAAAAAAAGAAAGCCCTTATAACAAACATTAATAAACTAACAAAGACAAATTTCTGCATTATCCATGGCACCCAAATGTGCCTCTTTTTTGGATCTTGAACCCGTCACCTCTCTGTTAGGTGTGAGGCTATCACCTTCATCATCAGTGAGTCATGGTTCCTCATTGTGTTCATTAGAATTTCAAGGTCTTTCAAAGTTCTTCGGTTCTTACCATGTTGTTGTTATTTATCAATTGTTCTCCTTGTTCTGCTCCTTTCACCTTTCATAAATACATAGAAATCTTCCCAGGATTCTTAGTATCCATAACCACACCCAACCACCACCTTTCTTACCTACCTACTTCATTCTGAACGTTAGCACCCCTGGCAAGATCTTCAGAAGGAAAGCACCGACCACCATTTTTCTTCCCCTCTTTTTTATTTTTTTTTTGTTAGACATCTTTAAATATATATTTCTTTGTGAATTATGTCAGGAGAGAAAAATCAGAACAAAAGGAAAAAACCACAGGAGAGAAAAAAAGTGAACAAATTATGTGCTGATTTATTTCAATCTTCACAATTCTTTTTCTGGATGCAGATGGTGTATTCTACCCAACGTCTACTGGAATTGCCTTCTTCTTCCCATCTTTGTCTTCTGACTTATTCCAGGGATAAATGTCCATATTCCTAGAAACCCAAAAAACCAGTGTATCTCTCCCCTGCAGAAGAAAAGTGCCCCCTTTTCCACATGACTCCACATTTCCACTTGTCCTTTCTTGACTTCCCACTGTTCTGGCTCGGGTCTCTTGTTCCCTTTGCCCACGTTCCAGTCAAACCCTGGGTGAAGGGCAGAGTTGATGCTCCATAATGGCCCAATGATATTATTTATCCAAATTAGCGGTGCAAGGTTGAGACCCATCTTAGAAACTAGATTGAATCCCTTTTCCCTCTAGGTCTCAGTTCCCACCTTTGACCTATACATAACTCACATGCTTCTTTTCTCCCCAATATTTCGACAAATTTCAATAAATAGCCATTATTGTTGTCTTACTGCTATTTATTAAGCCCCTACTGTGTGCAGAGCACTATACTTGCTGCAGGCCCTGCCCTCGTGAAGCTTCCAATCAGAGAGGTAGCAAAGGATGGAAAGCCCTGGGTCCCTGGGTGAGCTACCAGGAGACCGAGGAAGGGCTGACGTGTCTCCCTGCACGTATTTTCTCCCCAGAAGGCCAGGACCTGGAGGTGGTGGTAAGAGGCTGTACCGAAATGGGAAAAGAGAACAGCTCCATGTCCTACCGCACGAGCCAGGAGATTATCATGCTCAAGGAGACCGTGTGTGACTTTGACCTCTGCAACGAACTGGAAGCCCGTGAGTGGGTCTGGCCTGCCCAGAGCCGAGGAGGAGGAGGAGTCGGCCTGGAGGAGTGCAGAACTGGGAGGGCTTTTAGAACACAGATTGTAATGACTGGTGGAGAACCTAGAGGGTCTCAGAGATGAGAGGGACTATAGAATGTGCAATGGCAGGACCGGAAGGGACCTCAGGCCCAGAACCTTAGCACATAGAAAGTCACAGCCAGGAAGGGCCTGAGAAGAAAAGATGTAGGTGGTCAAAGCTGGACAGAACCTTAGATCATGGAATGGCAGAACCGGGAGAGATTTTTGAGCCTAGAATACAGGTGAACGAGACCTCAGGCTGGAGAAATCAGGCAAGGAAGTTATAAAACTTATAAATTCAGAAAAGTTCTCTACCTGCAGCTTCCAGGTGAAAGATGTTAGAGTAGGTCCCCCCTCTTCCTCCTCTTCTTCCTTCTCTTCCTCTTCCTTCTCTCCCTTCTTCCCCCTTCTCCTCCTCCTCCTTCTTGTCTGTCTCTCTCTCCTTCTCTCTCTCCCCCCCTCCCACCTACCTGGGGCCATCAGACTTACTGTCTTCCCTCTCCCCGATTCAGATCCCAGCCCTACTTTCCCTGGGACTCGGACCTTAGAGTGTGAGTCCTGTGCCTCCTCTGACCAAAGCTGTGAACGAGGCCGGACCCTGCCCCTTCGCTGCCCAGACCCCTCAGACCAGTGCTTGGAGAGGATCACCCAAATCAGCCCTGAAGGTGAGTGCGGGTGGGGGACGCCCCCCCTAATCGCTCTCTCCCTCTCCCTCTCCCCCTCCTGAGCCCCTCTCCCACCCATCACTACTGACCCCCCCATGTGACTCAACAGCAGGTCCCTTGGATGAGCGTTATGTGCGTGGCTGTGGGACGTTTCCCGACTGCCCCGGCCCTGTCGGCTTCCACAACAACGAGACTTTTCTGTTACTGAGATGTTGCAACTACAGCCAGTGCATCAGTGGCCCAAGTGAGAGAAGGGAGAAGGAGGGGTGGAAGGGAGGAGGGAGGGAGGGGGAGGAAAGGTGGAAGGGAGGGAGATGGAAGGAGAGAGGGAGGAAGGAGGAAAGAAGGGCGGGAGAAGAGAAAGTAGAAGGGAGGAAGGATGAAAGATGGGAGGGAGGGAGAGAGAAGGGAAGGTGGAAGGTGAATGGAAGGTGGAAGGGAGGGAACAGGGGAGAGGAGGGGGAGGAAGGAGAGAAAGTGAAGGGGAGCAGAAGGAGGGAGGAAGGTCAGGCGGGCCTCCAGGGCATCTGGAGAAAGGGAATGGGCTCCTGGGGACTTGGGCTCAGGGACCCACCTCTTTTCTCTCCCCTCGTTGCCCCCAGTGATGAAACTCTCGGACCATCCCCTGAATGAGCTTCAGTGTCACAGCTGCGAGGGGAACGGGACCCACGGCTGCTCCCCAGAGGAGACAACCCTCACTGCCTGCCGGGGCCCTATGAATAGGTGCTTTGAAGCCACCGGCACCCACAGTAAGGATCCACCCCTGAGGGTGGGGAAGGGAGCCCCTGCGGGAAGGGGACATGAAGGACACGGGGTCAAAGGGCAGGCAGACCTTTAGAGACTGCACTGCAAACCTTTCACTGCAAAATGGGGAAACTGAGTCAGAAATTCCTATGGGAGGAGGAGGAGTAACTTCTTATGGGGAAAGGGGAGGGCAGGACACCCAATGGGTAAAGATTTCTTGGGATGGAAGGAAGAGGCAGGGTCCCTTAGTTCAGCATATCATGTTCTGGGCTCAGATTCAGATCCCGCTCCTCTGTGACCATGGGCCTCAGCTGCCTCTCCTGTAAAGGAGGACCTGGTGGCCTCTGAGGGGTCAGGATCCTTTGACTCTCTAAGGAAGGCTCCGAGATAGAGAGAATCACCAAACTTCAGAAAGGGAGGACTTCCTGGAGAGGGATAAGGGGTGGGGGCTACAGGGAGCTCCCTGAATGCACACTCACACACTCAACTCACACTCCCTCACTCACACACCAGCTCGCACTCCCACTGTTCCCGCCCCAAGGCCCAGGGCAGGCGGCCATGGTTCAGATGCCCACGCTGGGGCAGAGCCCCAACCCTCGGGGCACAGGAGGAGCCGGCCCCGCCAGGCTCAGCCGCTGACCCCTCCTTTCCCTGTGCTCCCACAGAACACTGGGGTCCCGGCTACACCATCCGAGGCTGCGTGGCGCCCGCCTGGTGCCAGGCCCCCCATCTGGCCGCCACCTTCTTTGACCTGGCCCAGCCCCAGACCTTCTGCTGCTTCAGCAGTGAGTGCAACTCCGCCACCCGAGATGCCAGCCCCCGGAGGAGCGGGGCAGGGCCCAGCGCCCCGCCTGTCTCCCTTGCCCTGGGCCTACCTCTCCTGCTGCTGATGCGGACTTGAGCCCAGCCCCATCCTGCTTCCCTCCCCCCATCATAACTTAATGTTTTGTGTGTGATAGAAGCTTTTTTAGGAATCTTGGCATTGAAGCCCCCTCACCTCAGCCCTCGGGAGGCCCAGGCCCTGGACATCGGCGGCCACGGTGACCGGTGCACGGGCTGAACAGTGAGGGTGGGACCTCCCCAATGGCCTCTTGGCCCTGCCTTCGGAAGGGAGGCCATGGGAACTGGCATAGGGAGCCAGCTCCCGGAGGGAAGGAAAAGGCTAGAGGGGCCTCAAATGCCTGTTCTGCTGGGTGACCCTTCCCGGGCCCGTCCTGAGATCAGGACTGTTACTTGGGCACTCCACCTCCCTGCCCCACAAGCAAAGGAGCAGGACGTGGCTCCCATGGTGTTCTGGGAGAGGACTTGCCCCAGCAGGGGGCACAACATCCCAGCCTTCTTAGGGAAGCTCTGCGTCCAACAGCCAGCCATTAGCTGATATTTGATGGACCCACAGGCCGCGTGCATTTATCAAGCATCTACTGTGTACTGGACTGCAATCTAAATGGGGGATTGCAAGTAAAAGCAGAAGGAAGGAGAGTCGCTCCCTCCAGGAGCTAAGAGGAGAAGACCACCTTTAAAAGCACCTGCTGGGCAGGAGGAAGGGGTCCGGTCCAGAACATGGCAGCTAAGTTCTCTGAGAGTCAAGAGGAGAATGGAACCATCTCCCAAATGAGCCCCCGCAAGGAGCTCTTCAGTGGGAGTTCCCGTTCTGATCTGGGAGGGCCCTCATTTCGGGTGTGTTCTTCCTGACACTGAACCAATGTTCGCCTTTGCAACTTGTCCCCTTCTTGACCAGAGCATCCCTTGGGAGAGTGGAAGACATTTCTTCTGTCCCTTTCAGCTAAACATGCCCACAATCATCATATGATCTTCAAGTGGGATGCCCTCAATGGCCTCCACCACCCAGAATGCTGCTTTCCTTAAATTTGGTGTCCCAGAATGGCGTGACCCGGACAGGACCGAGTGACTCACCTCCCTCCTCCTGGAAGCTGGGCCCTCTCTGTGCGGCCCAAGAAGGAACTAAGTTTTTTCAGCAGCCCCTAATACTTATGATTCATATTGAACTTGCAGGGCCCTGAAAGTCATCAAATGTCTTTGTTTGCTTTTTTCAGGCAAATCCTCTCCATCTTGTACTTGTGAAGGTGATTTTTTTTTACTTCGTTTTTTTTTTTATTCTTTTCAGCAATCTACTGAATGGCAAGATTTTTTAAATATATATTTATTTAATATTTTATTTTTTCCATATTCCATGTAAGAACAATTTTTAACATTCATTTTCTAAAATTCCTGAGTTCCAAATCCTCTCCCTCGCCTAGCCTTTTATTGAAAAGGCAAACAATTTGACACAGGTTATATGTGTGCAGTCATGCAAAACCTATTTCCATATTAGTCATGCTGTGGAAGAAAACAGACTAAAAATAAACAAGAAAAATAAAGAAAGCAAAAAATATGTTTCCATCTGTATCCAGACTCCATCAGTTCTTTCTCTGTAGGTGGCTAGCATTTTTCATTTAAGTCTTTCAGAATTGTCTTAGATAATTGTATTGCTGAGAACAGCTAAGTCATTCACAGTTGATCACGGGAAACAATATTGCTATTACTGGGTACAATTTTCTTCCGATTCTGTTCATTTTCCCTTGCTTCCGTTCCTGTAAATCTTCCCAGGTTTTTCTGAAAGCATCCTGCTCATCATTTTTATAGCACATTAGAATTCCATCATAATAGTGAATTTGTTCAGCCATTCCCCTCCATTTCCAGTTCTCTGCCACCACTAAAAGAGCTACTATTGATCTTTGGGTACATATAGGTCCTTTTCTTTTTTGATTTTTATTTCCTTGGACTATAGACTTAATAACAGTATTTCCGGGTCAAAGGGGATGTATACATGGTTTTTTAGCCTTTTGGGCATAGATTCAAATTACCCTCCAAGATGGTTGAATCAGTTTACAATTCCACTGACAATGCATCAGTGTCTCATTTTTTCTATGTTCTCTCCAATATATATCACTTTCCTTTTCTGTCACATTAGCCAATCTGATAAGTGTGGGATAGTCCCTCAGAGTTACTTTAATTTGCATGTCTTTAATCAATAGTGATCTAGAGTATTTTTTCATATGACTATTGATAGCCTTGAATGTTTTGTCTGATAACTGCCTGTTCATATCTTTTAAACCATCTATTAATTGGGGAAAGGCTTATATTTTTGTAAATTTGACTCAGTTTTTTAAATATTCAAAAAATTAGGCCTTTATCAGAGAAACTTGCTACAAATATTCTTCAGTTATAATTGATGACTGTATGTTCCCTCTATTCTATTTCCTCTCCTATTTATCCGACTCTTTCTTTTCACCTTGTCCAGCCTTAGAAGCATTTTGCTCCTGTTACCTCCCCCAATCATCCCTCCTTTCTATCAACCCCTCCCTTCTCTTATCCCCTTCCTTTCCTATCTTCCTATAGGGTAATATAGATTTCTATAACCGACTGAATGTGTATGTTATTGCCTTTTTGAGCCAGATCTGATGAGAGTAAGGTACAAGCACTCTCCCCTACCTCCTTCATCTCTTCCTCTAGTGTAAAAGCTTTCACATCTCTTTTATGCAAGATAATTTACCCCATTCTGATTCTGATTCTCCCTGTCCCCTTCTCCCCATCCATTCCTTTTCTCACCCCTTAATTTTATATTTTTAAATATCATTTCCTCACATTTGACTCAAATGCCTTCCATCTATGTCTATTCCTTCAATCTGCCCTAACAAAGAGAAGTTCTTAGGAATTTTAAATGTCATCTTACTAGGTAGGAATGTAAACAATTTAACCTTTTTGAATCCCTTATGCTTTCTCTTTTTTCTTCACTTTTTTATGTTTCTCTTGATTCTTGGCGTTTTGTAAGTTTTCAGTTCTTCCAAGGTTATATGATTTAAGTCAAATTTTCTATTTATTTCTGGTCTTTTCATCAGAAATGCTTGAAAATCCTCTATTTAACTGAATATCCTTTTTTTTCTTGAAGGCTTATACTTAATTTTGCTAGGTAGGTGATTCTTGGCTGTAATCCTAGCTTTTTTGTCTTCTGGAATATCATATCCCAAGTCTTCCAGTCCCTTAAAGTAGAAACTGCTAAATCTTGTGTTATTCTGATTGTGGCTCTAGGATACTTGTTTTTTTTCTGATGCATGTAATATGTTCTCCTTATCCCCAGCAACTCTGGAATTTGACTAGTTTTCATTCTGGAATCTCTTTCAGGAGGTGACTGATAGATTCTTTCAATTTCTAATTGATTTTCTGCTTCTAAAAAACCAGGGAAATTTTCTTTTAATAATTTCTTGAAAAAAGCTGATATGTCAGCTTTTTTTTTTTTTTCATTTATCATGACTTTCAGATGGTCCAATAATTCTTAAGTGATCTCTCCTCAACCTATTTTACAGATCAGTTGTCTTTCTGATGAGATATTTCACTTTTTCTTCTATTTGTTCATTCTTTTCATTTTGCTTTTTTGTTTCTTAATGTCACATGGTATCATAAGCTTCCACTTGACAAATTCTAATTTCTAAGGAAATGATTTGCTTCAGTGAGATTTTGTACCTCTTTTTTTTCCTTCTTTTTTTTATTATAGCTTTTTATTGACAGAACATGTGCATGGATAATTTTTCAACAATGATCCTTGCAAAAACTTTCTGTTCCAACTTTTCCCCTCCTTCCCTCCACCCCCTCTCCTAGATGGCAGGTAGTCCCATAAGTATATCTTCAATACAATCTATGTATACATATTTATACAATTATCTTGCTGCACAAGAAAAATAGAATTTAGAAAGAAGGTTAAAAATTAACCTGGGAAGAAAAACAAAAATGCAAGCAAACAACAACAGAAAGAGGTGAACCTCTTTTTTTTTATTTGATTAATTCTGCTTTTTAAGGAGTTCTCCTTTTCAATGGATTTTTGTGCCTTTTACCATTTGATCTATTCTGTTTTCTAATGTACTATTTTCTTCAGCATTTTTATGCCTCCTTTACCAAGCTGTTGATTTTTTTTCATTATTTTCTTACATAACTTTCTTTTTTTTTTTTTTCAAATTTTTCACTTCTCGCTCTTAATTTACTTATTTTTTAATCTTTCTATTTTCAAAACATATGCCCAGATAATTTTTCAACAATGACCCTTGCATAGCATTTCCCCCCTTTCTCCCACCCCACCCCTGATGGCAAGCAATCCAATATATATTATACATGTCAAAATATATGTTAAGTCCAATATGTATAAACATATTTATATAATTCTCTTGCTCCACAAAAAAAAAATCAGATCAAAAAGGAAATTAAATGAGTAAGAAAACAAAATGTAAGCGAACAACAACAAAAAGAATGAGAATGTTGTGTTGTGATCCACACTCAGTTCCCACAGTCCTCTCTCTGGGTGTAGCTGGCTCTCTTCATCACAAGATCATTGGAACTGGCATCAGTCACCTCATTGTTGAAAAGAGCCACATTCATCAGAATTGATCATCATATATCTTAACTTATTTTAAGACCCTCTTTGAACTCTTCCAGGAATTCTCTTGGGGTCTGAGACCAATTCACATTCTTCTTTGAGGCTTTGGATAGAGAAGTTTTACCTTTGTTTTCTTCTGAGTTTATATTTAGATTTTCCCTGTCTCTATAATAACTTTGTCTGATTCTGTTTTGTTGTGATTTGTTCATTTTCCAGCCTATTTCTTGCCTCTTATCTCTGTGTTAAAGTGGGGCTCTGCTCCCAGGGGTGGAGGGAGCACTATCCCAAGCTTCAGGCCTTTCTTGCTGCTGTTCTCAGAGCTAGCTCTGGGGTTTTGTAAGTTTTCAGTTCTTCCAAGGTGATATGATTGTTTTCCCCCCTGAGGCTGGGGTTAAGTGACTTGCCCAGGGTCACACAGCTAGGAAGTGTTAAGTGTCTGAGACCAGATTTGAACTCGGGTCCTCCTGAATTCAAGGATGGTGCTCTCCACTGTGCCACCTAGCTGCCCCCCAAGGTGATATGATTTAAGGAGGCCTTGGCCTGTGGTCTATGAGTGACCACAAGCACTCTTTTCCATCCTAGGACTATGACCATGGTCCACATTTCCCGACAGTCACAAGTTCTGGTATTGTAAGGGCTGCAACCTGGATCCAAGTAGTTGCAATACTAAAAACAAGCATAAAGACAGTATCTGTCCTCCAGGTGCTTATGCTTTGATGTGAAGAGACTTCAGTGGCGAACAGCAGATTTTATATTTGATTAGGGACTTACAGGTGTGGATGGAGGTGCTACAGTCAGACCTGGGCTTTAGCAGGTCACTATGGGGGACGAGTAGAGAATAGACTAGAGGAAGAGAAAGTTGAGGTGGGGACAGCCAGCTAAAGACTTGTGATGAGAACCTGCATCAGGTGGCAGCTGGGCGAGTGGAGAGAAGAGGAGTTGTAGGAGAGACATTATATAGACTGGACATGTGGGCTGAGGTCAAGAGAGGTCCCTTTGCTGGCACTGGGGACAGGACTCCAAGTTTTTAGTAAGTGCGTCATAAATGTTGGTTGATTTCACATCCTTGCCCCTTCCTACCTTTTCAATTTTCTTCATACTTTACTACACTATATATATTCAATAATACAGTGACATTGCTGTCCCTCAAACATGACACTCCATCTCCCCTTTCCTTGGCCCTCCACCATACCTAGAATTCTCACCTCTGCCTCAGTTTCCCCTGACTTCCTTCCATAGTTAACTTTAATCTTACCTTCTGACATTCCCATTCCCATTTCCCATTCTGCCTTTCATCTGAGATCACCTTTCATTTGTACTGTGATGATACTTATATATCATTTACAATGTGACAGATGGATAGAGTTACGCTATAAAGATACACTGTGTACTTCTATTTACATAATTGTTTACATAGTATCTCCCTGATTGTGAGCTTCTGGACACCAGGGATTGTCTTTTACCTTTCTTTATATCATCAGCACTTAGCACAGCACCTGGAACTTAGTCGGTGCTTAATAAATGCTTGTTGTCTTGACTTTAAATTTTCAGTTTAGCTTAGTGCCTGTAGGGACTTAATAAATACCTGGGGACTAAGTGTAGACATATCCCTATTAAATTCTGTCTTATTCCACCTCAGTGTCCCAGTCTGTCAAGGTCTTTCTAATTTCATCATTCACTTCTTAACTTGTTCTCATTTTCACATTAGATAAACACCCTATCTCTGACTTTGTCCAAGTCACCAGCACAAGGCCAAGCAGAGCTGCTTAGAATATCCCCATTCCACTGGGGAGAGGAGAGGAGAATAAGCATTTATTATAAGCATTTATTAAGCACCTACTGTGAATAAGAAAGCCATTTTATTTTATTTTATTTTTGCTGAGGTAATTGGGGTTCAGTGACTTGCGCAGGGTCACACAGCTAGAAAGTGTTAAGTGTCTGAGGGGTGAATTTGAACTCAGGTCCTCCTGACTTCAGGGCTGGTGCTCTATCCACTGAGCCATCTGGTTGCCCCAAATGAGACACTTTAATAGGCTTTTTTTATTATTAGGATTATATTACACTATAAATATTAAATTATGTAGAATTACCTCCCTTAATATTACCTCTTTGAGACATTCTTCCCAGTTGACATGGAAACATTCAATTATGACTACTCCTTTTGGATCTGACCATTCAGCTAGTTTCAAATCCGCCTAAACAGTGCTATTTTCCAGACTCTGTTTTTTAGTCATTCCCTCAAAAAAACTGCTTTGTGGAAAGCTCTGCAAACTCTGTCTGTTTCATTTCCTGATTTCCCCCTCCACTGATGATATTCATCTGTCATGGTCAGTGCTGGAAGTAACCACGACTTTTCCACAGAGGTGACTCAGTCTATGTTAGTCGACTCCCTTTTGGCCCCTTATAGCGCAGGATCTGAAACTCAGTACACTCTTAGATAGATTAATATACATTTCATCACAAATCTCCTTTTCTCCCTTAGCCCTCTAAAGGTTAACTCTTTATTGCTGAAGATCAAGCCCAGAATACAATTTCTCCCTCCTTAGGTCACATTTTCTTAAGTTCGCTGGTTCATTTTGTGTGTTTCTCATGCTTAGGAAATTGTATAGAGCTGTCTGAAGTTATGGGGCTTGTTACTCATTTCTTGGATTTTTGCCTCCTCTGAATTTATGAGTTTCTATATTGTCCTTTGTGCTAGACTGGGGGTGGTGAAAAGGGCCATTCTTGAGAGAAATGAGCTAAAATCCAGAGCAATGATGGAAAAGAGGGATGGGGAGGTAATCATGACCAGAGAGTAAGCTCAGTCTGGAGCTAAGGTTGAACCTTACAATCTCTCATATTTACAAAGCATTTTGTGGTTTAAAGCAAATTCTTCATCCTTTGAGTATCTGTGATTTTGTAGTGTGAATTATCTCTCGGCCGTGGTCTTAGGGTCACAGATTCAGGTCTAGAGATAACTGTGAAGCTCATAGAGTCCAACTCCTCTCCTTTTACCGAAAACTACAGAAAACCAACTCACACACAATCTTCAGGGGTTGTCTTGCCCAGAACTCAATATGCTGATAGGCGACCCAGGGATGAGCTGCTCCTGGACGCCCCCGATCCCTCTCAGCTCTGGTTCCCGAGATCCAGTCCGCCAGTCGCTGCCTCTCACAAGTATCAAAAGGAATTGTTTCAAAGGGCCACCTTCTACCAATTCAGGAGTTCAAATAAATAAGATAGGATTGTTGTTCAGTCGTTTCCAACTTTTCATGAGCCCATTTGGAGGGGTTGTTTTTTTGGGGTTTTTTTTGGCAAAGATACTAGAGTGGTTTCCTTCTCCAGCTCATTTTACAGATGAGGAAACTGAGGTAAATAGGGTTAAATAACTTAATAAGTCACTGAAGCTGGATTTGAAATTAAGACTCTAGGCCTGGTGTTCTATCTACTAAGCCATCTAGTAGTAGATTGAATGGGGACATTTTTCAAGTTCTAGCATCAGGCAGAAAATTAAAAGGATGGATGGATGGATAGACAGATAGAAATACATATATGTTACTTTAACATATTTAACATGTATGGGACTATCTGCCATCTTAGGGAAAGGGGTGGGGGAAAAGTTGGAACAGAAGTTTTTACAAGGGTCAATGTTGAAAAATTACCCATGCATATGTTTTGCCAATAAAAAGATATAATAAATAAATAAATATATACGTAAATATATATATATATATATATAAATATATATGTAAATATATATATATATATGTGCGTGTGTGTGTATGTATATATGTGTATGTATATATATATATGCATATATAGTGTGTGCTTGCTAGAAAAAAAAGAAATATATATATTATGGGTATGTATATAGATGTATATGTGTATGTATATTCTCAAGCCCATAAGGCCAAGGGAAAGCTCCCTCCAACACCACATATCTCGCCTCCAGTTCCCAAAGAACTGCCAAAGTGATTGTACTGATCATGTTACTTGATAAGCCTCAGTAACTTCCCATTGCCTTTAGGATCAACCATAAGTCCCTCAAAACCTTCCTGCGAGGCTCTCTGTGGAGACCCGAAGCTTTCTTTCCTCAGAGGGTTAAAGCTGTCATTCCCCAATGCACATACTATTACTGGACATTGTTAGGAGACCAGTGGGAACTCCAAAATCTTTCTAAATTCTCCTTTCAAAGTTCACAAGGTCACCCTCTGGTTGGAAAAGGAGAGGAGGAAGAGGAGGAAAAGGAGGAGGGGGAAGAGGAGGAAGAGAAGGAGGAGGAAGTGGAGGAGGAGGAGGAGGAAGAGGAGGAGGAGGAGGAAATGGAGGAGGAGGAGGAAGAGAAGGAGGAGGAAGAGGAGGAGGAGGAGGAAGAAGAAGAGGAGGAGGAGGAAGAAGAGGAGGAGGAGGAGGAGGAGGAGGAGGAGGAGGAAGAAACTCTGCTTCCCTCAAGAAATTCCTTCAGGGAGGAGGGAACTGTTCTCTCCTGCAGGGCTGATCCTCCACTCTCTGTTCTAGGCTCCAGATCAGCTCATCATTTTAGCCAAACCCCACCAAGCATGACTACATCTCCTCAGTGGAGCCCACTACACTTCTCTAGCATCATTTCATTTCCTGGAATGCCTTTCACTCCCTCTACACTGATTAAGAAGTCTTCTCACCTAGTCCACTTCTCACTGATAACTTAATTCAATGGATATGTTCTCACCAAATTAACAAAATTACTTTAAGTGGGCTGGATGAATGATAGATTCATTCAATCGTGGCCTTTATACCTCCTGTGGTATTTGAAGGCAACTTTGTTTTTTTTCCTGGCACGTAGTAGAGATTTAATAATAAATGCTCGAGCCCTGGTTGATTGATTGCTTCAAGACAGGTGGAGAAGAAGCATTGACTTCCATTTCTACTTGGCCAAGGTTATACACACTAAAGCTGTAAAAGGATCCAGTCTCCAAGACAAAAATATTATTGTGCTACTATGTGCCTACTGTGTGCAAGGCACTGGAATAAGGCAATAGAGACTAAGATGAAAAAATAACCCTTGCCCTCAGGGAGCTTACATGTCCATAGATAGACATAAATCATCCATGATCTGGGACTCTTTTCTAAAATCCAACTTGCACGTACATGCTATTATTTCTCCCTCTGGATTCTAGCTCTGAAATGGTGCTTAGATGGTACAATCACTAGAGTGCCAGTCTTGGAATCAGGAAGACTCATTTTCCTGAGTTCAAATCTAGACTCAAACACTGACCAGCTGTGTAATCCTAAGCAAATTCCTTAACTCTGCCTCAGTTTCCCCATCTGTAAAATAAGTTGGACAAAGAAAAGGAAAATCACTCCCAAATTGGGGTCACCAAGAGTCAAATTCATTAAGTCAGTCAGACGGTTAGATTTTTGAAACAAATGTTTACTACAGTTGGACAGTTGGTATTAAACATGTCTCCCCACAAGTTTTTCCACCGGTATATATAGAGTTCAAGAGAGAGGGGATTTAGGCTTCTAGAGCACATATGGCAAAGTCCTCCTGCTGGGATGTACCTGCCCCATTGGGCATGGTGCAGCTTTTCTGCTGGGCTCTTGTAATGGGGGAGTGCGGGACATGACCAGGGTTACACAGCTTCTAAGTGTCTGAAGTCGCACTTGAACTCAGGAAGTTGAGTCTTCCTGACTCCAGGCCAGCTCTCCATCCACTATGGCGCCACCTAGATGGCCTTCCTGTAGAGTCTTTTTTTTGTTTTGTTTTGGTTTTTTTGTTTGTTTGGTTTTTTTGAGCTGGGGTTAAGTGACTTGCCCAGGGTCACATAGCTAGGAAGTGTTAAGTGTCTGGGACCAGATTTGAACTCGGGTCCTCCTGAATTCAGGGCTGGTGCTCTATCCACTGCGTCACCTAGCTGCCCTTCCTGTAGGGTCTTAAAGTTGACTTTTTCAGTGCATCTAGCTTATCTTCAGCTCCATAGGCAGACACTGGGTCAGTTATTCCACAGATGCTGCTAGGACTATAGGACTCCTATAGGACCCTGCATCTGTCCAAACTAGGAGTCTAGGAGACCAAGGTCAAGGCTCCTACTCCCTACCCCTCTCCCCCAACCAAGCACCAAACAATTCCTTCTCAGGGGCTTGGCTGGAACAGCTTTCCTTGGGGACTTTATGCAGGTCAGTACCAGAATACTAGCTCATTGTTTTTATAAAAGTTCCTCCTCTTTCTCCCAAGTATGCCCAAGTCCCCTAAAAATCCCACCAGACCTAGTTGAAATGTCTTTTGATTGATTCATTCATTGCCCAGGCCTTGTTCTTCCCCATGATTGATTCAATGAAAATGTATTCTTGCTGCATACATGGCAGGATAGGACCCTCCCGGTCTTACTCCCACAGTTGTGGATGATCAGGGAAGGCTTCACAGAGGAGGCGTCCATACTGAGTTCTTCAAGGAGGATAGAAATGTTAAAAGGAAGAAATAATGGGAAAGACAATTCCAGGAATGGGGGAATAGTCTGAGACCATAACATTTTAGAGACCCAAAACATTTTTAACTGGAACGTTACTCCTCAGTTGTTTCAGTCAGATCCAACTCCTCGTGACTCCGTTTAAGATTTTCTTGGCAAAAAAATACTGGAATGGTTTGCCATCTCTTTCTCCAGCTCATCTAAGAGACGAGGAAAACAAGGTGAAGTGACTTGTCCAGGGGTACATGGCTAAGTGTCTGAGCTCGGATTTGAACTCAAGTCTTCCCAATTCCAGGTCCTGGAAGTAATGTGGGCGCCACCTAGTGGCCACTAATTATAACAACAGCTAGCATTTATATACTATGTTAAGGTTAGCAAAGCACTAAATTTATATATGCTATAAATATAAATTTATATATGTGAGATGGGCGCTGTTAGTACCCCACTTTAAAATGAATAAATAGAGGTTGAGGGGCATTAGGTGATGTGCCCAGATCCACAAAGCCAGGAAATAGCCAAAGTCATATTTGAATTCAGATTTTTCTGACTCCGGACCCAATGTGCTATCCACTGCGCCACCTACTGGCTTATATTTGAAATGCATAGAAGAAAAGGAGAAATCACTGTATTTTGAAAAGAATGTGGTGAATTTGATGCATACTTAAAGTAAGCAATTTATTTAAAACCTAAAGTGAAAAAGCAATTTTATATATACAAAAATAAAAGCAATCTGCATATAATGTAGAGTTGTAATTTCATAGGCAACCTCTCTCTTCCTGGCACACAGTAGGTGTTTAATAAATGTTTATTGACTGATTTTCATGGATGTTTTTAAAATAGAATTGTTTCTAAATGGGGGAAGGGAGTTAGAGTAAAGACACAGAACGTAGATGAAATCATGAGTCCAGCAAATAGTGGTTAGCTGGAAAGCAGATTTCAAGAAGGGGGAATAAAGAAATTTAGAAAAGTGGGTGGAGGGCCTTAAATACCAAGCTGAGCACTTTCTATTTTATTCCAGAGGCAATGGGCAGCCAATTAAGATTTCCTAATTGGTCTCAATTGGCCCTGGTCAGATCTGTGCCTTAAGAAGGTAATGTTGGCAGTTGTATGGAAAATGGATGGAAAAGGCAGAGACCAGAACCAGGAGAACAATTAAGAAACTAAGGTAGTCGGGGCGGTTAGGTGGCGCAGTGGATAGAGCACCAGCCCTGAAGTCAGGAGGACCTGAGTTCAAATCTGACCTCAGACACTTAAGACTTCCTAACTGTGTGACCCTGGGCAAGTCACTTAACCCCAATTGCCTCAGCAAAAAAAAAGAAAAAAAAAAAATAAGAAACTAAGGTAGTCATCCAAGCAAAAGAAAAAAAAAGGACCTCAGTTATTGGAAAGTGGTGGCCCCATTGCTAGGCAAGAGTGTGAGAATTGTTGTAGAAATGGAAGTGATAAGATCTGGTAACTGATGGGATATGAGGAGTGAAGGACAAGGAAGAGTCAAAAATGATACCAAAGTTATGACAATAAATGGCGGAAAACAGCATAGTACCCACAAAAAAAAAAGTGGAAATTTTTGCTGTATTTTCTTTTTAATAAAATGATTATTTAGGTCTCTTTCTTTTCTAATCTATGCTCTACCCAGACATCAAATATCAAATATCAAAATCTGTTCATGTTATTCCTCTGCTCAGGAACTTTCAAAGGCTCCCTATTGCCTCAATAATTAAATACAAACAGATTGCTTAAACTTTCAAGGACAGCTGAGGGGAGGGAAGACATAAATTTGGAACTCAACTAAAAAATAAAAATGACTAACACAGAAATGTTTTACATGATTGTGTGTATGTAAACTATAATGATTGCTTACCTCCTCCAAAAGGAGGGAGGGGAGGGAAGAAGGAAAGGATGGATATTATTTGGAACTCAAAACTTTATTTAAAAGCTTAAATTTTTATTTTAACATGTAATTGGGAGGAAATAAAATATTATAAAATCTAATGCTTAAATTGTTTCTCCATATAATTGGGTAAATAAAATATTGTGGAAAAAATTTTAATTAAATACAAACTCCTCCATTTTGACATTTTGACAAGGCTTTAGCCTTTTGTGATCTGACTCCAACTTGTCTTTCCAGTCTGATGTGTCACATTAGTCCTTCTCACTCCCTAGATTCTATTTACATTGGCCTGCTTCCTGGTCACACATAATATTTTGTTTCCATCCACTGGCTTAGTAGGAGTTTAATAAATGTTTATTGACTATCAACTTTGTTCCTCTGTTGTGCTCTCCTCTTTCACATCTACTTTATGGAATGATTTCTTCACTTCAGGTCTCATTTGAAGGGCTGCCTCCCCTTTGGAGTCTTTTCTGATCTTCAATAATAAAATACAATAAGTATTTATTAAGCGCCTACTACCTGCCAGGCACTGGACTAAGAATTTGGAATACAAATAGGAAGAAAAATAGCTTGAGTCTACTGCAATCTTCCTCATCTTATAATTTGAATTTAACTTTTGTTCACATGTTCTTTCCCCTAAGTAGGATATAAGCTCCTTGAAGATCAGCTCTATTTTATTTTTAGCCTATAATAAAGTTTCCTGGATGTGGTATCCCCTTAACAAATGCTGAAACAATAGAAACAATGAAATTTCCAGGAAGGCTGGATTTGGGATAAAGATTGAGTCACTTTACAATATGGTGAGTTTGAAATGCCTGTGGGACAACCCAATGGAGGTATCCACTGAGCAGCTGGTGATGTGAGATCAAAGAGCGGTGAGGCTGGTAGAATACTGTCTTGTATATTCTGTGAGTCAGGGCCTCCCCAAGGACTCTGGGCCTATAACTAACCTAGGCTTGGTCCTGAGGGCCCAATCTCTAACAGAGTCAGTTCCTGGCTTTGGCTCGTTGCTACCAATCAAGAGTAATCTCCAGGGAAATATCTGTATAAGTTTAGGGAAATCAACCAAATCACCATATCCCACTTGAAATAAGCAATATAATGGGAAGCTCTGATATCTCAATCTCATTCAATCAATCAGTCATAGGCTTTAGACAAAGCCATTCATTCCCTAGGAAGAGGGGTCAGAATGGCTGGGAATATTTGGCCCCACTCCATGAGTATATATAAAACCAGGTAGTTCCAAAGTCAAGAGATTCACAGAAGTGGAAAGAAAAGATCACTAACTGTCTGAGAAAGCAGACTCTCGGTCTCTCCTCCCCTCTTTAACCAAGGAATATCCCATGAGCTTCCAGTCTATTGATGTAGGGACTCTGTTAAAATGGTGATGAATGGTCAGTTGGAGTGTATCTTGAGCAAAGAATAGTCTGGACTCTGATTCAAGGCTCTACAAAGAAGCTAATGGAAATCCCATACCTGCCATGTCCCAGGGGAACATTTTAAAGACTCCTGTAATAGAGAGGTAGACAGAGAATATCCCAGCAAAGGGACATTCAGAAGCTTCGAGTGACTCCTTTTGCCTAACACCTTCTGAACTTAAGCTTACATTTTCTTAAACTACATATGTACCAGTAGAAGAGGATACCTCTGCTTTGGGGAGGGGGATGTGGCAATACCAAAACCTTAGTAAATATCCTTTCCTAAAAGCTGAATCTGTCTGGCTAATTCATATCAACTGATTATCCCGGTGGGAGGTTGAGGTTCACGAGCCACGGTATCAGGAAAGCATCTCTTAGCCCTCCAGAGTGAGATATTGAATGCCTGCAGCTGGGTACCAAATCGTTGGCATAATTATTTCAGAGCAAGTGCTATAAAAACAAAGCTTAGCCATGGCTCATGTCTAAGACTTGTTAAATGTGGGCAAACGTCCTTTAAGCAAAAGTACTCAGTATAATATGGGTATCGTGTAAGGGACAACTTTTATTTCACCAACCACAGAAAATGCATGAGATACAACCCGGAGGCCAAAATACAGATACCTAGAAGACTGGTGTCTCAGGGGTTAGTCACTGGTCCCTTCAGATCACAGACCTCTCATGGGTGTCTCCTTCAGAGATGTTGCTATTGGTACCAACCTTCCAAAATTCTTCATCATTCCTCTGGGTTGGGACTGAAATGGAACAGATTTCAAGACAGAGCAGTTGTTAAAGGTCACTGCAGCAGCTGGTTAAAGTTCATGGGCTTTACAGGAAAGGAAAGATTCTCAGTCAAGTTCCCTGGTTTGGATTTTTCATCCATTACAGGAGAGTTAGGAAGACACTGGGTATTGATAGGGGAGGGTCTTATACCTAGGTGGTGCAAGCATGGGCTATGGACATTTCCAGAAAATTGCAGGAAGAGAGAGCATCACTCCCAAGGTTCAGAGCAGAAAGAGCCCGAGACAAAAGAGTCTAGTTGGTCTTAGAAAGCATTATAAGTAGCTAAGTTTTTTGCTTGTTATTGTTTTGTTTTTTGAATACTCATAGACTACATTTCCCATGAGACCATGGTAAATTGGACTACACCTCCTATAATGCCCTGAAAAGATAGAACTACATCTCCCATGGTGCTCCGAGGAAGCCAAGACTAGACTTTCTAAAATTAGGGGAGAAGGAAGCTATATCTAAATCTTTCTTGGTACCCCAGGATTCATCCCTCTTGGTGGGCCAGGGATCAGATGAGACAAGGGTATCTTCCCTGGTGACTATTTTGGAGGGAAGTGCCACTAGATCTTTGATACCTTGAGCTAAGGCAGTGAGTACAGTGGGATAGCCTTAGCCCTTACCTCTCACTTTCACACTCGAAATAGCCCCCATGGGACAATCACTGCCTTACTCTCACAATTATTCCTACAATCAGCCATGCAATCCTTACCCATTCAGTCCCTCTCAGTTTCACCCTATTCCCTTTTAATTCTTAGTTTCTCTAATTCAATTAATCTAATTCACAGAGAATTGCACAGTCACCTCTCAAATATTTCTTTTCTTTCATATTCAAGGCTTTCACTCACCACCACCCTTAAATAATCCAATTGCTACAACTTATACACCCAGTCTGGAACCACCCTCTTACCCTCTCACACACTTAGCTCCATCACACTGACATACTCCATATTTCACCCACTTTTCCCCATGCACATCTGACTCTTTCACTTTTTTTTTCCCCTGAGGCTGGGGTTAAGTGACTTGCTCAGGGTCACACAGCTAGGAAATGTTAAGTGTCTGAGACCACATTTGAACTCAGGTCCTCCTGAATTCAAGGCTGGTGCTCTATCCACTGCGCCACCTAACTGCCCCTCCTTTCACATTCTTTAGAACACTCTCTTCACACTGTCCCATGTCTTTACCTTTTTCCTCACTCACTCTTTTACATACTGATCTGTGACAAACTCTCTGCCTTGCCTTTGTAACCTTTTGCCCATGAGTCCTTAAATTTACTATCTCTCCTTCAATCCTCCTCCAGGATCTTGTTAATCACATTAAACTTCTTATAAAATTCCCATTGATTCCTTCTTATATTTCAGTCCTTGTACACTCACCCTTGAGTCTCCCATCATGAAATAAAGGAAAAACCCTGGGCCAAAAGACCTGAGATCAAACCATGGCTCTGTTGACCTTGGAGAAGACATTTTCTCATTTCTGGATCTCACTTCTTCAACGTGTAAAATGAGGGAATTGGACTAGGTTTCTTATACCTCTAATATTGTTTTATTTTCCTATTTCTATTCAGAGCAGCCCATCCTCCCAGTCACCAAGTTGATGACTTCCGGGTCATCCTTGACTTTCTCTTCTTCTCACCTCCCATAGCTGATCAGATACCAATTCTTGGGGCTTCTACTCCATGCCTTCCTCATCACCACCTAGTTCAGTCCCTCATCCCCTCTCTTTTCGACTACTGAAAGAGCCTCTTACCTGCATAATTCTGACCATATCACTTTCTGTTCCAAAATTTCAGTAGCTCCCTATTGCCTCTAGGATAAAAAAAAACAACTTCCTTAATCTGGCATTCTGGGTCTTCCACATTATCATCAACTCATTTTTTCCATCTTAACTTCTGCTCTTCTTCACATGTTCTAGCCAAATGATATGACATGTAATTTTTTTTTTCTCTTATGTGGCTTCACATTGAAGTCCAGCCCCAGCTCTGGAGCTTTATATACGCTGTTCCCCAAGTCTAGCTCACACTTCATTTCCACTTACCAGCATCCTTCCCTTTCTTCAAGACTCACTTCCCCTGTGACATTTTCCCTGATATCTTTAGATTGTAAAAGTTCTCTTTCTTTTCAACTTTTCCTTGTCTATTTCAGGATCTCTCCTTTGTCCCCATTATATTCCATTTTACATTGTTCTTATCTGTGTACTTGTCAGTTCCCACCCTTCCTCCACACTGAGTCCCTTAGTGCCATATTCTAGAGATAACATCCTGTGTTCTGAGTACTAAGGTCCCTTTCATGGTTGAGAGAATCCCTGCAAAGGTCCCTCAAGCTATTCCAGGTGAATGAGAGTACTCATTTGCTCATGAGTCCCCTTATTAAGGAGCCCAAGACACAACTAATTCATAGCAAAGCCATGTAATTAAGGGAAGAGAAAAGCCGAGGGGGGACTAGTAGTGAGCATCTACTGTGTGCTAGTACTTTACAAATATTTGATCCTCATAACAACCCCGATATTATTATCCCCATTTTACAGTTGAGTAAACTGAGCAGACATTGGTTAAGTAGCTTGGCCATGCTCATACTGTTATTATCCCCATTTTACAGTTGAATAAACTGAGCAGACATTGGTTAACTTGACCATGCACATACTATTATTATCTCCATTTTATAGTTGAGTAAACTGAGGCAGACATTGGTTAATAACTTGACTATGCTTATACTATTTAATCTCCATTTTACAATGGAGTAAACTGAGGCAGACATTGGTTAATAACTTGACTATGCTCATACTATTATCTCCATTTTACAATGGAGTAAACTGAGGCAGACATTAGTTAATAACTTGACTATGCTCATACTATTATCTCCATTTACAATTGAGTAAACTGAGGCAGACATTGGTTAATAACTTGACCATGCTCATACTATTATCCCCATTTTACAGTTGAGTAAACTGAGGAAGACACTGGTTAATAACTTGGACATGCTCATTCTATTATTCCTATTTTACAGTTGAGTAAACTGAGGCAGACATTGGTTAATAACTTGGACATGCTCATTCTATTATTCCTATTTTACAGTTGAGTAAACTGAGGCAGATATTGGTTAATAACTTGGCCATGCTCATTCTATTATTCCTATTTTACAGTTGAGTAAACTGAGGTAGAATTAGTTAAATAACTTGGCCATGCTCATACTATTATCTCCATTTACAATTGAGTAAACCGAGGTAGAATTGGTTAAGTAACTTGGCCATGCTCATACTATTATCCCCATTTTACAGTTGAGTAAACCGAGGCAGACATTGGTTAAATAACTTGGCCGTGCTCATACTAGTAGGTGTTTGAACTCGGGTCTTCCTGTCTCCAGACTAGGAATTCTTGTCCACTGCCATCTATTAATAAATAGTAAAGGGGAAAATAAAAAAGGCCAAGTGAACGTTCCCATGACAACACCTGGGTTCGTCAGTGCGGAGAGCGGACAGAATCCGGGCTCGGAGGGGCGGGGCGCACAGGTGTGCCACACTGCAGGGACCAATGCGCCGGGTTAGAGGGGCGGGAGGGCACGGCCCTGGCGCCCACCTGCGGGGCGGACACGCGTCTGCCTCTAAAGGCAGGGGTGGGACGGGGCTGCCCCTTCCTTCTCAGGGGTCGCTAGTGCCAGGGGCGGGGCGGGAGTCCCCCCCCGCGGCGTGCTCTCCTCCTCGCCGGGGGCGTCCTCCCCGGCGGCGTGCTCTGTGCTGGGGGGCCCCGGGCCGCGGAGCCCTTGGGTTCCCCGCAGGGAAAGAGGCCCCGGGCCGGAGAGCGTCCCCGCGGAGGAGCGGCTCGCGATCCCCGGCGCGGTTAGAGACGCCGTTTTCCTCCCGGAGGAGGTTCCCGGCCCCGGGGCTCGAGCCGGCGGCGCTGCGGTCCGCCCGCGGGGGCCCGCTCCCCGCGGCCCCGCTCCGGCCGCTGCCCCGCCGCGTGCCTTCATCCCCATCTCCCAGGCTGCCCTCCCCCTCGGCCCTCCTCTCGCTCCCTGCAGTTCCCCGGCCGTGTCCGGGCCGGCCGTGCCCCGCGGTCCCGGTCGTGGACTCGGAGACCTTGACTTTCGGTGGTCTCAGGGACCTCCCGCGGCGTCCGGGGGACTCCTCCAGCTCTGACAGCTCGAGACTCTTCCGCTAATAACAACGGGGGAAAGACCATGGAGACGGCAGCGTACGGGCTGTGTGACCTTGGATAAGTCACTTTCCCCTGTGCCTTTCAGGCAAACTCCCCTAAAGTGAAGGAGGCTGACTAAGTGACCTCAGAACTCCCCGCCAGCCGTAAACCCTGTGATCCTCCGATCCTCCTCCCCCAACTTTGTCCCCGGCCTCCCCCCCCCCTTTCTGGGCTCCCAGGCCTCCGCCCGCGCTCTCATTAGGCGGTAGGGGGCGGGCCGGGCCGGGCGGTGCAGGTGCGGGGCCGGAGCAAGCCAGCGGCGGGGAGGGAGGGAGGGTAGGGAGGGAGGGGAAGGAGCGGGCCGGGAGCGAGCGGCGGACGGCGGCGGCGGCGCGGCGGCACCATGGGCCCGGCCCGCGCGTTCCCGTGGCCGCTGCTGCTGGTCTGGGCGGCCGCGGCCGGGACAGGTAGGAGCCGGCTCGGGGCGCCGAGCGGGGGGAGAGGGCGGACGGGAGGGAGGACGGTCACCGCTGCTGCAAAGGCCAGAACAATGCGATGTATCCGCAGACCCCCACGCCCCCCCTCCCCGCGGCCCGAGCTCCGCGAGCATCCCCGGCCGCGCAGACCCCGCTCTGCCCTTTCCGCGTCCCGGCCTGCCCCCCCCCCCCGCTCCGGTCCCCTCCTCCCCCCCACTGCCGTTCCCCGCGCCCGCTCCGCGCTGCACCCCCGTCTCGCGCCCCCCGTTTCCTCCATCCCTCGTCTGGCGCACTCCCCCCAGCCCCTCCGCGGTCCCTCCCGGCTCGCGGTCCCCCCGCCCGCCCGCTCCCCTTCCGAATTTCCTGTGCTCCCGGCGGCGCTCGTCCCTCCCCGGGCTCGCATCCCTGCCCGTTCCCCTCCGCGCTGCGCCCGAGCCCTCTCGGCTCCGCTTCGGATCTCGGGCGCCCTCCCCGCTTGCGCCCCAGTCTCGCGCCTCTCCCCGCCCCCGCCGCCACACACCCCCGACAAAGGAAGGAGCCGGAGCCCGGAGCCGCAGGACGGGTGGGGGGGAGGCGGCGCGTCCCGCTCCGGGGGTCCGAGGCTCTGCTCGGGGTCCGGAGGGAGAAGGGGAGCGGAGTTCCGGAGGGAGGGATGCGGCAGCCCCCTCTCCCCCAGCACCATCCCCGCACCGCCACGCAGGCCCCGGGACAAAGAGGCCCGTCTTTGTCGGGCTTCCCCATCCCCGTCGCCCACCCTGCCTCCCGAACTGTCCCTGGCCCGCTGTCCCCTCGTCCCTCGGTCCCCCTCATCCTTCTCCATCTCCTCCCTCCCGGGAGTCAGATCCCGGTCTCTGCCTCGGCCTTCTCCCCCTCTCCTTTCCCGTCCTCTCCCCCCCTTTGTCCCCCTCCATCTCTCCCGTCCCCCATCTCTGCTCTCTGCCTTCCCCATCCCTACCCTCTGCATCCCCGGCCTCGGGGCCCCTGCTTCACGCGTGTCCTCCCTTGACCCCTGCCCCCCTGGTCCCCCCCCACCCCCCCAGATCAGGGTCCGAGCCCGAGACGCTGGGGTTGGATGAAGGTGGATGTGAGGGAACGCACAAAGGGGGAACTTGTGTCAGCGCCAGAGGCACCGAGCAGAGCCACTCATTCCCACACTGGGAAGAAGCTGGGGAGGAGCCGAAAGACCACTAGACTCGGAGGCTAGAGAGCAGGGATCAGCTCTCAGCTCCGGTACCCACTTACCTGGGTGACCTTGGACAAGTCCCTTCCCTTCTGGTCCTCTGGCACTGACACAAGTTCCCCCATTGTGTAGGTTTCGCCCTCTGACAAATGCCTCCACTATGTTCTAAGCTCCCTTCCATATTGATACTCCATGTTCCAAGATCTCTTCCATCTCAGATACCCTGTGGTTCTGTCATCCTCGGGGATCTCCACTGTGCCTTAGCCTCCTCTCTGACAGGTCCATAGCCCTTCAAAGACATGGAGACTAGTGGGGGAGGGGGCCCTGAGGGGGTCTCCTGATGGGGCCAGTGAAGAGGTGCCTACTATGTACTTGCTGAGCCTAAAATCCATCTGGGTTGAGTGTTCTAGGTATGAGATCTGTTGCCATGGAAAGGGCCCTAAGCTGTCGCTGGCCGGGAGAACTGGATTTGTCTAGTCTCACCTGTGCCCCTGACTCGTGGTAGGTTCTTGCCAAGTCCCTCATCCCGTCTGGGCCCCAGTTTCCCTCTCTAACTTGAGCAGACCAAGAGAAGTCTCCTGTCTTTCCCAGCTCTGACATCCTGGGTTCTCGCTCCTCCTGACATCGTGCTGGCTCTAACAATTCATAGTCCAAATTCTCTTTGAGACTCTATTTAACATCCTACGTTCTGGCATTCTATCCTAAGGTCCCTTAAGGAGTTCTATCATCCTTTCCAGTTCAAACATCCAGGTTCCAGGCCCCCTTCCAAATCTAGGTTCTCTTGCTTTTCAGGGCCCAGGTGGCTCCAGGCACAGGTCCAAAGCACCCAGTGCCCCGAGGTCTCTGGCAGAAGTCTCTGAGGACTGTCCCAGAGACACCCCACACTGCTTTTCTCGGCAATTCCGCATTCCTTCTCCAGTCTTGCAAACCCCTATCGTTTCCTCCCATCTGCTGGCCGGCCTGTCACAATGTCCACGGGACTTAGATCTTCACAGAACCATGAGTTCTGCCACTGGCAGTCACCGACTGTACAAAAATCAAAGCTTGAGGAGCCTAGCCTTGAGTCTTAGACTTAAGCCCTCCGAGTCACAGACTTGCAAAGCAGAGAGTTGCATTCAGGCTCCAGAACCGGAAAAGATAACCGAGTTCTAGCTTCTTCCTGTGAAGTCTGGGCTAGGATGGGAATCAACTCTCTCCACCTTGGAGAACGAGGCTCTGAGAACAGATGAGAACTCCTCTCATCACGAGCTCTGAAATCTGAAGCCTGGGAGCTGGACAAGCACAGCTTTGGGGATATGGAAAGGCCATTACTCTTAAGCCTGCGACCATAAGCTCCAGAATCTGAACCTTGTGGGCTCTAGAATCGCTCACACAGAGTCTTAGATCTCAGAACGAAAGGCTCATAGAGTCCCAGAGAAGAGAGAAGTCTCCTAACTTCTGGCTCCCAGGGTGGATGCCTTCAGGGCATTGCCTTCATTTTATAAGTAAACTTTCTGCCAAAAGAACACAGTGAAAGGCCAGCGGTGATGGGAGAGATAGACTCTTCTGGGAATCGGAAGCCCTGAATTCTAGTACTGACTCTCCACTAGAGATTCATCATGTGGGCATGGGGAATCCCTCCCGCTCTTCTGGGCCTCAGTTTCCCTACCTGGAAAACAAGAGGGTTAGGCTTAATGGTGTGTCTATGGGTCTTTCTAGTTTGAGAATCACTCCTGTTCTTCAAGGCCTCAGTTTCCCTACCTGGAAAACGAGGATTGGGCTTAATGGTGTGTCTATGGGTCTTTTTAGTGTGAGAATCCCTCCTGTTCTTCAGGGCCTCAGTTTCCCTACCTGGAAAACAAGAGGATTGGGCTTAATAGTGTGTCTATGGGTCTTTCTAGTTTGAGAATTTCTCCTATTCTTCAGGGCCTCAGTTTCCCTACCTGGAAAACAAGAGGATTGGGCTTAATAGTGTGTCTATGGGTCTTTCTAGTTTGAGAATCCCTCCTGTTCTTCAGGGCCTCGGTTTCCCTACCTGGAAAACAAGAGGATTGGGATTAATGGTGTGCCTATGGCTCTTTCTAGTGTGAGAATCCCTCCTGTTCTTCAGGGCCTCAGTTTCCCTACCTGGAGAACAAGAGGGTTAGGCTTGATGGTGTGTCTATAGGACTTTCTAGTTTGAACATGTTATGACCTTGTCTCCAGATTTTAGAGACTAAGGGGGAAGGAGTGACTAAGGAAAACACTTATTCTCTAGGCTACTGGGAACTGCTCTGGAGCTGCTGCTCTGGCTCCCTACCTTTCCTCTAGCTCCCCCCAACCCAGAGCCCCCCTACTTGCCACTGGGAAGGACATTTGAAAGGTACCAGAGGGAAAGGATACACAGAAACATCAGGAGATGTGTGGAAACAGACAAACAACAAAGAAACAGGAATAGAGACACTAAAACACAAAGGCGCCCAGTGGTCACCGCCTCCCACTCCCCAGGACTGGCCTCCGGGCTGCTGCGTGCCTTGCTGGGGAGATGGAATTCTGGTTTTTTGAATGGGGCTCTTCTGAGTCATCCACAGGAGGATGCCCTGGGTGTGGGTGAGGGGGGCATGTGAGTGGGCATGGGAGAGGAAGGGAGGGAAATGTTCGGGGGGGGGAGGAGAGAGTCCAAATCTTTCAGCTCTGCAATTCTAAGGCCCCCTGGGTCCCTGATGGGCTTGGTGAGGCCTAGGGGATGAGGATGCTCGGGTCCCTGAGGTGACTGAGCTGGGGGTGGTTAATGCCGTGCGAGGCAGCTCTGTCCCCGCCAGGACAAAGCAGGCTTTCTCTCCCCCAGGGAGGGAGAGAGACAGACCTTTAGTTCCCAACCCCTCATGGCACCAGTAAACTTTTTGTCTCCATTCGTCCCCACTCTTCAAGAAGCCAGGCACTCTGCTGTCCGGCCCTGCCAGGCCCCAGGTAGCCCGACCTTCTGTTCCCCTCCAGCCCCACCAGGTGCCCAGGCTAGTCAGGGTGCTTCCTGAGGGGTATATTGGGACACTTCTGGGGAAGCCTCCTAGGAATCCCCGCCCCCGGCTTGGGCTCCGGCCCAGCATCTTGGGAGCTCAGGGAATCCCAGGAATGCGGGGGCCACAGGGGGGCTTTGTGTGAGTCCAACTGCTGACTCACCCTCCCCACCCCCATCCACATTCTCTGTCAGACTCTGGGTGCCCCGAAGAGCTGGGCCCCGGGGCCCTCTGCCTGCTGAGATTTGGGTGTCCCGGGAAGGGTAGCTCCACGCCTGACTGACTCAGTGACCCAGAGCACTACTACCTGCACGCCCTTCCACTTGACTTCCCAGAAGCCTAGACTTAGGCTCTCTGAGCCCTTGAAAGGCTATCAGAAAGCCTGGCTGCTTGGGGGCCTCGGGGACTGAGAAGGCAGGTCCCTGGTCCCTGGAGCCTAGATGCCCAACTCCCTGGTTCTGGGAACTCAAACTGGAGGCCTGGGGGGGCTGGGCAGCTGCAGCACAGTGAGAGCCCAGGGACCTGGATCTCTGAAAGGAAGGGGGAGGCGGGCGCTCAGGTGCCTGGATAATGGCAGGGAGGGTCCCTGGGGGTGGGGATGCACCAGGAACTCAGTCGTTTGGATCCTTGAAGTGGGGTGAAGGGGGCTTGGGGCACCTGGGTCCCTTAAGACAGAGGTTGCTCTGGGTGTCGGGTCCTTAAGGTTGGAGGAGGAGGAGAAGGAGAATCTGGCGCCTGGGTCTTGAAGCCTGGGGGTGGAGGGCGGTCGGGAGCTTGGGTCCCTGGAATACAGGCGCCTTTACACCCAGAGCTGGAATAATCGGGGCTTTGTGCAAAGGATGCTCCGGACTCGGCCATTGATGGGGGGTGGGGGGCGTGGAATGTACCACCTCCGGAAACCTGGGGGGTTGTTCAGAATCTTGGGAGCTGGGGTGGGGGGGAAATGACCTTCTCCGCTGAGCGACCTTGAGCTCCCGCGGGGATTCGCTGACTCAGCGTGAGGGGCGCCCCCCCCTTCTCTTCCTTTCTGATTCCCCCCTTCCCTAGGATCGGTCCATCACCACGGAAACCCGCCTGGTGACAGCTGGGGCCCGGATGCCTGGGGGGGGGGGGGGGGAGGTCAGGACTCCTGAGTCCCTGTGGAGCCCAGGCTAGGGAGGATCAGCTTAAGCGGTTCTATGAGGGGAGGGGAGAAGAGCTGGGGAATCAGGACGCCTGGGACTCTGGACCGAGCGGAAGACGGGGAGGAAGAAAGGGCCTCGGGCTCTTGTCCCTTTCCTTCTCCTCGCTCTGGCTCCCCTCCTCCTCCCGCTGCTCCTGGCACTATTTCTATGGCAATGCCCCGGCGCTGTCAACACAACCTTAGGTTTAAAGGGCCCGCGCCCTGAGCCTGAGCCCTCTGGCCCAGCCTCCGGCCCCCAGGCCCAGCCTCCTCCTAGAGCTTTTAGGCTCACCCCTCCCCCCCAACTCCCAATGGACACAAAGGCTCTGGGGACATTAACATTCCTGCCACGAGCCCAGCTTGTTACTGAGCTGGGAGGGAGACACAAGAGACCCCCCAGGGACAGGAGGGGGGTGGGGAGGGGAGAAGGGAGATATGGAAATGCGCATGAAAATGAGGATGGGGCTGGATGGAAAAGGAGATGGAGCATTTGAATAGGGTGCTGGGGGAGAAAGGAACCCAGGGAGGGTTTGGGGAAATCGGGCTCTGGATAAATAAAAAGAATAAAATCAGGGCGGAAATGCTGCTGGGAATGGGGTGGGGACGGACTCCGGACCAGGCTTGTTTCTGGGGTGGAGAAAGCATAGTTTGGATTAGGAGAGAGACGCCAGGGGTGGTGGGGATGGAGATGAGGAAGAGGGTGGCTCTGGCTCAGCCCCCGGAAGGATGGAGCTCTGGAGAGGCCCAGAAACGATCCAGGAGTCCTGGCTGCCTCTGAAAAGCGTGCATTTCCATGTCTCTGGTGACCAGGGTCGGCCCAGGGGGTGCAGACTGAGAACGTGACTGTGGCAGAGGGCGGGGTGGCCGAGATCACCTGCAGACTGCACCAGTACGACGGGTCCATCGTGGTCCTCCAGAACCCAGCCCGGCAAACACTCTTCTTCAATGGCACCAGAGGTGAGGCTCTCTCGGGGTGGGGGACTAGGACAGAGCAAGCCCGGGGCCCTGGGTGGCAAGTGCTCCTGGGACAAGTCCCTGCAAGCCCAGATGCCTCCAGCCTCAGGGTCTAGACTAGGGAGGGAAGGATGGGGCAGTGAGAGGATTAAAAGGGAGAGTGTGGTCCAGGGTGGGGAGACAAACAGAGATGGAGGTGTGGGTTGGGTCAGGGGAGAAAGAAGTCAGTGGTAGAAAAGTGGTGAGAGTTGGGGAGGGTTTTAGAAAGAGCAGGGGGGTCTTCTCTCACCCTTCTGTGATCTCTGCCCAGCTCTAAAGGACGAGCGTTTCCAGCTGGAGGAGTTCTCCCCCAGAAGGGTCCGAATAAGGCTCTCAGATGCCCGGCTGGATGATGAGGGCGGCTACTTCTGCCAGCTGTACACAGAAGACACCCATCACCAGATTGCCACCCTCACTGTGCTTGGTAAGGCTCCGCAAATCCTCTCTTAAGCCTGAGAAATTTGGGACACTGCAAACCTTGATGTCTCTGTGACCTCAGACCAAGCTCCCTTGGATTTTTCAGAATTGTCACCTATCAGTCTGATCTCTGGGCAGAATTGCTCTGATTCCTATAACTGTCCTCTTATTGTAGACGAAGGCTTTCATTTCCCAATTAATTTATCCTGGAGTTTATGAAGTGTCTGTGTGCTGGGTAGCTGGGATCCAATTTGTCAATAAACATTTGAAAATATTAAGAAAGAAAAAAGATAGGAAAGGAAAGGAAAGGAAAGGAAAGGAAAGGAAAAGAAAGGAAAGGAAAGGAAAGGAGAAAGGAAAGGAGAAAGGAAAGGAAAAAGGAAAGGAAAAAGGAAAGGGGAAAGGAAAGGGGAAAGGAAAGGGGAAAGGAAAGGAGAAAGGAAAGGAGAAAGGAGAAAGGAAAGGAGAAAGGAAAGGAGAAAGGAAAAAGGAAAGGAAAGGAAAGGAAAGGAAAGGAGAAAGGAAAGGAGAAAGGAAAGGAGAAAGGAAAAAGGAAAGGAGAAAGGAAAAAGGAAAGGAGAAAGGAAAAAGGAAAAAGGAGAGGAGAGGAGAGGAGAGGAGAGGAAAGGAAAAAGGAAAGGAAAAAGGAAAAAAGAAAAAAGAACAGGCTTTATCCTAAAGAAGCTTGAATTCTATTAGAAGAAACCTAAATGTCCATCTCTATGGATAGACAGCTAGGTGGCGCCATAGTAGATAGAATAGACTCATCTTCATGAGTTCAAATCCAGCCTCAGACACTTACTAGCTGTGTGGTCACGGACAAATTAGTTTCTTCTTCTGTAAAACGAGCTGGAAATTGCAATGGCAAACAACTTCAGTATCCCTGCCAAGAAAACCCCAAATGGGGTCACAAGAAAACAACAATGGATAGACAGGACATAACCAGCTGGCTCAAGGTGACCTTGGATGGAGAAGGCACTAGCTACTAAGGAGACAAGGGGAGGTTTCCGGCAGCAGGAACACTTGAGTCAAAGAAACTAAGTGCCCCAAGAGGCAAAGATGAGGAGGGAAAGACTTTCAGGTCCCCTTTTCTGCTCTGACACTGCTCCTCCCTGCTGCAGACCCTTACCACCTTCCACCGGGACTGCTGCACTAGTCCATCCTTCACTCAGGCACCAAAGGGATCTTCTAAAAACATAGGTGTAACCATACTATCCCCCGACTCAGTCAACTCCAGTAACTCTCTTTGTCCTCCAGTATCAAATATAAAATTGTCCAATTGGCATTCAAAGCCCTTTGTAACCTGCTACACACACACACACACACACACACTCATACACACATACACATTCACACATTCACACCTTTCCAGGATTCTTATACCTTAAACTCCCTGTCTGGGAAGTCCTGTGGCTGGCTTCTTTGCTGTTCCTAAGACATCTTCCCGCTCCGGGCATTTTCTCTGCTTGTCCCTTATGTCTGCAACACTCTCCCTCTTTTCCTCTGCCTCCTGACTGCCTCCAAGTCTTAGCTAAAGACCTTATTTTCCACAAGAAGTCTCTTCTGATCCCCTTTCATTCTAGTGCCTTCTTTCTGTTGCTCATCTCCAATTTATCCTGTTTGTACTCTCTGCTCTGTGAACTCCTGGAGAACAGGGACTGTCTTTGCTCTTTCGTTGTATTCCTATTGCTTAACACAGTTCCTGGCACATAAATGTTCATATTTATTAAATAAGTAGAGAGGGAGATGGCACAAAGACACAGATATGGCACTTCTAACACTGTGTGCCAGGAAGGCAAATGGACTGGGATGATGGCCATAAAGTGGATGAAGAACAGAAGCTACATGTGATACCAGACACACACACAATCAGCCTCTGCCCTCATGGAGTTTACCTTTTATAGTGGAAAGGGAAAACAACATGTAGAAATGAATCAATTCAAAATATATACCTTGCAGGGAGTGAGAGGCCATTAACAATTGATGAACTCAGAAAAATTATTGAGGGAAGTGAAGTGAGCGCTTAGGAAACTTGGGGATAGGCTGTGCAAAGGCTTTGAGGAGACATGGAAGGATTTGTGTGGGGAACAGCAGAAGGGGAGGTTTTCTAGTATCAGTCCTCTCTCCAATCAAGAAACCGAGTCCCCGAGAGATTAAGTGAGCTGCCCAGTCACCTGGCAACTATATATAGTTGCTTAATGAAAGTTTATTGGCTGACTGATGAAAGTAGAAGCCTGGATTTCAATTGACTCCAAATCTCGGTGGCGTGTTTTGCCTGCATCCCCACTCATCTCTCTGTGATGTTGAGATCCCCTCCGTGTTTGTTGCAGTGGCCCCGGAGAACCCCATAGTGGAAGGCCGGGAGCAGGCTGTAGAGGGTGGCGAGGTGGAATTGAGCTGCGTCGTGCCCCGATCCCGACCGCCAGCCATGCTTCGATGGTACCGGGACAAAAAAGAACTTAGAGGTCAGAGGAATTAGAGGGAGGGCCTGGATGGGGAGAGGGGGAAAGAGGGAGCTGGGGAAGGGGAGGGGAGCCTGGAAACGGGCCTTTTCTCTGGAGAAAGGGCATGGTCCTTGAGGTCTGGACCACTGGGGATGGATCAGGAACTGGGATGCGAAGAGAATTCATCTTTCTGGGTAGGTGTGGACAGCCGGCAAGAGAATGGGAAGGTGTGGAGCGTGGCCAGCACAGTGCGCTTCCAAGTGGACCGGAAGGATGACGGCGGCATCGTGACATGTGAGGCTCAGAATGCTGCCCTCCCTCCAGGCCACAGCAAGCAGACTCAGTACGTGCTGGATGTCCAGTGTAAGTGACCAGGCTCTGGGGGAGAGGGCACAACACCCCCAAAACAGCAGCAGAGGGTTCCTGGGCGGAAAGGGCTTTGGTCATGATTCCCATCCATCCCTGCTTCTGATGGACAGGGACCCTGAGCTTCTGAGAGGAAATCTCACATACCGGAACCTACCCTAGACATTTATGAAACCAAGGTCTAGAGTTCAAATGACTCTCCCATGGTTAAACAACCAGCTCTCCCCTGGGCATAATGTAGTTCAACCTCATCCTCAGGAGCAACACAATCTTGGCTTCACTAAGTGAAGATCCCAGACTGGAAATGACAAATGTCCTTAAGAGAGTTCCAGAATCCAGTTTGGTCCAGTTTAGGAGAGAAGTCTGGTCTTTAATACACCTCCCAAATCCGGCTCCCGAGGTGCCCTAAGCCCTAGAACTGTGCAGGCCTTGGCAGCAGCAGGGGACTATGGGACATGAGTGTGAATTCCACTTCATTCCTTATTTGCCTTTGTGACTTTGGACACATTGTTTCATTTCCCTAAACCTCAGTCTTCAATTTGAAAACGAGGAAGCTGGACTAGGGACTTTTGAGGGTCCTTTCCGATGGAAATCTAAAATGCACAAATAATCCCTCGCATTATAAAGTTATCTACTGTGACCTTCACAACAGCCCTATGAAGGGAGGTGCTACATCCTCATTTTACTCTTGAGAAAACTAAGGCAGAATTAGAACCCAGTCCTCCCAGCACCAAATCCAGTGCCCTTCCCCTCCCTCATCCATGCCATCTGGCTGCCCACCCTCTTGGAACTTGGATTATTTAACTAGATTAAGCGACTTGCCCAAATTCAGGAAACAGCCAGGCTCCACGCTTGGGGCCCGGGGCTCCTGGACGGCTGGTCTGTTCTCTGCCACCTGGGAAAGTGGGCAGAGCAGGGTTGGCCATCCTGGGCGGGGCCGGGGTGGGCCAGGCCTGTGGAGGGGAGAAGCGGGCCTTGGCCTCCCAGCTTTGACGTTCCCCGCCCGCTCTGCTCACAGACTCCCCCAGTGCCCGGATTCACGCCTCCCAGGCCGTGGTGAGGGAGGGAGACACGCTGGTGCTGACTTGCGCTGTCACAGGGAACCCCAGGTCAGAGAGTGGGATGGACGGAACGGGATTCGAAGGTTAAGACTGGCGGGGAAGGGAGCCAGGATTGGAGGCCGGGAACTGCCTGGGGGAGGAAGGTCGGCGGGATTGGGACCCCTGGGTCACCCAGCGGCGAAGTGCACTCGGGGATCGGCGTGTCTGGGTCCCCAGAGGAGGGAGGGAGGGAGACTGGGGAGACTGGGAGGCTTGCAGTGACCGGTCCGGGGGGAGGAGGAGGGGTCCCAGAGAGCGGAGACTAGGCTGGCCGGCTGCCTGGGCCCTTGAGCTCTCTGGCCCCTCCTCGCAGGCCCGGGCAGATCCGGTGGAGCCGGGGGAATGAGTCGCTCCCCGAGCGGGCAGAGGCGGTGGGAGAGACGCTCACACTCCCTGGCCTCACCTCCCTAGACAACGGCACCTATACTTGTGAGGCCGGGAACAAGCACGGCCAAGCGCGAGCTCTCTACGTGCTGGTGGTCTACGGTGAGGCACGGGGGGCGGGGCACGAGGAAAGGGGCGGGGATCCGACGGAACGCCCCGTTTTCGCTGGGGGGCGGGCTCGGAAGGTCGGCGAGGGCAGGGGGTTCCGCGCCCCCGTCCCTGCAATCGCCCCGGTAACTGTGCCTTCCTTCGCCGAGCAGACCCCGGCGCGGTGGTGGAGGCCCAGACCTCAGTGCCCTACGCTATCGTGGGGGGCATCCTGGCGCTGCTCGTCTTCCTCATCATCTGCGTCTTGGTGGGCATGGTCTGGTGCTCCGTGCGGCAGAAGGGTGAGCGGGGGCGGGGCCGGGCTGCCAAGGGGCGGGGCTGGGGTCGCTGATTGGCGAAAAGCGGATGGGGCGGGGCTTGGCCGGAAAGGTGCGCGCTGGGAGCGTGCCCCTGGGCCGGTCCCGGAGGCGTCCCCGCCCTTCCCGGCTCTGTGCCTCCGACACGGTCTCAGCATCAGAAACCTGTGTCCGGCCCTGCCTCTCTGAGCCGGACTAGCTCTGCTTCTCTCTGCGCCCCATCTCTGCCGACCGAGGCTCATTCTCCATTTCTCTGTGCCCCCCCACCCCCGTTCCCCCACCCTCTCCAGGCTCCTATCTCACCCACGAGGCCAGCGGACTGGATGAGCAAGGGGAGGCCCGCGAGGCCTTTCTGAACGGGGGCGATGGACACAAGCGCAAGGAGGAATTTTTCATCTGACCCTTCCCCGTGTCCCCGGCCCCAGGCCTGGCCCCGGCGGGGTCTCCCCAGTCCAGGACGGAACCAGCAAAGACTTTGACCTGGGCTAAGGGCCATTTGGGAGTTTTCCCCACCCCTAACATCCAACGAGACAGGGAGGCCGCACCTGGGCCTTTCTGAGGGAGGTTAGGACTGGGGGCCGGATGTCGAGATGCCTAAGGGGGTGGGAATGGGGACTCAGGACCCCAAAGGGGCAGGGAGTGGGGAATCAGGGTGTCTTGAGTTCCCCAGAAGGGGAGGATAATACTTGAGTTCCCCAAAAGGAAGAGGAGATCTGGAGACCTGGGTCTCTGATGGGCCAGGGGCTGGACACTTGGGTCCAGGGTGGGGGTAGGGGGTGGGAATAGGGGTAGAGTCTGGGGGAGGGGGGGTGGCAGGGTTGGGGAGCAGCCTGGGGTGGGGGTAGGGGACTTGTCTTCTCCGGGATCCCTCCCTAGGCGCTGTGCCAGCCATTGTGAGAGTCCCCACAGACGTGGGGGACTGCTCTTTGCAAAGCCATGTTCGCACGGTTGGGGGGGAGGGATGGGGATTCTGTGTCTTTGTCATAACTCGTAATGGGGGAGGGGGGCCTGTCCCCCTCTCCAGGCCCCACTCCTGCCCACAGCTTGGGCTCCCCCCACCCACCACATGCCTCCCCTGGATCCCTTCTCCCTCGACCCCCCCAGGCCTCCCACAGGGCTCGCCCCCATCCCTTCTCTCCTTCTCCAGGCCTCCGGGGGAGAGGCCCAGGGTCCACGTGTGCGTCTCTGTGGTTTTATATATAATATATTAAAAAATGAAAAATCTGTATTAAAAAAAAAATCAGATTTCACCCCCCACCACCACCACCACGATCCACCCCCATTCCAGGCCTTTTTCTTGTAAAAACACGTTTTGTACGGGGGGGAGGGGGGTACGGAGGGGGTGGCAGCCCCACTAACCACCATTAAACTAAGGAGAGATTAAGACTGCTCGTTTGTCTGTCTGGGGGGAGAGGGACCGGAAGTAGAGCAGCTGGATTCTGGGCCGGGATGATGCCCCCTGGGAAGGACGGAAGAAAAGTGGGAAAAGCCTGGAGAAAGTGTGAAAGAAGCCACAGGGAGAGACCCGAAGAAGGGGGGAGGGGCAGGGGGTTTAGGACTCCGGACGGGGTTCCGGAATGCCCCCCGACCGTAGGACGATGGAATCGGGGCAGAGGGCAGTACTCCAACACCCTGGGATGGGGGTCCAGGGGGAGAGTTGGGGACAGGAGCTAGGCGGGAGATGCCCAGGCTCCGGGCAAACCAGAGAGAAACTCCGCCCCAGAAGGGTCAGACGGAGGGACCACCCCCGAACTCGAGGCGGAGTCCTAGGTAGTGCACGCCCCCCTCCCCAATTCCGCCCAAGTCCTCGTGCGCATGCTTTCTGGCCGGGGCTACAGACCTCCCCCCCCCCCACCCCGTCCGGGCTCTGCAGATCCGAAATGCAAATTGCTGCGCCCCTGCGCGGCCCAGCCCGGGGGCATACCAAGCCGGCCTCCCCTGGGGCCCGGGCACGTGCGTGGGCAGCGCCACTCTCCCAGCAAGCACCGGGGAATCGCGCTGCTTTCTAACTCCAACCCCTTCATTTCATACTGGGAAGGTGGGAGAAGAGGGGCGGGGGAGAGGGGGGACATCACACCGCGCGAGAGGGAGCATTCGAACCCTAGACACGCCCAGACCCAGACCCTGACACACTCCAGTAAAAGAACGCGACATGCCCGACCTTCCGCTACGAAGCAGCCCCCTCCCCTAGCTGCGAGCCTGAGGCCCCGCCCCAGCTCTACCAAGCGTAGGAAGAGCGGGGGAGGAGCGACCCTCGGGGGGGGGGGGTCTCTGATGAGCCGCTCCTGCGCCGCTCCTCCCCCGTGCCTTGGCCGGATGGTCCAGCCCATAGCGCAGGCGCTCTGGAGCCCGCCAAGTAGCCGCTCCGCTTTGCCCCCCGCCCGCCGCCGCTGCTCAAGCTCGTTCTGCGCAGGCGCCGGGGCCCTGCGTGCTGCCGCCGCCGACCGGAGCGAGCGGAGCGAGGTCGCCAGGGGTGGTGAGTGCCCGGGGGAGGGGAGGGGCGGGGCGCTCGCGCGCGAGGCATGTCGGGAGCCCGCGGGGCCGCTTCCGCGCGCCCTCCCGCCGGCCCCGCCCCTCCCGCTGTCCTGGGAGCATGGCGGCGCCCGGGGCTTATTGTCCCGGAGCACGCTGGGCCACGGTGGCGGAGAGAAACCGCCCTAGGGCATCCTGGGATCTAGGAGCAGGCAGCCCCGCTGCATTGTGGGAAAGGGGCCCCAGTGCCGCAGTGTGTTCTGGGAGCTGCATCCTGGAAGTCGAGCCGCAGTGCCCAGTGAATGGTGGGAAGCGGGCTACACTGCCCCGGTTTGCTTTCAGAGCAGCGCCACTCCGACCCATGGCATCGCAGGCCCCCGCCTCAATATCTTGTGGGAGCAGAGCCGCACGACCTGGGCATTGTGGGAGCGAGGCGCCTGGCGCCTTGTGGGGGCTCCTCCTCCCGCCATGTCTGGGCGGGCGCTTGGAGCGGGTCAGAGGCCCGCGGTACCCAGGGATGCCGCCTGGTCTCCGGTAGGGCCCACACGTCTCGGTCACGTTGCCATCCAGGACTCCAGTGCATCCTGGGAGCCGGCGTTCATTCGTTCATTCATTCTGTAATCATGAAAGCAGGCATCCATTCAGTACATTTATCGAGCGCATACTGTGTGCCCCATTCAGCAAACATTAAGCTTCTGCTGTGTGCCAGGCCTTGTGCTGAGCATAGGGGATACAAAGCGGGGCAGGCGGGCCTTGCCCTCAAGGGGCTTTCAGTCCAATGCAAAGTGTATAGTACCAGCTCGTACACAGGCCCTGAGGGTGGGGAGGGGGCGGACACAGGCCTGTTGGACGTTACAGGGTGTCTCCTGCCCCCCGTCAGGGGCACGGGAGCGTCTCCTCCAGGAGGCGCCGCCGCCTCGTCTGCCCGTCCGGACCTCGGGTGCTCCTCTCTCCCTCCCCCGGCGGCCCGCTCCTGAACCCGTCTTTCCGCTGTCCCAGCTGCCGGGGCCCCTGCAGAGAAGAGGCCCTGCGTGGAAAGAGGGCTGGGGGAGCCCATCCTGCCGTCGCCGCCCCGGCCATGACGGAGACCCGGGAGAGCGCGGAGACCGGGGGCTACGCCAGCCTGGAGGAGGACGAGGAGGAGCTGTCCCCAGGTGAGGTGCTGAGCCCGAGCCGGGCCCTGGGGGCCGGGAGCAGCCTTCCTCCCGGGGGAGCCCCAGATCGAACCCCTCTCTCGGCAGGCCCAGAGCACCCCTCCGACTCGGACTATACCCTCTCGGAGCCCGACTCCGATGAGGATGAAGAGGAGGAGGAGGAGGAGGAGGAAACCACAGATGACCCCGAATACGACCCCGGCTACAAGGTGAAGCAGCGTCTCGGTGGGGGGCGCGGGGCACCCTCGCGGAGGGCCCCTCGGGCTGCCCCACCCCCAGGGCCCCCTCCCCAGCCCTGCGCCCTGTGTGGCCGCCCGCCCCCGGGGGAGGGGGCCACAGCCCCGGGGGGCCCGCCCTGTCGGCTCTGCCGCCCCGCCGCCGCCCAGGCGACACCCCCTGCCCGCACGGCCGCTCAGCGCCAGGCGGGGGAGGAGGAGGAAGAGGACGAGGGGGCCACCTCCACTGGAGGCGATGGGCCCCCTGGGGATGAGGGGGGCGCTTACCACTGCACAGAGTGCGAGGATTCCTTCGACGACCTGGGGGAGCTTCACGGCCACTTCATGCTGCACGCCCGAGGGGAGGTGTGAGGCTGGCCCCCCCAGGGGGGCGGGGCTGAGAGAAGGGTCAGGGGGGCGGAGCCACGGTCACGTCTGTGTCTTCTGGACAGTAGCTGTGTTAGGTTCAAATAAAGCCAGATTTCTGTGTGTGATGGCGTCTGTGCGGGCGTGATCCTCCCTGTGCACGGATGGGTCTGGGGCACAGGCGGCCGAGGACTTGTGGGGCCGGAGCCCACCACCCGCCACCTGTTTTTGACCCTGAGGTCCAGGCTGCCTTGACAAAGATCACAAAGCTGGCAGAGCGAGGGCCTGACCCCCCCCCACTCAGAACCAGAGCTTGCCTCTTGGCAGCGGCCCCCGGCGGCCTCCATTGAACAGGAGCGGTTTGGGCAGCTATGGGCACGGGCTGTAGGGGTTGGGATTGGGGTCAGGCCTGGGGGAGGGGGCCGAAGGAAAGGGGAGAGGCATTCTGGAGGTGGAACCCGTGGGCTCCGTGGGCGTGGCAGAGCACGGGAAGTCTTCTGATTGGGAGGACTGAGGCTTGGGGCAAAAGTGGCTTCTTGGTGCTGAGACTTGAGCCAGAACGTGGCCCCGGGAGTCCTTTTGTTGGAGAAGATGTCATTTTAATTTGGCACCTTGGAATTCGCCTGAGTCTGCCGGGAACAATTCTCTCCAACGCCAAAGCCATTTCTAACTTGGGGAGTGTCCAGGCTGCAACCAAGGCCCCCAATCTTAGGTCCCGTTTGTGGGGATCGTGAGCAAAGAAAAGACGGCCCAGCATTAAACAGGCACGTCTCTGGCCCCTTCCTCACTGGGACCCTCTGCTAGAACCCGGAGGCGTCACCGTCATGAGGTCTAGAATTGGGGGAACTAAATGAAACTATGGGGCACAGGGAGTCAAATAGAGCTCCCCTGCAACCCCTCGGAATTCTGCGCAAAGATACGGAGTTAAATGAGTCCCAGTGGCGGCGCAGAGTCCCCTGTAAAGGGATTTACAGACCGGAAAAATCTAGATTGATAAAAGAGATTTATTATGAGGTTTGGAAGTGAAGTCTAGTAAAGTTAAAGGTAGAGACAAGAGGGCACCGGAACCAGGGTTCCACTGGGCAGAGATCCTGGGCGTGCCAGGCGTAAGGCTGCCGTGTTAGGAACCTCTGCAAAGAGGGCTCCAGCTTGGCTCTTTTATAATGAGAGCTTTAGCTAAAGGGGCCCGTGGGTGGTGTCCCAGGTTGGCTCAGATCCAGAGGGGGCCGTCCTGTCCCAGATCTCCTGTTGGAATTCAAAGGGCTGCTTTTGACTGGATTTGTGAGTCAAAGGTCCTAGCTTCTGGAATTGCTAATGCATCAGCCAGGAGGGGCTGGAATAAATCCATCTGAAAGGATTAGTTTCTTAGAGGGAGCACAACCCACATCTACTGGACTTCTCCCCTAGAGCTATGTCCATAACAAGAGTTGACCTGGAGGTTGTGTCTTACTCTGCATCTACAAGGTGACACTCTTCTTCTTTCCCCCTGAGGCTGGGGTTAAGTGACTTGCCCAGGGTCACACAGCTAGGAAGTGTTAAGTGTCTGAGACCTCCTGAATTCAGGGCTGGTGCTCTATCCACTGCGCCCCCTAGCTGCCCCAAGGTGACATTCTTTAGGGTGGAAGAGCCTAATTTCTTAAGGGGCTGAAAGAATTGGCTTTGAATGGTCATTATTCTAGGGGCCTTGGGGGGCAATGGGGAAATGCTACTGGTGGGGAGATACTCTTTGGGCTTTCTCTTTATCCCATAATTCTGTTCCTAAAGGAAAGCTTTCTTTCCCTCAGGAGTCTGGAAAGGACTTTAGTGGAAAACAGCATTTTTTGATCTTTGTAAAGAAAATTAAGATTTGTGCATATGCTTTCACCACAAGGTCATCCTGAGAGAGTCTAGAACTAGCATCAGCCAGCCAGAGAGATTGGGGGGGGGGGTTCGGTAAGCCCGTGGCTCCTTCAGGCCATCTAATAGACACCTGGCTGTGTGTATGGGGCGCCCGGGAGCACTAGCACTCTAGGCTGAGGGCTGCCCCCCCACAAGCGTGTCTGCTTCTCACCCACTTCTCACTGCGGCTCCAAGAAGCTGCCCCCTGCCCGGGAGCCACACCCCGGTGACCCGTGCGGCCGATGAACTAGCCTAGGCCTGAGGGGCCCCAAGCCCACTGGGACAATGGCCAGGGGCCCTGCATCCTGGGCCATCGGCCGTCATCCCCGCTGGGCTCCTGCCACTGGACTCGGATGACCAGAGAGGGAGTGAGCGGAGGACTCTGTGCAGTCCCCCCACAATCCAGACAGCGCCTCATGATGTCACGGATCCTCTTGGGAGTGAAGGACCTACCATGGCAATTAAGGGTCTCTGAGAAGCCCAGCGCAGACTGAGCAGCCAGAGGAAAGATGGACCTCAACAAGCCCCCTGATCCCTCCCCCCGCCCTCCACCACTCTGAAGACAACCCAGCGCCTCCCGTTCTCTCCTCTCTTAACCCCTTGGAGCCAGCTGCTGACCTTATCTTCCCGCCAAAACTGTTCTTCCCAAAGCGACCCAATGGCCTTCCCCGTTCCTCATCCTCCTTGGCCTTTCTCGCAGCCTCGGATACTGGGGAGCACCCTCTCCTCGAGACTTTCTTCTCTGGGTCTTTAGGATGCCCCTCTTTGCTGGTTCCCTGCTGTCCCTCTGACCCCTCCTGTGCCTCCCTTACAGGATCCTCCTCATCCTCTGACCCCAGGTGTCTCTCAGGGCTCCATCCTGAGCCCTCTTCTCCCTCCACACTATAGCTACCCTTTGCACATCACTGCGAGCCCTGTCTTGGTTTCAGGATATTGGGGGCTAGATGGGAATTTGGGAAGCAGTTTTGCAGAGGCCACAGAGTACACACAGAGGCCCATAGATGACACAGAAAAAAAGTTTAGGAACTCAGACTGCACGTGGTGATCTCATCAGCCCCAGGGACTTGATTCTCACCTCTGCCTTTCCTGCCCCCAGCTGTCAGCTGACCTCCAGTGTCTCATCACCATGTGACTTAAAGACACCTGAAAGTAAATCTGTAAGAGAACTGGAGATCTTCATTTTAAGAGCCTCTCTTTCTTCCCCTCCCTCCTTGTCTCTCCCTCTTCTTCCCTCCCTCTTTGTTTCTCTCTGCCTCCTGTCTTTTCTCATCTTCTCTCATCTGTCTCTCTGCCCACTTTTTCTCCCTGTCTTTTTGTCTGTTCTTCCTCCCTCCCTTCCTCTCCCTCTTTTTTTCTCTCATCTGTCTCTCCCTGTCTTTTTCTCTCTCCCCTCCCTCTTTCTCTCCCTTTTTTCTCTCTCATCTGTCTCTCTCTCCCTCTTTCTCTTTCTTTTTTTCTCTCTCCCTCTGTCTCTCTCTGGCTCTTTTTTTGTCTCTCCCTCCCTCCCTTCTCTCTTTTTGTCTCCTGCTCTTTTTTTCTCTCATCTGTCTCTTCTTCCTTTTCTGTCTTTTTCTCTCTCCCCCTCCATCTCTCTTTCTCTCCCTCTTTTCTCTCTCCCCTCCCTCTTTCTCTCCCTTTTTTCTCTCTCATCTGTCTCTCTCTCCCTCTTTCTCTTTCTTTTGTTCTCTCTCCCTCTGTCTCTCTCTGGCTCTTTTTCTGTCTCTCCCTCTCTTTTGTTCTCTCATCTGTCTCTTCTTCCTTTTCTGTCTTTTTCTCTTCCCCCCTCCCTCTTTCTCTCCCTCTGTTTTCTCTCTCCCTCTCTCTCTGTCCCTTTTCCTGCCTCTCCTTCTCTCCCACCCTCTCTCCCTCTCTTACATAGGGTGTTGCCAAAAGCCATCCATGTCAGCAGCAGCCAGACAGCCCACTGGATAGAGCACTAGGCCTGAAGTCAGGTGGACTCATCTTCCTGAGTTCAAACCCAGGCTGACATTTCCTAATTGATCCTGGGCAAGCCCCTTCACCCTGTGTGCCTCAGTTTCCTCATCTGTAAAATGAGCTGGAGGACAAGGCCGGCCTCTCCAGGACAAAGAATGGGACATGACTGAAGAGCAGTTGATGTACAGCCCTCCCCCCACCTTGCTCCCTTGTGTAGACTCTCACCTCCCACCTGGACTGCTGCAGTAGCTGCTGGTGGATCCCCTAACTCGAGTCTCACTAAGTTGGTCTTCCTAAAATGCAGATCTGCTCATGTTGTAGCCTACACACACACACACACACACACACACACACACACACACGGCCTCTTGCCTCAAGAGCAAATGCAAAATGTTTTGTTTGACATTCAAAGCCCTTCCTCACCTGCTCCCCCAACCTTGGTTGGCCCCGGCCTCCTGGTTGACTGTGGATAAGGTCCCCATCTTTGGGCTCCATTTTCTGTGACTGTCATCCCGCCCGAGATGCTCTTCCTCCCCGCTCCCACCTGGTACAGGAAGCCCTCCCCAACCTCTCCTCATGCTAGTGCCTCCCCCCACTAACTCCTCTGACCCAGAGGTCTCTCCTTTCACTAATTGCCTCTGAACCCCCTCACCCCCTGAATCCCCCGGGACTTGGAGATGACTGCCCCATCCCCCATTACCTCCCTCTCTGAATGCCAAATCCTGCCCTGCTCTCTTTCCCCTTTTCCCCCTTTCCCCATCATCATAAGCTAAACCAGCGGGAAACAAGTCCAAGTGTTCACTGGCCCAGCGCAAATAGGCGAAATACAAATTTGGACAAAACCCTTCTGCTTTCCTCCTCACCAAGAGCTCCTTCTAGCCATTGAATTGCTTTTATTAAATACAGTATAAGTGTCAGCGATTACTATTATGTTGATACTCTTGTATTATGGCTGTTATTATCCCTAGAGGCAGCCAGTGGTCCTGGAGGCAGGAAGGCCCATGGCCTTATTCCACTGGAGAAGGAAATGGCCTCAGGGCCTTTGCCAGGAAAAGCCCTCCCCTACTGAGATCCACAGCCCTACAGCAAGGGCTGTCCCCATTCCTGGTTCTCTGGCCTGTCTGCTGGGCAGAGGCTGCTGTCCGGAAGGGCCGTCGGAGACTGCTCAGTTCCAGCCTCTGGTTTCACAGATGGAGAAATGGAAGCCCACGGGTTCCTGCCTTGGCCAAAGAGACAGGACTTCATCCCGGGCCCTCATGCCCACAGGCCCCGTGTGCTTCCCAGCTGAGGGACCCGGCCTTGCCGATGTGTGATCTGCAGCCCCGGCGTTAGTCCAGAGCTGGGTTCCCTCAGAGGCAGCCAGGAAGTTCCCTGTTGGCCTTGACGGTGCCCTGCCAATGTTCCTGGGCTGTGGCTTAGGGAAATGGGAGGACAGGCGCACGGCTGGACCAGGCCAGTGACCTTCCTGTCCCTCACCATGTGGATGGTTAACCTGCCCCCAGAGCGGTGAAGGACGACACCCAGGGCTACGGAGCTCCCTTAGAGTCTGTCTCCTCCAATCTCGTTTTAAGGCAGAAGGGTCTGGATGCAGCTCAGCAAGCCCGGCTCCAGGGCAGTGAGCCTCAGAGACCCCGTCCTTCTGGGGGGAGGGGCCCACGATTCACAGCAGGCTTATTCCAGGGAAAATGGACAGGGCACTAGATCGGAGAGGAGCATGGACCAAGGAAAGCTTCATGGAGGAGGAAGCACTGGCTAAGGCTTGAAAGAAGCATGGAGTAGAAGAGGGCCCTGTGGGAGGGGGCCTGGTGGGAAAGAGTCTGATGGGATAGGGCCTGGTAGCAAGGCCGGTGTCGGAGTCCAAGAAGCCTTGTGTACCTGTTCCAGACAGAGCTGATGGGGGGAGAAGAGGCGATGGAACGGGACTCCGTGGCTACTTGGTTCTGGGGAATCGGGGCCGGGGCGGGTTTGTGGTGGCCAAGCTCAATCCGAGCCGCCCACGGGTGCCCGACTGGAGGCAGTGACAGCTCGGGCCTGGCACGGCCGGCGATAACCCGTGAGCCAGATCTCCTGGGAGGGCCCGAAGCACCAGGCCAAGGGTCTGCCATTTGTCCGAGAAGCAGTGGAATGCCCAAGAGGACGCGGTCGTGGCGGTCCCTAGCCAGCGCCATGAAGGGTGGACTGGCCAAGGGAAAGCTGGAAGCCCGGCGGATGTCAAGAGCCCACCGAGCCTGAGCCAACATGGGGGCCGGCCCCCCAAGGGCAACAAAGGCCACTGGGCAGTCTGGGCTGGCAGCCTGGGGTGAGGGAGGCCGGCAGGGCCCTCAAAGGGATGAGGAAGCTGATACACGTGACCATGCTGTGAGATGCCCACAGGAGCGGGTTTGTGAAGTGGCTGTGGGATAATGGGGGACCCAGCTCAGCGGAGAGAGCACCTCGAGCCAGAAAGCTGGGGAAGCTGCAGAGAAAGACCTGCAGCAGCGTCCTGGAGAGCACCAGCCTTTGGGGCACAGGCTAGATGCTGCTGGTGGGAAGGGGACCCACCGCCATGGGAGCTGCCGAGGAGGGGAGAGTGTGGGGAGGGCCATGGCTGCTGGGGAGGGAGGAGGGCAGAGGTAGCAGGGCCCACGGGACTCTTCCCAGTGTTTGTCCGGGAAGGGCAGAAGCAGGGAGGGAGGATGGGGCAGAGCGGAGGGGGTTTGCTGACAGCAGAGAAGGAGACAGGCAGGCTTCGAGGCCCCGCCAGCTCCCCAGGTTCCCAGGATCTTCTGGCTCCCGGCCTCTGGCCAGGTGGCGGCTCTCCGGAGGGAGTCCCTCCCTCTGCCAGGCCCCATCTGCACCCACGGGGGCAGCAAGTGCCGCCTGCCAGCACAGAGAGCAGGAGCAGATGCAGAGGCCTTTTTGTGCAGGGGACAATGAGAGGGCACCGGGGGGAGCTCCAGAGCCGGGACTCGCACCAGGCTCCTGCCCCAAGTCCTTGGGCACCTGGCAGCCCCATGGCGACTCGGGGGCTCCTGGCCAAGCCACCTCCTCCCCTGGCAGTCCTGAGTCCCCAGGACCTCTGTGGGTCATAAAGGATCAAGGGGAAGAAAGGAGTCAGACCCTGGGTTTAATGACCTTTCAGGCAGAGAAAGAGGCCCTGCGGGGGGCTGGGCTCGTGGCACAAAGGAGCCCGGGGCAGGGACGCTTCTTGGAGCCGAGCTCCTCTGGCCCACTCGTGCCAGGTGGGAACGGAGGCCCAGGGAGGGAAGGGCTGCTCAAGGCTCATTCGGAGGCAGCAGGTGGCTCAGGAGCTAGGGCCCCGGGCCGGGGTTCGGATCTGACCCCAGACACTTCCTAGCTGGTGACCCCGGACAAGCCACTTCAGCTGTTTGCCTTAATCCCCCACAGGAGGGATGGCGAACGACCCCAGAGTCTGCCAAGAACAGTGCGGCGTGCCTGGGTGCCCAGGGTCACGACCGAAGAGCAGGCAGCGAGGCACGGGAGCTGGGGGGGCCGGTCCCGACCTTGGCCCTCCAGGCCTGGGGCCTGTGTCCTTGGCAGGGCAGAGCCGGCAGCCGGCTCCCCTGCTGGTCCTAATGCAGCACGGGCGAGCTGGAAGGGACCTGGGAGAGCCTGTGCTCCAGTCCCTCCTTCCTGCAGTCAGGAGCAGCTCAGCGCTGCAGAGCGGGGGCTTGTCCAGGAGGGGCAGCGGGTCGTGGCCACGCCGGGCCGGTAGCCCTTTGGGAGGAGCCCTGGGCTCTGAGCCTGAGCTCCTGGTCTGAGGGGGGAGGTCTCAGGTTAACCCTTGGGGAGCACAGCATGCCCCAGGCCCAGGTCACACACCCAGATCCCAGGCCCAGGTCACACACCCAGGTCCCAGGCCCAGGTCACACACCCAGGTCCCAGGCCCAGGTCACACACCCAGGTCCCAGGCCCAGGCCCACCAGCCCCCACTGGGGAGCTCCCCTTTGTGTTACCTTCCCCTTCAGAACAAACAAACAACAGGGACCCTCCGAAGCACCCAGTCCATGCCAGGCGCTCGGTTAGGAGTAGGGATAGAAGGAAAGCGGCCCCGCCCTCGGGGAGCCTGCTGTCTGATGGGCAAAGACAGGGCACTAAAGGGGGGCGGGGGGAATGAGACAATGGGGCCGGGGATCATGAGGAGACCAGGGTCAGCAGGAGCTGGCAGGGGAGGAGCTTCGTGACCTGGGGGGAGGGGAGGGGCAGAAAGGGCACCTGGCCCCTTAGGGAGCTTCCACTGGCAACTGCAGCCCCAACCCCATCCAGCAGCGGTCACGTGGCCACGGGGATGATGTCTGTTGTGATTCTTCATAACCCCGTTTGGGATTTTTTTTTCTTTCTTTCTTTTTTTTTTTTTTTTTAAATATATTTTCCTAATATTGAACTAAATGAAATTAGGTCTAGTGGCAGGTTCAGGGCACCAAGAGTCAAATAGCGCTCCCCTGCAACCTCTTTGGATTCAGCACAAGGATATAGAGTTAAATGAGGCCTAGTGGTGGTGCAGAGTCCCCTGTAAAGGAATTTACAGACCCGAAAACCTAGATTGATAAAAGAGGGTTTATTATGGGGTTTGGAAATAAAGTTAAAGTCTGGTTAGTAACAGGTGAAGGTAGAGACAAAGGGGCACCGGAAATAGGATTCCAGTGGACAGAGAGCCTGGGCATGCCAGGCGTAAGGCTGCCATGTTAGGAACCTCTGCCCGTTAGGGATTTTCTTGGAGAGATACCGGAGTGCCTTGTCACTCCCTCCTCCAGCTCCATTTACAGATGAGGAACCTGAGGCAGAGCGAAGGGACTTGAGCAGGGTCGCCCGGCTAGGACGCAGCAGAGGGAGTGTCCTGAGTGCAGGCCTGGCGCCCTGGCCAGGGTCTGTGTGGCGCCGGCCCTTTCTGGGGCTGCTCATCCACCGCTGGTGTCGGCCTGGGGCTCCAAGAAGCCGCGGCAGGTGCCAGGCCGGGGGCTGGAAAGCGTGGGGATGTCTGCGCCAACGACCTCCCCGGTGGAACGAGCAGGTGGGAACAAGTTATTCCAAGGACATGGAGGCACCAGGACCGCCCCTCGCCATCCCCTCAGTGGCTCGGCCCACCGCTGGGGCTGACCCGTGGGAATCAGGCAGGGCTCCGGGGCCGTGGGTCTTCAGAAATGAGGGCGGACCACAGGGTCCGTCCCTCTGCGCACCTCGTCATCCATCAGAGAGCGCGCACCTGCCACTCCCCCCTCCATCCTTCCAGCCGGGGTTAAAGCCGACATCTGGGCCACCCTGTACGTGGACAGGAGTCCCCTCGGCGTCATTCTCAACAAGTGAACGTCCAAGTCCACCCCAAGGGCCTCCCTGCCTCCCACGCGTGAAGGACTCTGTAATGCTCTCTCCAAACTGTAATCTCTGTTTGGTTTCCTGGGGATCTCTGGGGCAGCCTTCCTTTCAGTTCAGTGATCACCCCATGAGCAGCAGGGGCTAAAGTCCAAATCCTTCATCGTCTCCTTTGTCTCCCACACTTGGGGCCGGGCTAGTTTTCCGGAGGCCTCTTCTGTCCTTGGTTCTGAGAGCTTGAGCTCCCGCCTCCTTCTCTGCCCTCTGAACCTCCCCGACTAACTCCTGGCTGAGGCTCCCGCTTATAGGCCCAGAACATCTCCTGGTAGGGTCAGATCAGTCACACCGACCGAGCTAAATCAGATAACTATTGTCTCTCCATCCCACTGACTTAGCTCCTTGGGAGCATCCTTGGGAGCATCTGGCCCAGAACACCTCTCCCTGCCACAAATCTCTAAAAAGTCTACAGAGCGTTTCCATCACCCTGCTGCAAAGGTGCATTTATTAGGCACTTGCTGTGTGCCAGGCACTGAGCTTAAGCACTGGAAGTACAAAGCGGACAAACCATGGAGACCAAACACCCCTGCTGTTTACCGAAGGGCAGTGCACAGAGCACCGGGTCTGGAGGTGGGAAGACCCGAGTCCAGGGCCAACTCAGACACTTAACCGTGGGACCCTGAGCAGGCACTTGACCAAGCTTGCTGGCTCTCCTTATCTGGAGAAGGAAGTGCAAACCACTGCAGTGTCTGCCCAGAAAGCCTCCCATGGGCCAGAGTCAGACATGGCCGAGAACCTGGTACTGAAGGGGTTTCACTGGCCAGCTGTGGGCCTCTCCTCTCTTCCAGACCAAAGGAGAAGGGACTGAAGCAGTTCAAACCAAGGCAGTCTGGGGTTCAGAGGAGGCCGGGAGGGGAGGGGCCGCAGAGCTGCGAGCAGCACAACCCGGCTTTGCCCCCCACGCGGCCTGGGCTTTCTCTCCCTTCCCGAGCTGGCGGCGGGCCCTTCCAGCGGGCACGGCTAATACAGTGCTTCATAAATGTCAGAGAGATTCTTGCTGCACTCAGTGCTGACCAGAACGGGATCTGGGCTGGGGACCAGACGGACCGCCAGGCCATCCGGCAGCGTTGGACTTGGCCCGGTGCCCAGAGGTCTCCCGGGAGCCTGGCAGGACTAAGGCTGGGGGCCCTGGGCAGCCAGCTCGGTGCTGCTGCCCTCTGCAGTGACCTTGCAAGCTGGCCTGTGACGCTGGACCCAGAGACTGTGGAGGAAAGCCTGGAGACTACTTCAGGGGAGGATTCCCAGGGCTTGACCTCAGGGCTGAGGGGGGCAGGTCAGAGGTAGGGGGAGGCGACTCATGGAAAACAGCACACCCCATTTTACAGAGGGTACTAGTGAGTTTGGTCCGAGGTCCCCCACAAGCCCAGACTGGCGCCTACACAGATGCTGGCTCCTCAAGCCCACAACGCTTTCCCCTCTCCCAGGCCCTCTGTGGGATCTGCGGTGCTTCTGGAGAAAGCCCCCGAGCTCCGCGCCTCAGCTTCCCCAACTGTAAAATGGCACAAATCGGCCTTGCTGCGCTGCTGTGAGCCAAGCCCTTGAAAATCCACACATGGTTCAAGTCCTTAGGATTTCAGCCAATGATCCTCAGAGGCAGGGCCGGAGACGGGCAGCCGGGCCGGAGACGGGCAGCCGGGCCGGAGAAGGGCAGCCGGGCCGGAGACGGGCAGCCGGGCCGGAGAAGGGCAGCCAGGCCGGAGAAGGGCAGCCGGGCCGGACGAGGGCAGCCGGGCCGGACGAGGGCAGCCGGGCCGGACGAGGGCAGCCGGGCCGGAGACGGGCAGCCGGGCCGGAGACGGGCAGCCGGGCCGGACGAGGGCAGCCGGGCCGGAGAAGGGCAGCCGGGCCGGACGAGGGCAGCCGGGCCGGAGAAGGGCAGCCGGGCCGGACGAGGGCAGCCGGGCCGGACGAGGGCAGCCGGGCCGGACGAGGGCAGCCGGGCCGGACGAGGGCAGCCGGGCCGGAGACGGGTGTAGCGCTGGGCCTGGAGCTGGGCTCCACAGAAATGAGGACCAAATAGGGCCTAAGCTTCTGAGCCAGCGCCCACCAGCACCTTCTGGGAGGCGGATGGCACAAGGCTGGCCCTGGGGCACAGGAGGACCACCAGGCCCACAAACCGAAGGGCATTCCCGGGCCTTATTCAATGCCAGGAGCCACTGAGGGCTGTGGCACACTGACAAAGGGCCCGAGCCTGGGGGAGCCCCAAGAGTTTGGTCAGGGCTCCCCCTGCTCCAAATCCTACCAACTTTCTCTTTTTTGGGGGGATGGGCGCAGTTTGATTCCAAGAACGCTTAATGAGAATGATATCAGACCCAGAGCAGGGAGGGACCCCGGCAGGGATTGGATTCTCTTTCTTGCCTTGACCTTTGACACTGACCTTTGTTTACTCTTACCATCTCTGACCAGGTCTACACCTGCCCCTTCATCCCACAGCACTAGGACCCTTTCCAGCACATACAAGCATCCTCAAAGACTGACCTTTGACCTTCACTAGGTTTATTCTTAACTTTCGACCCCACGTGACAGTCACCTTTGATCTTGCGATGACATCACTTGTTTTTTGATCCCACGTGATTCCATCCACGAGTCGCTGGGGCCCATCCAATCTCCAGGGGTTCCGCCCCTTGATCTCTGACCCGGCTCTTTCCCCTCCCTCCTCGGCGTGCTCCCGACGCCTCCGCGCCCCTTCCCCTTCCGCCAGATGGGGCGGGTCGAGCGTCTGCGCAGGCGCCGAGTCTTTGCTGCCTTTGTTTGGGCGTGCGTCACCTGATGCGTTCGCCACTCCTGCCTTTCCTAGGGAGGCCCCTCCGGTGACGTCATTGTCATGACTGAAGGGCCGTGACGTCACCTAGATTTCTTCTGGTCCCTAAGCTCCGCCCTACGAAGGGGGGGGCGGGACCTCGGGGAGCTGACCGCCCTCAGAACTGCGCCGGACGCCGGCTATTTATTTACCGCGAGTCCGGGTCCCCAGTCCGAAGGACGGCGTGACTAGCGCGTAAGCCGCAGTCCTTGCCAGGTGAGGAACGAACCTGGCACTCCCGCTGTGGGAGAGGGAGGGGGACGGGACGCCTGGGGCTTTGTCCGGTGCGGGGAGGGGAGCGGGACGCCTGGTGGTTGTGGGGCGCAGGGAAGGGGACGCCTGTTGTCATCTCCAGTTGTGCCGGAGGGGACAGATGCCTGAGTCACTGCAGGTGTGGGGAGGGGACACAGACGTCCTTCCAGTTTTCAGGAGGGGAAGGGGGAGCACGCCCAGGGCGTTGCTAGGTTTGGGGTGGGGGGGTAGGATGCCTGAGTGGCAGACGGGGGGAGGACTAGGTGGCCATTTCCAGAGGACGGGGACCAGGATGCAGGGGTCCCGAGGACGGAAGAGGAGGATGGGGGAGGGTTTTGACCTTGGGGCCAATGGCTCTGGGTGGCTGACGCCCGGATGCGGCTGAGTGCGTGTGGGTGGTCGCGGGAGAAGGAAGGTTCCTTGGTCCCGAACAGGAGCGAGGCGGGATGCTTGGCTCGTGGTGGTGGGGGGAGTCTGGGAGCTTCGGCCCCGGGGATGGTCTCGGGGTGCTGCCCGTGCGGCCTGAGTGAAGGAAACAGTTCTGAGCCCTCGTGGGTGCCAGGGCCTGTGGGGATCTCCCGAGTTCTGGGGAGGGGAGGGCCATAGAAAGGAGGGGATTCAGGAGAAAGTCTAAGGATGGGGGGGGCTTAAGGGGACGTGGGTGCTGAGTGCTGGGCCCCCTAGTCACCGGGCTGAGTGACCCCATGGAAGGCTGAAGATTGGAATAGGAAGTCTCTGGGAAGCTAGCGGAGTGGGGTCAGGGTCCTGGGGGGGGGGAAGCCTCGTGACCTCCCGCCTCTCCCCCCGCAGACGCCACCATGCCTGCCACGAAGGGGGACGTGACCGCCCTATTCCTTGGCCCCCCGGGTTCGGGGAAGTCGGAGCTCATCGCCGCCCTCAGGGAGGCTCCGGAGGCTTGGCACGAAGACGCCCGCGTCCCCGCGCTCTACCCCGCCGGCCCCGGCCTCTTCCTGGGCGAGCTGAGCTGCCCCCCGGCAGCGCCCGAGCCCTGGGCCGCCGAGGCTGATGTGCTGGTGCTGGTGTGGGGGCCCCGCGGCCAGAGCGGAGACGAGGAAGAGGACGGGACGCTGCCCGAAGGCCTGGGGGCAGCCGGGCGAGCAGCCCTGGCTCGGGGGGCACCCCTGCTGGCCGTGTGGATCCGGGGCCCCGGGAGCGGCAACCCCGGCAGCCCGGAGCAGCCTGAAGACCTGGAGCAGGAAAGGGTGCGGGCGGCCGCCCAGCTGGCCGCTGCCGGGCTCGGGGAGGCCCCGCTCTACGTGCTTAGCCGGCCCGGGCCCCGAGGCGCTGACCTCACCAGACTCCGGGAGGCGCTGCGCGACCGGGGGGCGGCGCTGGAGAGGTGAGTGAGACGCCCCCACCCCGCTCCCCTCCCTCTCCTGAGCCCCAGCGGGTCTCCGGGGCGGGCTCCCTGCCTCTCCCGCGGCTCTCCTCAGGACCCCACTCCTGACCATCACACAGTCTCGACCCGCGGTTAAGGGGGGTGATAGCCGAGGGGAGGGGGCAGGTTACGGGGCCCCGAAAGCGCCCGGAAATTCCCCACCTAGGGCTCAGGCTATTGGGGGTTCTTTCCCAGCGGCCCCCGCGCCATCCTTAGCCGATGCTCTTCCCTTGCAGGCTGCTGCCTCCTGCCCAGGAAGGCTTCGAGGTCATAGGAGGGGCCGAGCTAGAGGCGGTGCGCGAGGCTTTCGAGGCGGGCGGCCTGGAGGCCGCCATGACCTGGCTGCGCTCGGGCCTCGAGCGTCTGGGCAGCGCCCGGGTGGACCTGGGCGTGGCCGGGGCAGAAGCCCCCACGGTCATAGGCTCCCTTCTCGCGGAGGACCCTGAACCCACTCCCTCCTGCCCCGAGCCGGCCCCCCACCCTGCCCCCGAGAGGCCCAATGTGGTCCTCTGGGCCCTGCCGGCCGACGCTGCCCCCGGCCCTGGCTCCGGGCCGGCTCATTACGATGCCGTGGTGCTGGTGGTTCCGGGAGCCCCGGAGCCGGCCGAGGTAGCCAGGGGGAGGGCGCTGGCGGGCCCCGACACGCCCCTCTTCTTCGTGAGGACTGACGGCGAGGGCGAGGACCCCGAGCCAGAAGAGGACGAAGAGAAATCTGGCGGAGGGGGTGGGGAGGACGCAGAGAACTGTGGCGGCGGGAAGGCCGCGGGCAGCGGCGCTGGGGAGCAGCCCACGAAGTCGGGTGGGGGGGATGGGGAGGACTGGGAAGTGCTGAGCGCCGAGGAGGCAGAGGACGCCCCCCCGCCGGTCTTCCCCCTGCGGCCTGGGGGCCTGCCGGGCCTGACGGCGGCGCTGCGCCGAGCCCTGACCCCCACCCAGGCGACCGCGCTGCTGCTGGCGCTGCCCCCCGCGTCCGTTCGGGAGGCGCGCGCCAAGGCGGACGCGCTGCGGGCCGGAGCGTGGCGCGCGGCGCTGCTGGCCAGCGTGGCCGCCGCTGCGTCCCCGGCCCCGGGACTGGGCCACGCGTGCGACGTGGCGCTGCTGCGGGGTCAGCTGGCCGGCTATCGGCGCGCGATGGGGCTCGAGGCGGCCGCCGTGGCGCGCCGGGAGCTCGCCATGGGCCTGGAGCCCGGGACCCTGTTGGCGCGCCAGCGCTCGCTCCTGGCCATGAGAGGAGTGGCCCGTGGCGAGGTGGAGATGCGCTTGCGGCTCTGGGCCGGCGAGGGCACCGCGGGGGGCGCGGCCCTGGGCGCGCTCTCCTTCCTGTGGCCGGCGGGCGGAGCGGCGGCCACCGGGGGCCTCGGCTACCGCGCGGCCCACGGCGTGCTCCTGGCGGCCATCGACGAGCTGCAGGCCGACGCCGAGGCCGTGCTGGGCCCGGGCCCCGACCCCGAATAAAGGCTGCCCCTCTTTGCTGGGCCAGAAATGCCGGGAGTTTGCTGCGGGAGGAGGACGCCTGCACGGTCCAGGAGCTTGCATCCCGGGGCTGATGGGACACTGGCTGGGCGATCTGCACGTCTGGGGCTTGGAAGTGGGAGGGAGTGGGGTTCGGAGGGCCGGCCTGCACCTAGGGCCGGGAAGGAAGATGGGACTGGGGGAAACGAGGCTGCCCGGCCCCGGGATGGGGAGACCCAGCGGCAGCCCACGGAGGGACAGCGTTGGGAGACAGGGGACGCATCCAGCCTGCCGGGGGTGCTCTCAGCTGCGGACTGCCTCCCCCTCATTTGTTGTTCTTAGATCTGCAGTGTATTGTAGGGCGAATCCGCTAGGTGGAAAGAGCTGTGGACCAGAAGTTGCCTTTTTTTACGCTTTTATCCCCTTTCATCCCATCTCCCCGCACCCCACCTCAGTGGTGAGTTGGGGAGGGGGAATCCTATCAAGGTGGCTCCATTACGATTGTGTCTTCCACTGGAAAAGGGAAGAAATGAGCAACATCTCCAAGGATGGCGACCTTGAAAAGCCACCCGACCCCCACAGATACCCTGGCCACTAAGAGATCGCCAGCTTCAGGCTTTTAGATTGTCAAAGTCGGGGACCGAAGCGACCAAGTACCCGGATCTCTACATAAAACCCGTCTTTCCGTGGGAGAGCTCATTCCCAACGGCGCCAGCCCAGAGTGATCTTGGGGAGCAGGGGATCTTGACCAGGAATTTGTTGCGTTTTTAATAAATATTTTGGTAACATTTCAAGAGAATATATGTGTAGGCTTTTACAGACAAGCCGAAAACGGGTTGAAGTGCCCTTCCCTGGTTTTGCTAATTGGGGGGGGGGTAGACCCTCCAAGAGGACTGGGAGTGCGGTGGGCAGTGCTGGTGTATGGAGCTATTAGGGCTTTATTGTGTTAGTTGAGCGAGTTTACTCAGCCTGGGTGCCGGCAGCAGGGCACTAAGATCTCCAGCAGAAACAGAAGAAAGACAAATTGCCAGGGAGGGCACAGGGGCAAGTCCATCTCCCAGGGTATCCCCTGTTCAAGTTCAAGACTCTTCTGGTGTTTATGTCAAGCTGGCGCCATACTTAGGTCACCTCACACCTGGCTCCTACCATTCTCACCAGACTGCCTCGGGGTCCAGGACACAAAGGGTGGAGAAGCCCCAGCTTTCCAGATTGGAAAGTTTTCCTTTACCTTGGGCACAATTGCCACCCGGTTTCTCCCTGTTCTGCCCAGGGGAACCATGTTCAAGTCTAAAAGGGATTGATGAAGATGTCTCGTGACTTTTGTACAGCTTGATCATCTGGTAGGATCTTTAGGACCATTGCTGCCTTGTTTTCCCTCTGCCAGACATTAATATGCTTATCGATATCCTTCTTAAACTGAATGTAAATATACCCGATGCCCTGGGACCATCACTTCCCCAGTCCTAAACATGGTGGCTTTCCAAAGAGTCATCCTTGCTTGTACCTGGGTCCTTGATTTTTATGAGACTGAATACTTGCCCTAGTCCTCTTATTCAGTGGATAATATATATATATATATATATATATATATATATATATATATATATATATATATATATATATATATATATAAATTAATTGCCCAATGTAGCAGTCTCTCAGCTCTTGGAAGACCTCTTCTCAAACTTCCTGTGGCCCCCCTGCCCTCCCTCTCTCATAGATAAAATGGAGGTCACTCACCACGAGCTCCACCTTCTCTCTCATGTCCCGTGCCTTACTCCTTAGCAAGGTCCCCCCTCTGCTGCCCAGATGATCCCAGTCCATCCTGTCTCCCAGAGATCCACCCTTCTGCCCTCTGCTGCTATACTGAGGCGGGCTCAGCAGATCCGTTTTCCCTCACAATCCAGCTTTCGGCCCTACCCATCATGCTACTGATGCTGCCCTCTTCCCACTGATCTCCGGGCCAAATCAAACAGCCTTTTCTCCATCTTCCTTCTCCTTGACCTCTGCCCCCCTTGACATTAGGGATCACTCTCTCCTTTTGGAGGTTCCTTTCTGGTTCTCCCCAAAATGAGCCCATCCCCCTAGTCTCCTTACTTCCAGGTCACAGCCGCTGACCTTGGTACTGTTCTAGGTCTCCTGTGGGAGAGAGGCTGAATTTAACTCAATAAACATCTAGTGCCTAACCAGGGGCACCCCCAGTGCTCAGCCTGAAGGGATGCAAAAAGGAGGGAGACAAAGCCTGCCCTCGGGGAGCTTAGTGTAATGGGGGAGATGCTGTGCAAACAAAAGTCCAAACAAAGCTAGCAGTAGATAGGATTAAGAGGGAAAAAAGATTAAGAGGGATTAAAAGGGAAAGTTTTAGAATTGAGAGGATTTGTGGAAAACTTTCCCTACAGGGTGGGAAGACTTTAGGCACATCCCCAGAAAGCCAGCCTTCTCAGCCTGGAGGGGAGAAGATGGAGCTCTCTGTGAATGGCCTTTTCCCTTCTCCCTCCTCCACCATCTCTTCATCTTCTCGGATTTAATTCCCCTCTCTATGTTAGGGATTCTTAAATCTACCCTTCCTGCCCCAATTTCTGCTGACCCACAATTTCCATCTTAAACTCTGTATATCCAAAACAGAACTGGGCTTTCCCCCAAGCCCTCCTCACCCCTACCTCTTATTACTGGGAAGGGCAACGCCATCCTCCCACCCTCGGGCTCCTGATCTTGGAGTCATCCTGGCTTCTCACTTTCCCTCCCCCCTCCATCCCCCCAAATAACCTGGGGATCTGCAGTATCTCTCACATACACCTCCTCATCTCCTAACGCTCCCTGCTGGTGCAGACCCTCATCACCTTGTATCTAGACTACTTCTGTTAACAGCTGCCAGGGGGGCTTGCCGGTCTCAAGCTGATTCCCACTATAGTCTGTCCAATATTAAGCCATCAGAGTGACTTAAAATTACATTTTACATACATATACCCCCCCCCCCACACACACACACTCAACTCCAGAGGTCCCCTATGGCCTTCAGGATCAAACACAAAATGCTATTTGGCATTCAAAGCCCTTCCTGACTTTCTAGTCTCCTTACACTCCCCAAAACATCCTCTTCCATCCAAGTGGCCCTGGCCTCCTGGTTTTTTCCCTTCCTCTGCTCTAGGCGTTTTCTCGGTCCCCCATCCCTGGAAGGATGTCCCTCCTCCATTCTGCCTTCCGGCCTCCCTGTCTTCCTTTAAGTCCCATCTAAAATTCAGTACTTTCCCTTTTTAATTATCTCCCATTTATCCCTTGTAAGTACATTTGTTTGCAAGTTATCTCCATTAAAAGGAAGCTCCTTGAGGGCAGACAGATTTTTGCCTCTTTTAGTATCCCCACTGCTTGGGATACAGGGACCAGGCCTGTAATAGGGGCTTAAGAAATGCTTATTGACTTGAATTGAACAATGGCCCTCCTCCAGTCTTGGGTTTGGGTGACAGTACTCTCTCCTGACACTCATTCTAGGGTAGCTTTCTTGTGACAACTGGCTAACCGGTTTCTTCTCCACTCACATGACCCTAGTTCAGGAACTTATAACACCTCTGTTTTGAACTATTGCACCCCTCACCCTTCTTTCTTCCTGATGGCAGCTATCCAATAAACAACTGCCAAAGTTTTATTCCCAAAATTCAGGGTGCTCTCTTGCTCAATAAACGGCAGTAGTTCCCTATTTCTTCTAGGGTCATATAATCCATTAAGTATTTAAAGACTTTGCAAACTGGTTGCCGTCTACATTTCAAGACTTAAACGTTACTCCCCTTCAAACTGTCTACAATCCATTATATTTTGTCCCATATTCCACTGCATCTTCTTTCTTTGAACAAGCTGAATCCTTCGTTCTTAGAATGCATTGCCTTCCTCCCCTTTGCCTCTTATAATATTAAGGCATTTATATAATGCCTACTATGTGCCAGCCACTCTATTAAGTGCTTTTTTATACCTATTCTCTTATTTGATCCTCACCACCAACCTTCAAGGTAGGTATTATTAGTATCCCCATTTTACAGTTGTTAAGACCCAGGTCAGTTCTCCGAGAGTCTCACAGCTGTAGATCACAGCATCTGAAGGAGCTGCAGGGCAGCCTTGACTGACACAGGTGTTTCGGAGTGGGAGTGAGATACATTGGAGTCAGAGGGAAGAGGAGAGAGGTCAGACAACACAATAGCCTCTCAGCCAGAGGTCAGAGAACAGCAACTGCCTCTAGTCTCCTTGTATCATCCTCTCCCAAGAGGAGATCCATTCTAGGTTGGATCTCCAGCAGCCACTGGCAGGTGGCTCCCATATATTCCAACAGGAACTGAGGGAAACAGGTTAAGTGACTTGCCAGATTCACACAGCTGGTAAATATCTGAGGGTGAATTTGAACTCAGCCCTTCTTGACTGCAGACCTGACAATCTTTCCATTTCTTCTATTTACTCACAACTATCAATTCACAACTCGTTTCTATTTAGCTACAACTTTTCACTATTAGTTTCTATCTAACCACAACTAGTTTCTATCTAGCCACAACTTTTCATAATTAGTTTCTATCTAGCCACAACTAGTTTCTGTCTAGCCACAGTTTTCATAACTAGTTTCTATCTAGCCACTAGTTTCTGTCTAACTACAACTAGTTTCTACCTAGCCACAGCTTTTCATGATTAGTTTCTATCTAGCCACAGCTTTTCATGATTAGTTTCTATCTAGCCACAACTAGTTTCTATCTAGCCACAACTAGTTTCTGTCTAACCACAACTAGTTTCTATCTAGCCACAGCTTTTCATAATTAGTTTCTATCTAGCCACAGCTTTTCATCATTAGCTTCTATCTAGCCACAACTAGTTTCTATCTAGCCACAGCTTTTCATCATTAGTTTCTATCTAACCACAACTAGTTTCTAGCCACAGCTTTTCATGATTAGTTTCTATCTAGCCACAACTAGTTTCTATCTAGCCACAGCTTTTCATCATTAGTTTCTATCTAACCACAACTAATTTCTATCTAACCACAACTAGTTTCTGTCTAACCACAACTAGTTTCTATCTAGCCACAGCTTTGCATGATAAGCTTCTATCTAGCCACAGCTTTTCATCATTAGTTTCTATCTAGCCACAACTAGTTTCGGTCTAACCACAACTAGTTTCTATCTAGCCACAGCTTTTCATCATTAGTTTCTATCTAGCCACAACTAGTTTCTATCTAGCCACAACTAGTTTCGGTCTAACCAAAACTAGTTTCTATCTAGCCACAGCTTTGCATGATTAGCTTCTATCTAGCCACAGCTTTTCATCATTAGTTTCTATCTAGCCACAACTAGTTTCTGTCTAACCACAACTAGTTTCTACCTAGCCACAGCTTTTCATTATTAGTTTCTATCTAGCCACAACTAGTTTCTACCTAGCCACAGCTTTTCATCATTAGTTTCTATCTAGCCACAACTAGTTCCGGTCTAACCACAACTAGTTTCTATCTAGCCACAGCTTTTCATCATTAGTTTCTATCTAGCCACAACTAGTTTCTGTCTAACCACAACTAGTTTCTACCTAGCCACAACTTTTCATGATTAGTTTCTTTCTACCCACAACTAGCTTCACCTTAGAACTGCAAAAGCCTCCCCCTCCCGAGGGTCTCTCCTGCTCTTCCCGGGTGCTGCTAGCGTCCCTCCGGTCCCCCCCGTTTGTCTGTCTGATTCCGTCACACTCCCTGAGAGAGTATTAGCTCGTTGTGGGCTGGCCCATTGTTGTCGTTGACTTGTGTCCCTATTCGGGTTTTAGAGGTACGGGATGGGTCTGTCATTCCTTCTCCAACCCATTTTACAGATGAGGAGCTAAGGCAGACGGGGTGAAGGGACGTGCTCGGGCCCACACGGCCAGTAAATGTCCGGGGACAGATTCGAACTCATCCCGAGTCAGTCTTCTGCTCCAGGCTGGGCGGTCCGTGCGCTGCATCCCGCCTAGCGGTGCCGTTCTCCGGAGCCCGAGGCCACCCCTGCCTCTCTTTGTAGGGCTCCTCCGCTGACCCTTGGGAGGGGGGGAGGGTCAGGGCCTTCCTTTCCAATTGACCTCCTCCATTTAACAGCAATAAGCCCAAAAGCCACGTACAATACAGTTTAATCATTGTGACCACGCTGGGCCTCCAAGAAGAGCTGAAAACTCCATCCTGGGGCCGCCAGGTGGCGCAGTGGGTGGAGCACCAGCGCAGAAGTCAGGAGGACTTGAGTTCTAATGTGACCTGAGACACTTTTAACACTTCCTAGCTGTGTGACCCTGGGCTTAACCCTTAACCCCAGCTGCCTCATCCCCCTCCCCTCAAAGAAAAAAACCTCCATCCTCCTTTGCAGAGGTGGGGGCGAGGTGGGGGGGGGGGGCTGCGTGCGTACACGTGCCGCTTGCTTTTATTCTTTGTGGCCGGCGCGGGATCTCGGGGGAAGCTGGGGCGCGCTCTCTCGGGAAACGAAACTGAGGCAACAGCCGCAGGCTCCCCTCCCGGGGGAAGTGGGATTTATTCTTGGGCCTCCTGCCTCCTCAGGCTCAGAGACGCAGACCATGCGCGCCCTGCCCCCCAGCCCTGCCCCCCCTCCGCCGCCCGCCGGGACTCCCGAAAGCCGCACGGAGCTGGCCGGGGGGCGCCCGGGTTTGTCCGCCGGACTCCTCAGGGGGCCCAGGCAGCGGACCTTCTCTCCGCCCGGCCAGGCGGCCTGGGGGCAGGGACGCAGTCGGCCCTCCGAAGCTCGTAGGTGTAAGTCACCGAGGGCACCCGGGCGCCAACCTGGGCGTGGCAGGCGCTGCTGGTGGCGCATCCGCGGGTGGCAAAGCGGGTGCTGAGGATGCCTGCGGGAGGAGGGCGGGGTCAGCCTCGCACCCGGCACTCGGAGCTCCTCCCTCCCGCCCCGCTCCGGGACCCGGCCTTTCTCCTCCTCCCTCCCGCCCCGCTCCGGGACCCGGCCTTTCTCCTCCTCCCTCCCGCCCCGCTCCGGGACCCGGCCTTTCTCCTCCTCCCTCCCGCCCCGCTCCGGGACCCGGCCTTTCTCCTCCTCCCTCCCGCCCCGCTCCGGGACCCGCCCCCGGAGGTCCCCGCAGCTTTCCACCTGTCTGCACGATCCCCGAGAAGTAGACGCACTGGGTCTCGTGGCCCACGCACGGCACCACCTGGTCCCCGGAGCAGGTTTCCTGGAAGGCGGCCTTGCAGGCCGGGCAGCGGAGTCCGTTCAGCGTGCTGTTGTTCTTCGGGGCTGGGGCGGAGGAAGGAGGGGGAGAGATTGCATCTGCCCGGGGGTGGGCTCCGAGGGGGGGCGGAGGGGGGGGGGACACCGTTAGAGCGGCCCGGCGGCTGGCGGGAGGGGGGAGGGACTGAGGGGAGCCTACTCCGGGGGATTCTGGGCGCGTGGGCTGCGAGGGAGCGGGACTCTGGGGCCCGGGCTGAGGAGGGCACCCTCCTGGGGTCTGGAAGCGAGCAAGGCTCCGCAAAGATCGCGAAGGGGGAGCACGAGGGGAGCCGTAACTTGGAAGAGCAGAGGGAGGAACCGGAGGGTGGAGAGCATCAGGGCTCTAGGGCGTGGGCCGGGGGCGAGCCGAGAGACGGGGGGGGGGGGGGGGGGGGGGGAGGGGCGCGTACTCGGGATTCGGCCCCTGTTACAGCCGTCCTCCTGGCAGCAGAACGAGTTGGACACCATGTGGTCCTCGGGCCCCAGGGTGGTGGAGATGAAGCCCGAGTAACAGTCCTTGTACTTCATGCAGCTTTTGGAGGTGTCCACGGACTCCTTGTTCCCTGGAGATGAAGGGCGGGAAAGCGGCCGGAACTCACCATGGGCCCGGACCCACACGGATAGAGACCCTGACCTCGACCCAGACTCGGAGACGATCCTCCCTTAGGGTCCTTCTCCCCATCCCAGGGCGGGGAGGAAAAAGAGCTGGGCTTATTCCAAGAATCTGGCCTCAAGTCAGCCCTGCCCTCTGGGGTCTATGTAGGTGCTTAATAAGTGTTTGGGAGAGGCAGCCCGGTGGCCCAGGGGATAGAGCAGCGGCCACGAAGTCAGGAGGACCCGGCTTCAAATGAAGCCTGAGATACTTAACATTTCCCTAGCTGGGTGATCCTGGGCAAGTCACAGCCCCAGTTGCCTCAGAGGAAAAAAATAAGTGTTTATTAATAGACAACTTTTGGAGAAATTTCTGATCCTCAGTTTTCCTCTCCTGTAAAATGGGGAGGGATGAAAGAAGAAAGGAGCTTGGAGGTCCCAGCATGACCCTGTGGTGGTCATCTCCCCCCACAGCTGTCAGCATTTTCTCTGTCCTCACCCCCGGATTAGGCTGTCTTTGTGGACCTCCACACCAAGTTTAGTCTCCAGTCATCTGTAATGATGCCGTCCTCCCCCCCCCTTCCCCCGCTCCACATGGACTCACCTCGTCATCACCCCCTCTCCCCGTACCTGTGATGGACAAGCCCACGACAGTCACGCAGGCGTCCTGCTCCGGCTCGCAGAGCTTCAGCTTGCCCGTGCAGGAGGGCCCCGAGTCCTTACACACCTCACAGGACAGAGACTGAGCTGGGGGAAACACTGGAGCATCAGGACCCCTGGGTCTCTCAGGGTGTAGCATCATAACAAGAGACAGGGATCAGGGATTGAGTCCTGGGGACTGAGAGGGCCTGGATGGGGGATCGGGACCCCTGGGTCTCTCAGGGTGTAGCATTACAACAAGAGACAGGGATCTCTGAGGATTAAGAGCCCTGCGTGACTGAGAGGGCTGGATGAGGGGTCGGGACCCCTGGGTCTCTGCTGGAGATCTGGATGGCTGAGTTTCTGTGAGGACCAAATCCTGTGACCTAGATGGAACTATCGGGGAGACCCTGGACACTCACAACCAGACTGTCCTGGAGCAGCCGGAAGCCACTCGGTCCGAGGCTGCATTGTGTAATTATGTGGCTGGGGACGCCCGAGTCCAGGATTGGGGCAGGAACGGGAGGCTGATGTTGTTAGAAATTGGAGGGCGGATTCTTCCTTTGGTGGGTGGGGGCTCTCCCCATCTTGTTAGCTCAGGGGTGGGAGGAGGCGGTGGTCCAGGGAATGGGGCATTCACCATCAGTCTCCAGGGCCCCAGTACCAGGAGGATCCCCCCAGATTCCTAGCTCCCCGATGCAATGCAGGACCCAACCATTTGTCTCCCTGCAGGTTCTGGAGGCTCAGATGCCCAGATTCCAGAAAGCAAGTGGCTTTCCTGAGGGAAGGAATAAGGAAGTCCCGGGGAAAGAAACAGGGTGTGAAGTTATTTGGGGAGATCCTGGAAGCCTTCCTTGTTGCCAGCCCCTCCCCCAATGCTGGATTCCAGGACCCCCAGACCAGGGATGCTGGGAGGACACTCACCAAGGGAGAAGAGGGCACAGAGCAGGGTGAGGGTCAGCAGGCCCAGCTGGGGTCTCCTGGGGATCATCGTGAAGTCTGCTCCTAGATCGGGGCCCACGGGCCTTATAGAAGGGCAGGGACGGGGTGGGGGGGGCAGGGCCAGTCTAATCCCCGCCTCCCCCCCAGCCCCATTCCAGTTACCAGGATAATCTCAGAGTCCAGGGCTCGCTCCCTCTCTCCTCCCCTTCCTTCGTCCATCTCCGCCGAACAGGATGCCACAGCTTGGGGAGCAGAGACAGGGGTTGGGAGGGGTCAAAGCCCCAAGTCCCTCCTCTCCTGCCCAGTTTTCTTAAGACAGCTGCCTGCAATGAGTCAGCCCGCCTGCCCAGCTTCTCCACCCAGCTTGCCTTTGCCCAGCTTGTTCCTACACGTCGCTGAGGGGGACAGGATGTCTGGGGCCCTCCTCCCCCATGACCTGCTCACACTCCTGCCTTTGTGTGAAGGCTCCTTCCCCTGCCGCCCTCGGACCTGACCCTCCCAGGGAGGGGGCAGAAGCCCCGTCCCTGATCGGGGAAGGGATCCCCAGGGTAAGATCCTCCAGGGCCAGAGTCGGACGATACCTGGAAAACTATCGGAGCACGAAAACCCCTCACGTCAGAGCTGGGAGGACGCCCAGAGCTTTAACCCCCTCGCTTTCTAGGGGGGAAAAGGAGCTCACTCTCGCTGGATTCCTTCATGTCTCCAGGCCTGTTTTCCCATTCACTGAATAGATGAATTCTCGAGTTCCTACCAGATCAACACCCACGATCTCATAATCAAGAGGAGAACCTGGCCTGGAGAACTGGGCCTTCTGATGACTTTCCCACGCACCTATCATTGCCCCGAGCAAATCACATTCTCTCCCCTCAGTTTCTGTACCTGTACAATGGGATCATTGATGCTTACCTCACAGAGCGGTTTCAGGAAAGGAGCTTGGAGAGACCTAAGAGAATGGGGGCTTCCCATAGAACACCCCTCCCAGTGTCTGAAAAAATTAGGAGGGGAAAAGGAGGTCTGTAACCCACTGGAGAAAGGGGCCACTCACGCATGGAAGAGCACCTGAAAGTCTTCCACTGGCAATTTGCGGTCAATGGATATGAATTCTCTACCTGGACCAATTCTCCCTGCCTCAGTTTCCATGCTGGCCAGAACTGGGAGCAGCAGCAGATTTTCAAGTGAATCATCGGGCAAGAAATGGGGGCGTGACTTCTGGGGGCTCAAGTGTCGTTCCTCCATCTTGAGAAAGTGGCAGAAGTAGGAAGTTAGGTCCTTATAACGAGAGGGTCTGGGTTTGAGCTGGGGGGGCAGGGAGTGGAGACTGGGGGAGGGGAGAGTTGGGTTAACCCCCTGCTCATACCCAGGATTCACTCTGGGAAATCTCTGGCTATGGTTCCTGGTTGGTTGTTAAAAAAAAAAAAAAAAAATTAGTTCCCTCAGATCCTTTACAAGGACTCAAGGTAACAGTACATTTATAGGGGACACAAAGCAGCCTTTATTTCATTCAGTCTGTCAATCGGCCTACTCCATGCCAGCCATTATCCTAAGTTCTGGGGATACAAGAAGAGGTAAAGGAACGCCCGCCCCCGCCCTAAAGGAGTTTGAAATCTAATGGAAAATCTGCAAAGTGAGGGACATAGAGAAGGAGGAAGTCATCCACAGGGAGGCTGTGAGATTGAGGGGGTTACAGAAAGGGGGGGCTTAACGGCAACCACAAGGAGGGGACAGGAACCCAGTGTCTCGGATCTACGGAGTGCATGCGGAGGAGCAAGGGCTAAGAGGGTAATGTTCTCTTCTCTAGATTGTAATGTTCTCTGGGAGCAGCTTTCTTGGGGAGCTTCTGGAGCAGCCCTAGTTTCAGTTCATTGTAATAAGCCCAAATGCAACCAGGAGTCCAAATCCTTTATTGTTCCTTTTAATTCTTGTCTCCTTTCCTGGGCCCGGTATTAGCTTTCTTAGAGGCCCAGCTCTCTCCTTGGTTCCGAGAGCTCTCTCCGAACATCTCCAGCCCGAACAAAGGTGGGAGCTGGAATGAATCTGAACTCCTCCCAGAGTGGGCTTCTGACTTGGGAGTCTCCCAGAAGTCCAAGAGTGGCCTTGTCCTGTAGTGGGCGCGTGCTCTCTAATGTCTAATGTGTGGACTCCTTTAAAGCATTACACCTCGTTTCAAGTTCTGGCCACAGCAGAAGAGCACTGGAAAAGAAGGGCCGGGTCACGAGGGAGGCCGAGCATTTTGCATCCAAACTCGGACAAGAGGGAGCCGCTGGGATTCGTTGAGGGGGGAGGAGGTAGTGAGATGTGGGTTTGAGTGGCTGAATGGAGTCTCAAAGGCAGGAGGCCACCCTCCCGGTGTGAGGCGCTGAGGGTCTGCACCAGAACCCTGACAGGGTAAGAGGAAAAAAAGGAGGCATGTTGCACTCCATAGATAATGCAAAATACATTTCCTACCGTATTATATGTAATGTAATAATTATGATTTACAACATTAATGTAAACCAGACACTTTGCAAATATCTCATTTAATTCTCACAACAACTTGGGAGAAAGATGCTATTATCGCCCCCATTTTACAGATGGGAAAACTCTACAAACTGAAGTGATTTCACCGGGGTCACGCACCTAGTCGGGGACTGGGGTAGGATGTGCACTCGGGCGGCGCTGACTGAAGCGCTCTAAGCACTCGGCCGCTGCACGTGAAGCCACAGAGGGCGCCTCCCTCCCGAGCTCCGAGGCGTCTCCAGCAAGGGGACCGCCCCAGGTGGGCCCCACGGGGGAGGCCCCGAAGTTCTGGCGACTTTTCCGAGACCCAGATGATGCCCGAAGCTTGGCAGGGCCGAGAAGAGCACACACCGGAAGCAAGCCCCGCCCCCTGACCCGCCTCTTTAACGCCTGCCAACTAGCCACGCCCCCCGCGGCCGTCACCCCGACTCCGGGAGCCCGGGTCCGGGGGCCTCTTGCCGGCTCAGATCCCCTTCGGAAAGCTGAGCTCTCTCCCGAGGCAAGCCCCACCCCCACTCGACGTCGGCTTGCGGGCTGCATTCTGGGACCATCCCACGTGGTTTGCGGGTTTGGGGCAGTGAACCCGTTCCACTCCCCAAGTATAAAAAATCCCCGAGGAAGTCTATTTTTTTAAAACAGATAGCAAACATTCAAAGCGGAAGCTCGGTGGGGGGTCTGAAGCCCCGCCTCCAGGCACCGACACAGACCGGGACCCGGAGGTGGGCGGGGCCCTCCAGGTGAACGCAAACGGCCGCCACTGGGGGCGCGCCTTACACCTGTGCTGATACGGGCCTCGGAGGGGCTGGGAATAAACTCCATTCACACCCCCCCCCCCCCGTTGCAATGGGGGCCCGGCGCTCCCCACACCACTGAAACCTTCCTCCCCTCGAGCTGCTTCCAGGGCTCTTGTATTTGGGGTTCCCTCAGAAAACTGGGGTTCAGGAACTTGAACACCCCCATCGGGAAGATGAGTGTCCAAGTCCAGAAGGGGGTTCTCCAAAGCGGTGGTGAAGCCCGGTACCGGGCCATGACCCGAGCCGTTCCGGTGTCCACACAGGGGAGCTCCGGGGGCGGGGGAGGGATTTACAAGGTATAAAGACAAGGGTAGACCACCCGATTTAGACCAAGTTTGATCAGCATTATTAAAGTTGTCTCTATTGAAGCCCGGCCGGGCAACATTTGTCCCCCAGAGGGGCCATCGGGCACCCCCTCCTCCAGGAAGCCTTCCGTCGCCCTTCCCCGGCGTTACTTTGTATTTGCTGGTCTTTGTTCAAGCGGCACCCCCCAAACAAAAAGCCTCCCTAAGGACAGAATGGGGGGAGAACCCGGAGCTGAGGGTAGAAGCGCTCTTAACTGAACCGTCTGTAGTCAGAGGGACGACTTCTGGTCCTGGGTTCTAGTTACGCCTCCGAAGTGGCCCCTCTGGGCTGCCTCCGACCACGCGGGCTCAGCAGCTGCCCAGACTGCCTGGTTTATCGGGGCCCGAATGGGTCTGCGGGGGCTCATCCCACCCCCGCCCTCAAGTTGGGTTGATTTAGGGTACAGCAAAGCCCTGGACTCCTACTTGGGCAGCCAGGAGCAGGTTCCCTCGGACCAAGCCATCCAATGGAAAAGGAGAACAGGGACGCAGCCACCAATGGAAATGGGCTCCGGAGTCCGGGAGGCGGGAAATGTCACGGTGCCCGCCTGAGGGTGGGTCAGCGAGAGGAAGGGCTAGAGAGGGGCTAGAAAAAGGGGTGGAGCAAAGGGAATGTGGCATAGAGAAAAGGGGCTAGAGTGGAGGGGGGGGAGAGGTGGGGCTAGGAGAGAAGAGAGGGCAGAGAGACCACAAAGGCTGCCATTGGAGGGACAGACCAAGGAAGGGCGGACTCATGGGACGGGCTTAGAGCCAGGACGAATCATAGAGAGAAGAGGCTAGAGTGGTTATGGGAGGCGGAGCCAGGGGAAGTTGGGGAGAGGGCCAGTACGCCTGCGCAGCAGCAGGGAGCGCGCGCTCGACTTTAAACAGGTCCCGGGAGGCCGCGCGCCTGCGCACTAGTGCTGCCCTAAAAGAGCGGCCACCTCCTTCCCAGGCGCTGGCCTGGTCCAGAGGCCTCGGACTTGAAGGTGTCATCCCGCCTGGCCCTTGGCCCCGCTATGCCTGAGATCCGCCTCCGCCACGTAGTGTCGTGCAGCAGCCAGGATCCGGTGAGGGAACCCGAGGGGAGGGAGGGCCACGGGTTTCTGCAGACTTCCGGTTAGGGAAGCCCTGCGGGAGGGACTTCCGGTTACTCTAAGGTTCCAGGAGTGTCTGTGTTGGGTGATCCGGGGTGTGTCTAGACGAGCCCCTGGAGCTGTCTGTGAGGGTGTCCGAGAGGGGCGACTGGGGGGTCTGTGAGGGGCTCTAGAAACACATAAGGGGCGTCTGTGGGAAACATCTGGGGGCGTCTATAAGAAACGGCGATGTCTTTGAGGGTCTCTGTAGGAAACACCTGTGGGCGTCTTATGAGGGTCTTTAGGAAACAAATTAGGAGTGTGTGAGGGAGTCCATGAGAGGCTCCGGGGGGGGGGTCTGTGAGGGTCTCTATAGGAGGTGCCTGGGGGGGTCTGTGAGGGTCTCTATAGGAGGTGTCTGGGGGGGTCTGTGAGGGTCTCTATAGGAGGTGCCTGGGGGGGTCTGTGAGGGTCTCTATAGGAGGTGCCTGGGGGGGCCGTGAGGGTCTCTATAGGAGGTGCCTGGGGGGGGTCTGTGAGGGTCTCTATAGGAGGCCTGGGGGGTCTGTGAGGGTCTCTATAGGAGGTGCCTGGGGGGGGTCTGTGAGGGTCTCTATAGGAGGCCTGGGGGGGTCTGTGAGGGTCTCTATAGGAGGCCTGGGGGGCCTGTGAGGGTCTCTATAGGAGGTGCCTGGGGGGGGTCTGTGAGGGTCTCTATAGGAGGCCTGGGGGGTCTGTGAGGGTCTCTATAGGAGGTGCCTGGGGGGGGTCTGTGAGGGTCTCTATAGGAGGCCTGGGGGGTCTGTGAGGGTCTCTATAGGAGGTGCCTGGGGGGGGTCTGTGAGAGTCTCTATAGGAGGTGCCTGGGGGGTCTGTGAGGGTCTCTATAGGAGGTGCCTGGGGGGGGCTGTGAGAGTCTCTATAGGAGGTGCCTGGGGGGTCTGTGAGGGTCTCCATAGGAGGTGCCAGGGGGGGGTCTATGAGGGTCTCTATAGGAGGTGCCTGGGGGGGTCTGTGAGGGTCTCTATAGGAGGTGCCTGGGGGGTCTGTGAGGGTCTCTATAGGAGGCCTGGGGGGTCTGTGAGGGTCTCTATAGGAGGTGCCTGGGGGGGTCTGTGAGGGTCTCTATAGGAGGTGTCTGGGGGGGTCCGTGAGGGTCTCTATAGGAGGTGCCTGGGGGGGTCTGTGAGGGTCTCTATAGGAGGTGCCTGGGGGGGTCTGTGAGGGTCTCTATAGGAGGTGTCTGGGGGGGTCCGTGAGGGTCTCTATAGGAGGTGCCTGGGGGGGCCGTGAGGGTCTCTATAGGAGGTGTCTGGGGGGGTCCGTGAGGGTCTCTATAGGAGGTGCCTGGGGGGGCCGTGAGGGTCTCTATAGGAGGTGCCTGGGGGGGCCGTGAGGGTCTCTATAGGAGGTGCCTGGGGGGGGTCTGTGAGGGTCTCTATAGGAGGTGCCTGGGGGGGGTCTGTGAGGGTCTCTATAGGAGGTGCCTGGGGGGGGTCTGTGAGAGTCTCTATAGGAGGCCTGGGGGGGCCTGTGAGGGTCTCTATAGGAGGTGCCTGGGGGGGGTCTGTGAGGGTCTCTATAGGAGGCCTGGGGGGTCTGTGAGGGTCTCTATAGGAGGTGCCTGGGGGGGGTCTGTGAGGGTCTCTATAGGAGGCCTGGGGGGTCTGTGAGGGTCTCTATAGGAGGTGCCTGGGGGGGGCTGTGAGAGTCTCTATAGGAGGTGCCTGGGGGGTCTGTGAGGGTCTCCATAGGAGGTGCCAGGGGGGGGTCTATGAGGGTCTCTATAGGAGGCCTGGGGGGGGTCTGTGAGGGTCTCTATAGGAGGCCTGGGGGGGCCGTGAGGGTCTCTATAGGAGGTGCCTGGGGGGGTCTGTGAGGGTCTCTATAGGAGGTGCCTGGGGGGGTCTGTGAGGGTCTCTATATGGGGGGTCTGTGAGGGTCTCTATAGGAGGCCTGGGGGGGTCTGTGAGGGTCTCCATAGGAGGTGCCTGGGGGGGCTGTGAGGGTCTCCATAGGAGGTGCCTGGGGGGGTCTGTGAGGGTCTCCATAGGAGGTGCCTGGGGGGGCTGTGAGGGTCTCTATAGGAGGTGCCTGGGGGGGCTGTGAGGGTCTCTATAGGAGGTGCCTGGGGGGGCCGTGAGGGTCTCTATAGGAGGTGCCTGGGGGGTCTGTGAGGGTCTCTATAGGAGGTGCCTGGGGGGGCTGTGAGGGTCTCTATAGGAGGTGCCTGGGGGGGCTGTGAGGGTCTCTATAGGAGGTGCCTGGGGGGGCTGTGAGGGTCTCTATAGGAGGTGCCTGGGGGGGCTGTGAGGGTCTCTATAGGAGGTGCCTGGGGGGGGTCTGTGAGGGTCTCTATAGGAGGCCTGGGGGGGGCCTTTAGGTTTAGGAAACTGTCTTGTCTCTAGGTGGCGTCCTGGAGCATCTCAAGCTTCTCCCCAGGAAGAGGGGAAGGGGGGGCGGGGCTTTCCAAAGCTTTCTCTGGGGCAGTTTTCCTGGGTGTTTGTCATTGAGGAGCAGTGTTGAGGGGGTGATTCCAGGAGTGGCCAGAAGGGCTTCTGGGAGTTTGCTGGCCTGTGAGGGGTGTTGGGGGCTGGGCCCGAGAGTGACCTCACTGCCCACCCGGCTCTAGTGGACTAAGGGGGTCTGGGCCCGAGGGGGGCTGGTCCTTCAGAGCTTTGGGCTCCCCTCCCTCCACCCCCTTTCCACACTTCAGGTGCTGCGGAGACTGGCTGGGCAGGCGTCCCCCGGAGTCCCCTCGCTAGCAGCACCCCTGGGTGTTCACCACGGGAGGGACGTGGGCAGCCCCTCCCTCCCAGGGCTACCAGGTCATATGTCACTGGGAGGTGTTTAGTTAACTCTGTTCCCTGGCAGACCCACTGCGCAGACAACCTCCTGAAGGCCGACACCTACCGGAAATGGCGCTCCGCCAAGGCTGGGGAGAAGCAGATCTCCGTCATCCTGCAGGTGACCCAGGCATCTGCACCCCCACCCTGCAGGAAGCCCCTCCCCCCCAGGCTCTCTGGGCTCTGCCCCTCCCGCCCTGGACCCCATCTCCGGGCGGGCGTGGGGATCCTTCTCTGTCATCTGGGGGGCGGCCGCTGACCCGCAGCTCTTGCTGGTCAGGGTCCTCCGGGCCTGATGCACTGTCCCCCTCCCCCCCAGTTGGAGAAGGAGGAGCAGATCCACAGCATAGACATCGGCAATGAGGGCTCTGCCTTCGTCGAGGTGCTGGCGGGCAGCTCCGCGGGGGGCGCCGGGGAGCATGACTATGAGGTGAGAAAAGGGGCCTCCAGACGGGGAAGGGGGGAGTCTGCGGGACAGACCCGGGGCCCTGGGGGGCTTCCCGGGGACGGGACTGGGGCGAGCTTTTGGACAAGATGCCATGAGGTTAGAGCTGCATCTCTGCATCTCTGTCTCTGTGTGTTCTGTTCTCAGGTCCTCCTCGTGACCTCGTCTTTCATGTCCCCGTCTGAGAGCCGGAGTGGGACTAACTCCAACCGGGTCCGCCTGTTTGCTGCCGACAAGCTGGTCCGGGCCACCGCGGAAAAGCGCTGGGACCGCGTCAAGATCGTGTGCAGCCAGCCCTACAGCAAGGTCGGGGCGGCGGCGGGCTCCCCGGGGGGCCGGGAGGGGGCCCAGGGGCTCCCCGAGCCTTGCAGCTCTCTCCCCTTTCTGGCCCTCCAGGACTCTGCCTACGGCCTGAGTTTTATACGTCTGCACAGCCCCCCGGAGAAGGAGGAGCCCGAGAGCAGCCCCTGCCCCGTGAGTGTCCCCACTTGTCTCTCTGCTGCCTCTGGCCGGGGGCTGCCCCCTCCCCTGACCCCGCTTCTTCACAGAAGGTGACCAAGCTGGGAGCCTTCCGAGTGAAGGAGGACGATGGCACCGGCAGCTCCCTGAGACCCGGGTCCCTCTTCTTCAGCCGGGCCAGCAAGGCTTCCCCAGGTGAAGTAGGACTGGGCCCGAGGAGTCGGCCTGGCTCCCTCTGAGGCCGGGAGGTTGGGGTTCCTGTTCCCAAGGAACGGGAAGTCAGGGACTGGGCGAGGGGGGATCAAGAGGTCTCTAAGGCTGTGGGAGAGACTTCGGGGCTGGCCGCCAGTCAGGTCCCCAGGCTCTGGCGCAGCTCCTGGAAGCTGGCTCTCCTCCCAGCCCCCCCCAGAGAGCAGCCGGGCCCCAGCTACGCAGCCGCCACCCTGCAGGCCTCCGAGGGCGTGACCCCCCAGACTCCTCCCTTGTCGTCCCCTCAGCCCCCCTCTGCAAGCAAAGCTCCCGGCAAGGTGAGTGCCCTCAGCAAGTGGGGATCCTGGGGGGGTGACCAGATAGCCGGATGTGTCCCCATACGCCCCTCCTTTCCCCAGCCCCAAGAGTCTCCCAAGGGAAAGAGGAAACTGGACTTAAGCCAGGATGAACCAGGAAACAGAGCCCAGGCCCGTCCGGCCCACCCTAAGCTACCAGCCCCCAAGAAGCCCAAAGGTGAGGCAGCCAGAGGGGGCTGGGCCTGGGGTCCTTAGACCTCCAGGACCCAGAGTCACAATTTTCTGCCTCTCTCAGGGCCTGCTACGGGCCCAGCCCCGGCCCAGGGGCCTCCCCAAGCTGAAAAGAAAGGGCCGAAGGCTAGGGCCGGGCCCAGGCCTGGGCCTGTGGAGCTGGGGAGGATCCTGGAGGGCGTCGTGGTGGTCCTGAGCGGTTTCCAGAACCCCTTCCGCTCAGAGCTTCGGGACAAGGCCCTGGAGCTCGGCGCCAAGTACCGGCCAGACTGGACCTCGGACAGCACCCACCTCATGTAAGCTGCCCGCCCATTCCCTTCCTATTCATTCCAGGGGGCCCCAAGCATCTTCCTGACCTCTGCCCTTTGCCCTCAGCTGTGCCTTTGCCAACACGCCCAAGTACAGCGCGGTCCTGAGCCGGGGCGGGCGCATCGTGCGCAAGGAGTGGGTGCTGGACTGCCACCGCATGCGGCGGAGGTTGCCCTGTCGGCGGTGAGCACCCCTCAGGGGAGAGGTGGGGGGGGTTCTGATCTCTGACTGACTCCGTGCCTAACCTTTACCCCTGCACCCCTCCCCAGCTACCTCATGGCAGGCCCGGACTCCAGCAGCGATGAGGAGACGCCGCCCCCTCCCACCACCAAGGTAAGGCTGAGGGGCCCAGCCAGCACCTCTGGGGCCAGAGCAATTGGAAGCCAGAGCAGATGTAGGGGCCTGGGGGGGGGGGGCGGCCACCGGGTCTGAGGGAGAAAGGAATGGAAGGTGGGTGGGGAAAGAGAGGGAACAGGAAGGAGGGAGTGGGAGAGGATGGAGAAGGGGGAAGAGGGGGAAAGGAGGAGGAGGGGAAGGGAGAGAGGAGAAAGGAAGAAGGGAGGGGGGGCAGGTGGAGCACCCCAAAGTGAGATGCTGTGACCCTGACCCTCTCTTAGCATCCCAAGGCTAACCATCAGGCTCCCCCAGCGGGGCCTAAATCAGGCTCCAGGACTCCATCCCCCCAGGAGGCCGGCCCGGCTCACAGAGGGCCCCAGGGAGCCCCAGACCCAGAAGAGGAGCTGGCAGGTGGGCCCCTGAGCTGGGAGGAGAGGGTGAGGCGGTGGGGGGGGGGCCCCTGGAGCCCGGGCCCAAGCTGGCGCTTTCTGCCCCCAGGTGCTCAGGACCACGGGACCGATGACTCCGGGGACACGGAGGATGAGCTGAGGAGGTGGGTGAGCCGAGACGGGCCTGGCCAGGTCGGGCAAGGGCCCGGCACTGACTGGGACCCGATCTGTGCCTTTCCAGAGTGGTCAAGCCGAAGGACCAGAAGCAGCCCCAAGACCAAGGAGAGAACGGAGAGGACCCCTATGCCGGCTCCACAGATGAAAACACAGAGGATGAGAGCCCCGAGCCCCCGGACCAGCCCATCCCTGAGCTGCCAGGTGGCGTCCCCGCCCCCTCCCTGGCTCTCCCAGCATGCCCTGGGAGCGCTTCCTGCCTCCCAGCTCCCTTGTCCTGGGACCACCTGCCAGCTCGGTGCTTCCAAGGTCCCTTACTGTCCCGTCCCATCCCCATCCCTGTCCCCCAGATTTTTTCCAGGGCAAACACTTCTTTTTCTATGGAGAGTTTCCTGGTGAGGAGCGACGGCAGCTTGTCCGCTACGTTACTGCGTTCAACGGGTCAGACTCCTGGGGGGGGTGCCAAAGGGGGGTAAGGGGAGTACTGAGGGGAGGAGTGAGAGCAGCAGAGTTGGGGGGAGGAGTGAGAGGCAATTGGGAGCGTTCAGGGGCTCCCCTTTGATGTGTTGCCTCCACAATCCCCCAGGGAGATAGAAGATTACATGAATGATCAGGTCCAGTTTGTGATCACGGCCCAAGAGTGGGACCCCAGCTTCGAGGAGGTGAGGGCCCCTCACTGCTCCACCCTGGGGGCAAGGGGGAGGGGGGCAGGGCTGGGACATGGCCCCAGCCTCAGCCTGTGCCGTCCTCCCCAGGCCCTCCTGGACAACCCGTCGTTGGCCTTCGTGCGTCCCCGCTGGATTTACAGCTGCAACGAGCAGCAGAGGTTGCTGCCCTATCAGCTCTATGGGGTGGTCCCCCAGGCCTGACCGGACATGCAAATGAGCTTCCCCTTTCACCCCAAGTTCTAATAAAAGTCATTATTGGAGCAGCCCCTGCCTGCCCTTTTCTGGGGACCCCTGAGTGGGGCTGGATCCCTGGCACTCTCTCCTTTGGTGGAACAGGCTCTGGGGTGCTGTCCCGCCTCGGGCCATGGAAGGTGTGGAGAAGCCCCTTTTGGGGGGACTCCGTGTAATACTGCTCCCTCCGGGCCACCCCTGGCAGCAATGCAGAGGGTCCCAAGTGCTCGCACAGGAACCCGGGTGTAGAAAGCGTCTCTTTATTGGCAGCAGGCGAGGGCCTGGGGCAGGGTTTAGGCCCGCTCCCCCTTTCCTCCCTTCCCAGCCTTCCCATCTCCACGGTGGCTCCGCTGGTGAAGGACCAGGAGGCGGCGCTGGCCAAAGGTTTGGCCACAGTTGGGGCAGCGGTGCTGAGGGTCTGCTGCGGCGGCAGGCGTGGGGGCGGCCGGGATGGGGGCTCCCGGGGCAGTGGGGGTGTGGCGCCGCTGGTGGGCTGCCAGCTTGGAGGGGTAGCAGAAGGACTTGGGGCACTGTGGGCAGGGGTAGGGGCGGGTGCCACCAGCATGGGTGTGTCGGTGGGCGGCCAGCTTGGAGGGGTAGCAAAAAGACTTGGGGCAGTCTGGGCAGGGGTAGGGGCGGGCCGGCGAGTGGGTCCAACGGTGGGCAGCCAGCTTGGATCGGTGACCAAAAGCCTTTGGGCAGTCCGGACAGGGGAAGGGGCGGGCGCCACTATGGGTGAGGCGGTGGGCAGCCAGCTTGGAGGGGTAGGAGAAGGCCTTGTCGCAGTCAGGGCAGGGGTGCGGGCGGGCGCCACCGTGAGCCAGGCGGTGGGTAGCCAGCTTGGAGGGGTAGGAGAAGGCCTTGTCGCAGTCCGGGCAGCGGTGTGGACGCTGGAGGGGTGGAGGCCGGCGGGCCCTGGACGGACCGGGGCGCTCGGCCACAGCTGCGGGGCTCCGCTTCGGCTTTGAGGCTTTGCTGGAGGCTGGGGAGGGGATCAGACAACGCCCCAGGGCTGGCACCCAGCCACAGAGGCCCCTGGGGCTGCCATGCCCTCCCAGGGTCTCCTGAGGCTCCCCTCCCTCCCATGCCTTTTCTAGGGGGCTGCCCGCGGGATTTACGCCTCCATTCTCCAACCCTCCGTGTGCATCCCCCGCCCTCTTCCCGGGGTGGAGACCCCCCCCCAGCAGGTGCCTGGTTCTCACCCCCTCCGTTGGTCACTGACTCCTTGGCAGAAGGGCTCCTCCCTCTGCCCCCAGGCCCTTGCTCCCCTCGCTCCAGCATGATGCCAGGGGGGCTGGAGCTGGGAGGGGACAGATGGGTACTCAGCAAGGCCAGCCATGTCTGCCCCAGCGGGCACAAGATGGGGCGCCGCAGGGGGCTCGGCTGCCCTGGCAGAAGCAGGAAACCTGCATGGGGGCGGGGCCTAGCATCTCTGGGAGGCTGATCAGGGGCGGGGCCATAGTTGACTGTGAGTAGGAGGCGTGGTTTTTCCCGCGGGGCGAGGTCGTGGGTGACAGGGGACTGGCCTAGAGTTCTGGGGGCGTGGCCGAGAAGCCTGGGGGCGGAGTTACCCGGTTCCGGGGCTCAGGCTCGCTCCGGGTCCATGGAGGGCTCGTTAACCCCTTCGTGCCCGTGGTCGCGTCTCATCGCCAGCGCCTGGCGGGGAAGGGCGCAAGGAGACCTGGAAGGGGAAGCAGCTGGAGCAAACGATGCGAGGAGGACCCAGGCGTCCGGCCTCGGCCCCTTGACAAGCCCAGAGTCGGGCCCCAGCCCCGTCCACCCTGCTTGGGGTCCAGGGTCCGGGACCTGGACCCTCACCCAGACCTCCGGGCGGCCCCTCCCTGGGGGCGGGGCTCCAGCCCCTCCTGCCGCCCCCGCCGCCGCCAGCTGCTGCTGCACTGCTCCTCGGCCTCTGCGGGGGCTTGCAGCTCGGAGCGCGCGCCCGAGAAGTGGGCGGGGACGGAGCCGCGCGCACGCGCCCTGCGTACTACTTTTTCTACAGAGGAAAACGGGAGCGAGCACAAAACGCAGGGTACCCGCGCAGCTCTAAAGCTAGGGGAGAACGGGCGCATGCGCCGACGGAGGCGATCGGGAGAGAGCCGTGCAGATGCAAAAAAAATCTAAGGATAACGGGGGAGCGAAGCTACAGTGGCCGCCCTGGATCAAGATCGTCTTATGAGACAGCTTCGCTTTCCCTTGCTAGCCAGGAGCCCTCCCAGCTCTTGTCTGGATTTCCTTTCCCAGAGCGGGGATTGAGGCCCAAGAGAAAAGTCTCCCCCAAGGTCCCGGGCCCGCCCACACATACTGCCTGCAGTCACTTCCTCAGTGCTTCAGTTTGCCTATCTGTAAAATGGCGGGGTTCTCCCGAAAGACTCCCGAGAGTCCCTGCAAGCTTTTATTTCTGATCAGAGTCAGCCCGAGACACCGAGATGGACACGCGAAGGAGCCCCGAGCCAGAGCTGGGGGTGCCCGGGGCCGGGGAGGCGGAGAGGAGAGCCCAGCTGCTGCACGAACTCATGAGCCCTAAGGAGAGCTGGCAGATGAGGGGCGCGGGTCCTGGAGTTTGCGGGCGGGGGAACTGAGGAGGCGGGGACCCGGAACTGGAGGATGTGGGCGGGGGTCCCGCAACCAGGGGTATCCTTTGGGCTGCAGAGGAGGGGCTTCTCTGGCTTCCTTCCCAGGATAGTGACTGTGCACTTTTCTCCCGCCCCCAAGTTCTCTAAACTTCCCATAAAGAAGAGTTCCGCAGCCTTCGCTCCCCCCTCCCCCCCAGTCGCAGCAGGAACCAGGACTGGCCTCAGGCCTTGCTGTCAGCACGGGGATCCGGAAGTCTTCTCTGAGGCCCCTAGAGCAGAGTGCCCCCGCGCGGTGGGGGAGAGCCTGGCAGCTGAGCCCCAGGACCAAGGCCTGCCTCCCAGCCCTGCATCGCGCCTCACGCTGCTCTCCTTGGCCGGCCTTTCGGGTACATTTCAGCTCCCATTCATTTTGCATCCATCCACCCCACTCCGTTCATGCATCCCGCATCCATCCATTCCTCCATGCATCTGTGCGTGCCTCTGCTCGAGCCTCTGGGCCTCCTGAGAGACTGGACTGGGGAGGTCCACGGACTTGCCCAGGGTCACACGGGTGACTTGAATTCAGGTCCGAGTCTGCAAAAAAAAAAGAGTCCCGGAGTCTTGCCTCGGGATAAGGCGCCCACAGGCAGCGTCCCTTGGAACTGCACTTGGGGGAGAGCGGCTCCATTACTAAACCCTGCCTCCCCACATCCCTTGAGCACTGGGGGGGGGGGGGGGGAGGAGAGGGATTGAGTCCCTGCCAAAGGCGGGATTGGAACCTGGGTGTCCGGAGTCCGGTGACAAGAAGAGCAGTTATGATTATGAAGAATTGCTGCACAAGGCCGGGTATCCAATAACGGCCGGAGACTCGAGAGTCAGCGGTTCCCGGCGTGCCTCGGGGCTATTCCGTGGTCCACTCGGAGCCTCGGTTTTCTACAGGACTGGTGTGAGATCAGCGCTTCGCTCATGTGAATTCCTCCTCTCCCCATTTCCTCGGCGCTTCGAGCTCCCCAAACTCACTTAGGCCTGCGTAGGAAATTGGCAGACCTTTCTTACAGATTGGAGGACTGAGCTCAGACAGGGTGAGAGCCAGAGGCCCGGATTCGAACCCGCCAGTCTCTCGAGTCTAAAAGGGATTTGAATGCGCGGCCCCTTTAAGGCCCCTCCCTCCCCGGCGGGTCTAGACCCCGCCCCGGGGCGGGCTCGGCCCCTCCCCCGCCTCGGCTCCCTTGGCCGTCCCTGCTGCCCTGACTGTAGCAAGGATGGGGCCGGGGCGGCTGCTGCGCGTGTGCCGGCTGCTGCGGGCCCCGGGGCCGCGCCGGGGGCCGGCTCCCAGGGCGCTCAGCTCGCGGGGGGACGGCCTCCTGCTGCGCCAGGTGCGGGTCCGGGCGGGGGCGGGGGAGCGGGGCAGCGGCCAGGGGGCGTAGGGAGCGAGGACCCCCTTCACCCCGCGCCCCGCCCCCCGTTTGCAGCTCTTCGAAGCCAACAGTTGCACGTACACGTATCTGCTGGGGGACCGGAGCTCCGGGGAGGCTGTGCTGATCGACCCCGTGCTGGAGACGGCCGCCAGGGATGCTCGGCTCGTCCGGGAGCTCGGCCTGCACCTCCGGTACGCAGGTGAGCCTGGGCCCGGGGCGGCGGGGGCGGCCCCGCGGGGGCCTGAGCGTGCCCCGGGCACCCGGAGGAAGAGCGGCTACCCTTCCCTCCCCCACCCCCGGGAGGCCCGCTGATTGCTGGGGAGGGCCGGCTGGAGGCGGCCATCCGCCTCGCCCCACTGGCAGCGAGAGGAGAAAGCGTGCCCCGGAGGAGGGGAAGCTGCGGGCTCTCCAGCCAGAGGGCGCGCGCTAGAGGACGGGGAGCGCCGTGCCCCCTGACATCCCCTCCTCCCCTCCCCCTACAGTCAACACGCACTGCCATGCGGACCATGTCACGGGCACCGGGCTCCTCCGGTCCATGATTCCGGGCTGCAAATCGGTCATCTCCCGCCTCAGCGGGGCCAAAGCCGACCTGTTCCTCGAGGACGGCGACATCCTCACCTTTGGGCGATTTGTGAGTTGCCCAGGGCACAGGGGTCTGGCGGGCTCCCGGGGCTTGGCTGGAGGGGCCGTAAACACACCCTTGGCTGTGGGTGAGAAGGGCAGGTGTGGCCGGGGACTGGGCAGTGACTCACTGGGATCCTGGGCTAGTGCCCTGGACTTGGCCCCGGAGAGGGAGGGGAGGGCCGAGGAAGTGGCAGCCAGTGTCTGCAGCGCGCAGGGACACTGGGAGATGAGGCCGGTACTACGGAGCTGTGAGGAGGCGTGTTACATGTATGTGCGTGGGTTATGCACACGGGGCCCTGGGCCTTGTAGAGATGATGTTCATTACATCAAGTATAAGGATGGGTGCTTGTATGTCTGTACGTGTGTGTTACATGTATGTGCGTGGGTTATGCACACGGGGCCTTGTAGAGACGATGTTCATTACATCAAGTATAAGGATGGGTGCTTGTATGTCTGTACATGTGTGTTACATGTATGTGCGTGGGTTATGCACACGGGGCCTTGTAGAGACGATGTTTATTACATCAAGTATAAGGATGGGTGCTTGTATGTCTGTACGTGTGTGTTACATGTATGACCGTGGGTTATGCACACGGGGCCTTGTAGAGACGATGTTTATTACATCAAGTATAAGGATGGGTGCTTGTATGTCTGTACGTGTGTGTTACATGTATGTGCGTGGGTTATGCACACGGGGCCTTGTAGAGACGATGTTCATTACATCAAGTATAAGGATGGGTGCTTGTATGTCTGTACATGTGTGTTACATGTATGTGCGTGGGTTATGCACACGGGACCTTGTAGAGACGATGTTTATTACATCAAGTATAAGGATGGGTGCTTGTATGTCTGTACATGTGTGTTACATGTATGACCGTGGGTTATGCACACGGGGCCTTGTAGAGACGATGTTTATTACATCAAGTATAAGGATGGGTGCTTGTATGTCTGTACATGTGTGTTACATGTATGACCGTGGGTTATGCACACGGGACCTTGTAGAGACGATGTTTATTACATCAAGTATAAGGATGGGTGCTTGTATGTATGTACGTGTGTGTTACATGTATGTGCGTGGGTTATGCACACGGGACCTTGTAGAGACGATGTTTATTACATCAAGTATAAGGATGGGTGCTTGTATGTATGTACGTGTGTGTTACATGTATGTGCGTGGGTTATGCACACGGGGCCTTGTAGAGACGATGTTCATTACATCAAGTATAAGGATGGGTGCTTGTATGTCTGTACATGTGTGTTACATGTATGACCGTGGGTTATGCACACGGGACCTTGTAGAGACGATGTTTATTACATCAAGTATAAGGATGGGTGCTTGTATGTCTGTACGTGTGTGTTACATGTATGACCGTGGGTTATGCACACGGGGCCTTGTAGAGACGATGTTTATTACATCAAGTATAAGGATGGGTGCTTGTATGTCTGTACGTGTGTGTTACATGTATGTGCGTGGGTTATGCACACGGGGCCTTGTAGAGACGATGTTCATTACATCAAGTATAAGGATGGGTGCTTGTATGTCTGTATGTGTGTGTTACATGTATGACCATGGGTTATGCACATGGGGCCCTGGGCCTTGTAGAGATGGTGTTTATTATGTCACGTATAAGGATGGGTGTTTGTGTGTCCTGTACATGTGTGCTACATCTATGTCTGGGTACACACACATCAGTAACGCGCAGGACTTTGTAAAAATTATGTGTTTATTACATCACATATAAGGTTGGGTGTTTATGTGTCCTGTACGTGTTCATGTGTACACATACACTCAGGACCCCGGGCCTTATAGAGATGATGTTTATTACATCATCTCTTCTGATGTGTGTGTGTATTTGTACATGTGTGTGTCACCTCTACCCGTATTTGTGCACGCACACACGTCTGGGATACCGAGGATTCCGCCACATTCTGTGTTTAAGTACGCATATATGTACGCACACACGTGATTTTCCATGTAAAATCCCCCATTTTGGGGTCGCTTGAGGTGACTGATGGATAAATGCCATTCTCCATCCTGGCTTTGTGACTCTTAAGTCACTTAATTTAAAGAATCCAGGGCCTCCAGGCAGCTCCGTGCAGTCTGCGGAGAGGAAAAAGCCACCCTTGGCAAGTGAGTAGTTCTTTTGAAATTCTCTAGGAAGGAAGTGGGGCCACAGTGGAACTCCCTCTTTCCGGAGGTCATGCAGCCAGAGAGTGTCAGATGCCAATGAAGCAGTGGCAGGGACCTCTGTCTGACCCACTTGTTTTTACAGATGGGGAAACTGAGGCTGGATTTCAAAGGTGGATTTCCCTAACTTCAGGCCCTCGAGCCCAGGTGAGGTGGGGGCAGACGGGCCTGCTCTGATCTCGGTTTCCCTCTCAGGCTCTGGAGACGCGGGCCAGCCCAGGCCACACGGATGGCTGCCTGACTTTTGTACTGAGTGACCACAGCATAGCCTTCACGGGGGACGCCCTACTTATCCGAGGATGCGGCCGCACCGACTTCCAGCAAGGTCTGCGCCCTCCCTCTGCAGTTCCCTCTAAGAATGCTGAGCCGGATGGGGAGCCAGGGTTTGCTGGGTTGAGGCTGGGGTCCTTCTGCAGATGGAGGCCCAAAGAGGACAAGGTGTTCCCCTGAGATGGCACCGTGAGGCTGGCAGGGCCCCCAGGAGTAGACATTTTCCTCTTCGGCCACATCCTTCTCTCCAGCCTCCCTTCCTTGTCTTCCTCTGTGCCCCACTATGTTGGGTAGGGAGGTGGGTGAGGTTGCTGCTGGATTCTGGTTCTCCCTGGGAGGTTGGGTGGAATAAGCACTAATATGGCACCTACTGTTCAGTATTATCTTATTTGTTCTAGGGCAGCCCCGCCCTCATCAGCAGACCGCCTTTCCTCTTCCCTCTCCCTCCAGGCTGTGCTAAGACCTTGTACCATTCAGTCCATGAGAAGATCTTCACCCTTCCTGGAGACTGCCTGGTTTACCCAGCTCATGACTACCAAGGTTTGGGGGCTTCCTGCCTGGGGGGAGGGAAGACTGGTTAGTAGATTGTGGATATAAGGAAACTTGCAACTCCCAGAAGCCCTTGGAGTATACACAGATGATCCACACCTCCCCAAGCTCCTTGGGGGCCCAACTCCCAGAGGCCTTTGGGGTATGCTCAGAATCAGGGTTTCTAGAGGCCCTTGGAAACTTAGAATCACAACTCCCAGAAGCCCTTGTAAGCTGCAGTTTCCACAGGTCTTTCAGATGGGAACAGAACTACAGTTCCCAGAGGCCCTTGAGAACTCAGAACCACAGTTCCCAGAGCCCTTTGGGAACTCAGAACTACAGCTCCCAGAGGCTTTCAGGCCGCGTGTTTTAAGAATGGAGGGAGCAGAATTCTCAGAGAGCATCAGGATGAGGACTTCATCCTTCTCAGTAGAGATGGGACAGACCAGAGAGCATGGGAGTCAGCCTTGTTGCCACTGCCCATAAAGGCACTGGGGCTCAGCCAGATTCGCTCCAGGGGCCGATGGGATATGTAGTCTAGTGTGGGTGCAATATGGCAGTTGCACCACAGAGAAGTGGGATAAGACTCAGAGGGGAAGTCCCTACTCCTGGGGTTGGGGGGAAGCCTGAGAGTGACTTGGGGGCTTCTGGGCCAGACAGAGCTGCTCTGGGAACCCAACGGGCGCATGGGGCGATGCTTGTTGGCAAACAGGGCACACAGTGTCTACAGTGGAGGAGGAGCGGACCTTCAACCCTCGCCTGACGCTGAGCTGCGAGGACTTTGTCAAGGTCATGAACAACCTCAACCTGCCCAAGCCCAAGCAGATCGGTGAGAAGCCGGGAGGTCCGGCTGTTGGGGGCCCCTGACGAGGAAGGTGGGATGCCCGGGGTCCGGCCTTGGGAAAGGGGTGCCTGAATGCCTGGGGGCGACCAGGGGGAGCTCCCCCTTATCTCCCCTCCTCCTCCCTCGCCAGATGTCGCCGTCCCCGCCAACATGCGCTGCGGCGTGCAGGAGGTCCCCAGCTGACTTCTCTTCGGCCGCCCACAGCTCAGCACCTCAGTTCTTGGGATGGGGCTCAAACAGGATGGACCCCATCCCCCTCCAGATTCCGTTAATAAACGTTATTGCTTAACCGTTCCTGGCCCTCCTTCGTTAGGCGCCGTCCCAGTGGCTCCTGTCTGCACGCACGGGCGCCTTGGCTCCCACTTTACTTTGCCAAGCCCCTCTGAAGTGTTGTGGTCACAAAGCTCTGTCCCGTGTGGATGGAGAGCTTGGCGGCGACGGGGCCTGGTTGGCTTCGAAGCCGAATGCTCGGGTACCGGGGAGGAGGCAGGATGGTGCAAAGGGGGGGCGCTGGTTCGGAGGCTCCTGCAGCTCGTGCTCCCCGTGGGGCCTCAGCAAGGCCCCTGGAGCCTGACTTTGCCTGAGGGCCCGCTCGTCTCTGTGATGTTTCCAGATACTATTATCTCCTTTGAGCTTCACAGCCCCGGATGTGGGTGATGTTGTTGTCTCTGGTTCCCATCTGAAGACAGGCAGAGGTTGGGAGGCTGGGTCTGAGGTGCTCTTGGGGACCGGGGCCACTAGGGGGAGCACGCGGGGGACTCGGGACTCCGTGGTCTGCCAGTCGGGTGCCCATGGGCCAAGGGCACGCAGACCAGAAGCCTGGCCCTGCTGGGCCCTTGTGGGCCTGTTTGGGGAGGAGGGCGCTGGAAAGTTTCATGTGAGCTTCCTGTTTTTGCCCGGAGAGGAAGGGTCTGGCAGCATGACCTTGAGCCCCTCCCGCCAGGGCCCCCACCCCCTTGTGCCGTGGGGACTCGCCGGTTCTCCCCGTCACTCACCGTGGGGTCCCAGCCCTTCAAAGGGGTCATTAGAGGGGAAGAGCCCCACCCCTCCACCTGCAGCCACGGCCCAGGGGGCCGGAAGTGAGCGTTGGGACTAAGAAACTTTGAAGGTGGGAAACTGGCTGCTTCTGTCCTTGGGGCCGGGGCTGGCCAGTCCTGCCTGGGCTCGTGGGCGCAGGACCCCTGGCTCCCTGAAGAGGGCGTCCTGAGGCTCGGGCCTCTTGGGTGGGGTCTGAAGTGTTGCCCACCCCCCCCAGGACGCCTGGTTCCCAGGGCGTGTGCACTGGAAGGGCCAGATACCTGCTTCCCTGCGGAGCTGTCAGACCTGTTCTCTCCCTCCCTTTTCTCCTCCCACTTCCCACCGCCCCGCATCCGGGCTCCCGCTGGGGGCGGCCCCGCCCTCCTCCCCCGCCACCTGTCCCGTGGGCAGAGGCCCGGGCTCCGGGAACAGGGAGAGGCCTGCGGAGGAGCCGGAGCAGGTGAGGGGGCTGGACACCGGAGCGCGGAGGGGGCGGGGGAGGAGCAGGACGCCGAGCCCCCCGGGGGCGAGGGGAGGGTCGGGGTCCCGAAGGACGAGGGCGCGTGAGCGGGTCTGTCCGGGTAAAGCCGAGCGCCCGGACTCGGGGGAGGGCCCTGGGGACTCCGACCTCGGGGTCGGGAAAGGTCGGGGTCAGGGCTGGTCGGACTCGGCTCCTGGGAAAGGGGCTTCCCGGGCGCTGCTCCAGGCCGAGGGCTGCGAGAGATAAAAAGGGGAACTCCGCGCCCCGGGATCCGCGGCCCGAGCCGAGCGCGCCGGGCCCCAGCCCCTCCGGATCCCACTCCCCAGCCCCTCCGTCCCTCCCAGAGGCTTCTCGGCCCCGCCCCAAGCTCGGGTCAGAGCCCGCCCCCCGGCTCTGCTCCGAGCGCGTCCGATCCCGCCCCCGAGTCCGTCCGATCCCGCCCGAGCCGCTGCCCGATCCCGGAGCCCCTCCGAGCGAGCGCCCGAGCCCCTCGCGCCTCTCCTCGGTCTCACCCCTTAGACCCTTACCCAGTCTCGGAGCCCCTCCAGGTCCTGCCCCCGGCTCCCCAGTCCTGCCCTGGTTCTTAGGCCACACCCCCTGAGCGCCCCGTCCTCGGCAATCGCGGGTCCGGGTCCCCGAGCTCCTCCACTCCCCCTCCTCTCTTCCTCTTTGGCGCTCCACAGGCCCCGCCCCTTGAGCCCCTCACCCAATCCCGGAGCCCCCTTGCTCCTTCAGCTGGGAGCCCCCAGACTCTCGGTTCGAGTCCCTCAGGCCCCGCCCCCGGAGCGGCTGTGGAGTTCTGCTCACAGCCCCTCCCCCCCGCAGTCCCCCTGCCTGGGCCGGAGGAGGCCGGGAAGCCAGGGACATGAGGGTCCCGACGAGTCCCGAGGATGGGAGCCTGGAGGAGGCCGAGCGGCCCCGGAGCCGAGCCGGAGGCAGCGAGCCCCGAAAGCAAGACGTCTCCGAGGCCCCTGGGGAGTCCAGGGCCCCCCGCGCAGCCTGCGGGGAAGAGGAGGAGGAGGAGGGAGAGGGGAGCAGCACGGAGAGCGGCCAGGACCAGGTGAGAGCCAGAGATAGCCGAGACAGAGAGATACTGAGAGACAGGGAGAGATACTGAGAGTGAGAGACAAGACACGGAGAAACTCTGAGAGACAGACACAGAGAGCCAGGGACGGCGTGAGACAGAGATAAGCAGAGACAGAAACTCAGAGGCAGAAGACGAGTGATACAAAGTAACAGAAATACGGGGAGGCGTGGGCACAGGAAGCCAGAGACAGAGAAGAGATAGCCATACACAGAGACTCAGAGGTTTAGAGGCACTGAGAGACTCCGAGTCAGAGACAGTGACAGAGACAGCCAGAGACAGAGACCATGAGGCCAGGCCCCCACTCCCGGCCTGATCCCGGTCCTTCCCTGCAGGGTGAAGCCCCGCCCCCCGCGCCGCCCCCCGCAGAGGGGCCCCGAGGGGCTGCCCGGCGGCTTCGGGGGCAGCAGCTGGAGGCGCTGACCCGAGTGGCCCTGATGGAGCAGCGGGTTAAGGAGCTGCAGCAGCAGAGGAAGGAGCTGAGGATCGAGGTGCGGACCCAGGAGTCCTGCTTCCCGCAGCCCCTCCCTCAAGGACCCCACCTTCCTGACCTCTCAGCCCCCTCCCCTTGGGGTCCCAGGCTTCCTCTACCTCTCAGCCCCCCCCTCAGCATCTTGGCCCCCCCCTCCCGTCCTCCCAGCCCCCTCTCAGTCCCTCCAGGACCCTGCCGCCCCCGTCCCCCCTCGGGCACCCGGAGATCTGGGCCTCAGCTCCATGTCCCCCCGCCCCCAGATGGAGGTAGAGGTGGCTCTGCTCCGAGGGGAGCTGACTGGGGAGCGCCTGGCGGCCCGGAAAGAGGAGGAGCAGCTGCGGGAGCTTCAGAGGCAGCAGGAGACAGCTGAGCAGAAGGCAGGGGAGCAGCGGGAGCAGGTGTGTGAAGGGGCCCGAGGCCGGAGGGGGTGGGTGGTGAGACTCCCTGCCTCCCATCTGGCGTCTGCAGAAGGGCGTCGTTCTTCCATTGCACAGATGGAAAAACTGAGGCACGGGGATGGAGGGGGCCAAAATCACAGGGCCAGAGCAGAGGCGGAGCCTGGGGCGGAAATCCCTGCCCCGGCCTGGTCCTTACTCCTGGGCACTGCAGGGCAGAGCTATAAGCCTGAGTTCAGAGGGCCTGAACGTGACTCGGGCCTTGGGGGGGACTTGGGCTCAGAGGAAGCCCTTGCCCCAGTCCTGGAGCCCGTGCTCTCCCCGCTCTGCCAGGGGATGCTGGGCCGAAGGCCAGAGGCCGATGGCAGGCCCTGAACGAGGGCCCCCCCTCCCAAGGGTGCCTGAGCCACAGGGAACTGGGGCCTGCAAGAGTGGGGCTGGAACAGGATCCGGGCGTCTCTGTTGCAGCCACTTCCCTCCGCTCCTTGGCAGGGGCTCTCCCATCTGCCTGAGACCCTGCCCCGCTCCAGTCCCATCTTCCCCTGTGGTGGGCGGGGGTGGGAGGGGCAGGGAGTCACTGACTAGGCCCCCCCCCCCCCAATGCATCCTGCTGTCTCTGGGCCTTGCCCAGCTGTGGAACGGCATGCCCTTGCTGCCAAGGGGTCTGGAGGAGCCCTAAGGCTTCCCGCCTCTCGGGGTCTGTCCTGCCAGGAGCAGCAGCGGCTCCAGGAGGCAAGGACCCGCGTGGAGGCTCTCCGTCTGAAGCTGGAGGAGGCTCAGGACAAGCTGGACTCGAAGCCTGAGGGTGACCAGGAGGACCTGAGGAGGGGGGTCCAGGAGGTGAGTGAACACTGCCCCCCAGGACCCCGGTTCCCCTTAACGACCCAGCCTCCGGGTTTCTTCAGGGACCCATGCATCTCAGCCCTTACCGCCTCCCCTCGCGCCTCCCCAGGTGTCCGAACAGTTGGATGTTGCTCAGAGGGCCTATGAGGACCTGGAGTTCCAGCAGCTGGAGAAGGAGAGCAGCCGTGAAGAGGAGGTGGACGGGTTGGGGAGCCAGGGGCTGGGCCCCAAGATCCGAGAGCTCCAGGAGAGCCTGGCCCAGCACAGGGTGAGCCCTAGAGAAATAGCCTCCCTCTCCCTTCCCCCTATATGGGACCCACATGGGTCATTTCTTCTCTCCTCAGTCTCTCTGTCTGTCTCGTCTCCCAGTGGGCACCTGCCTGCAAGGTGGGGGGCTCCCTGTCCACCCCGGAAGTCTTCATGCAGAGGCTAGCAGCCACTGATGAGGCTGCCTCCTTCAGCCTGGAGCCCACCGGGCCTTCGTCCAGTTCCCCTCTTTGTGCTGTGCTGGGGGGGCAGCTAAGCCAGTCTGAGCCCTCACACCAGGTGGGGGCTCAGGGCTCTCGGTGACTCCGGGCGGTCTTCTCAGCGCCGAATCCAGGTCCTAGAGGAGCAGCTGGGGTCCCTCGGGGAGCAGATGGCAGCCGAGAGCCGCGGCCTGAGCCGGAAGAAGGAGGAGGCGTTGCAGGCCCTGAGCCAGGTGACCCCGACGGCCCCGGCCCAGGCCCTCAGTCCTATCAGGTCCAATGGGACGGGCTCGAAGAAGCCTCTACAGGAGCCCCCGGGTTATGGGGCTGTGCTTGCCACCTCCTGTGGGGTCTCATTGTTCTAGGCTGTAAAATGGGCCTTAAATACTGTCCATACCGTGATGGAAGGGTTGTTCTGAGAGCTGGAACTCCCCACTTGACCTCCCTGCCGTTCCCTAGGAGCGGAGCCGGCTTTTGGAACTCAACCACCTGCAGGGGACTCAGGCTGGAGAGGGCAGTTTCCCGGAGCAGAGCCAGGCCCTAACCAAGGTACCCAGAAGCCCCCAGACCCACCAGGCCCCCCGGCACTGCCTCCCCCGGGCTGATCCTCATTCTCTGTGCAGCTCCTGTTCACCCAGAAGACGGATCGCCAGCTCCTGGTCCTCCAGGACTCCTTGGCCCCAGCATCCAGTACTGCCTCCTCCTGCCTCTTCTCAGTACACAGCTCCCTCCAGGTGGGCCAGACATGGAGAACGGGGGAGACCTGGAGCTGTGCGCCCAAGGTTGGGGGAGGGAGGGGAGTGGCCCCCTAATCCCTCACTCCCACTCCCATTTCCCTCTTTTCCCTTCCCGTACCTCCTCTTCAATCCTGCCTTTCTCCTCTCCCTCCATCTTCCCCAGGGCTCCTTTGGGCTTCAGAGGACGGGGAGTTTGCCTCGGAGAAAGGGGGACCGGACCCGACCGAGGGGATCTGCAAGACCCCTGTCCCTGCACTGCAGCGGTGGGTGTCTTCTGTCCTGTCAAAGAGGATTATGGGAGCAGAGATGGAGACGGAGCAAGTTGGGGTGAAGGCGAGGGGAGGAGATGTCTTCTCTAAGCGTCTTCCCTCCCTTTTAGGGCCCCTGGAGGCCTCTGCCCTGTCTCCCCCTGCAGGGGACCCCCAGAGACACCCTCTGTACCACCTGCTGAACTGTGGCCCTGGAGCCAGGTGAGAAGGAAAGAGTGGAAGCAGGATTGGGATGGAAAGGAGGGAAGGGCATCAAGGGTCAGGATTGGTACTCCCGGCCTTTCCTGCCTTCCAGCTGTGGGATCCCCCATCCCGATATCATCCGAATGGAGAAGCTGCTGCAGCAGGCCGTGGCAGAGCGGGAGCGGCTGCTCCAGGCCCGGGTGAGCCAGGGCTTCTGGGGACCCAGACCTGGTGTCCATCTCCCGGCCCCTTCTCTGCCCCCACGCTCTCAGGGACCCAGATGTCCGGATGCTCTGGCCCTAATCTCCTTAGAGAGCCGAATGTACCGATTCCATTCCCCATCGCCCTCCTCCCACTGGTCCCATCCCTGCTTTTGCTGTTGCTGGTCCCAAGAGCTCAGGTTTGGGGGTCTTGGGTCCCCCCTTATCTCCTTTCCATTCTGACCCCCAGGAGGGGACGAAGAGGAGCAAGGAGGAAGCCAGACCTGTTCCAGCCATCATGGTCAGTGAGAGCCCTGGTTCCCCAGGGCCGTTCTCTCTCCCCATTCTCTCACAGCCCGCAGGGACCCTCCCCAGCACCCGGCCCTCTCATCCCCCCAACTTTAAATCCTCTGGAGCCACAATGGCTCCACCTTTCCGAGCGTTCCCTCCTTTGTGAAGCAGAGACAGTCCCTGACCTACAGGCCACACCTGCCTAATAAGCTCCAGCCCCTGCTCAGGCCACAGCACCCTGCCCTTGTCCCCTCCCTCAGGCCCCACCGCCGCCCCCGCCCCGGCCTCCGGGCCCCCGGGTCCTGGACTTGTACCAGCACTTGGAACGCTGGGGCCACAGCCCCGAAAGCTGCCCTCACGTGCGAGTGACCAGCGGCTGCTGCCGGGGCCCTCTGGTGAAGGTGGGGGGCCGGATCAAGACCTGGAGGAAGCGCTGGTTCTGCTTTGACCGCCACGCTCGTCGCCTGGCCTACTACGCAGGTGAGGGGCCACCCTTCCCCCGCCTCATCTCCTTCAGGGTTAAGGCCTGGGACCTGAGCTGCTCTCCCCTTAAATGGGGGGTTCTATAGCCTGGCTCTGCCTGAGTTTCCTCCTCTGAAAAATTATCTCCAAGGTCCCTAAATTGCAGGCTTGGGGGAAGCAGTCCCTGCAGGCTCTGAATTCCAGGCCTGGATGACGGGGGGGGGACTCTCCCACTGACTCTGCAATCTCGAGGATCTTTGACCTCAGGCCTCCAGTTTGGACCCTGACCTTAGCGCCAGCTGTTGGGCTTGTCCCCGCCCACCACCCTGTCCCCTGGGGTCACCTGCTGGAAAGGCTGCAGGCCTCCCTCCCTCTCACCCCCCAAACCCAAGCCAAGCCCCTCCCCTTCTCTCCACTCCCAGACAAGGAGGAGACCAAACTGAAGGGCGTGATCTACTTCCAAGCCATCGAAGAGGTCTACTATGACCACCTGCGGTGCGCCTTCAAGGTGAGCTCCTTTCCCCAATCCTGCAGGAAAAATACACGGGCTGGGCCCCTCCCCCCCCCCCCCCCCCCCGTGAGGGCTCCTGGGGGGAGGAGACCCTGCCCCTTTGGGCCCCGGCTGCCCCTGCCCACCTCCCATTTCTCCCGTAGTTCTTCCTTCCGTCCCGACATTCTGTGGGCTCTAGTTCAAAGCCCCGGATTTTGAATCTGAGCTTTCTGCCATGGGTATTTCTGTGGCACTTCTTTCTTCCGGGATCTCAGTCTCCCAAAGTATCGCCTCCCAGCTGATTTTGTAGGGGGGCCACGTCATGACCCCCACTCCCTCTACATACGCACCCCGAACCATCTTGGGTGAGGGGGGCGGGGCTGAGCCGGGGGCAAAGGGGGCTCCGGCCCAGATAACGTGCGGCTCAGGGCGGGGGGCTCAGCTGCCTGGGGCCCGGGAGAAGGACCCCCGAGTTCACGCCCCTTCCTCCGCAGAGCCCCAGTCCCCGCCTGACGTTCTGCGTCAAGACCTACGAGCGGCTCTTCTACATGGTGGCCCCCAGCCCGGAGGCCATGCGCATCTGGATCGACGTCATCGTGACCGCGGCCGATGAGAACCACGCCCCCTGAGCAGCCCGGCTCCGCCTCCCCAGAAGCCCCCGACTGCCTCCGCCCACTGCCTCCTACGAACGCCGCCCAGGCTCTGTTAGCCTGGACCTCAGTGTCCCCTTCTGTAAAATGGGGCCAGATTAGCTCGGTCCTTCCTGCTCGGTCCCAGATGCTATGAATTTGCCCCCAGCGTTTAAAGACGCCAATGTTTATAGCTCGGGCATGCCAGTCAGGAGGCCCCGCCCTCGCCGAACGTTCGTACCCCCGGTGTCCAATTGCTGGCAACTTTCTCGGGGCCCCGCCCCCTGGCCGAACGTTCCTACCCCCAGTGTTCTACAGCTTGTAACTTTCCCGGGAGACCCCGCCCTCGGCCGAACATTCTTACTCCTAAAATTCTATTGTTCGTAATTTTCGCGGGAGGCCCCGCCCTCTCTTGAGTATTAGTACCCCCGGTGTCCAATTGCTGGTAACTTTCCCGGGAGGCCCCGCCCCCTCCCGAGTGTTCGTACCCCCGGTGTCCTATTGCTTGTAACTTTCCCGGGAGGCCCCGCCCTCGGCCGAACGTTCTTACCTCTAATGTTCTATTGTCATTTTCGCGGGAGGCCCCGCCCTCTCTTGAGTATTAGTACCCCCGATGTCCAATTGCTGGTAATTTTCCCGGGAGGTCTCCCCTCTCCCCTCCCCTCCCCCCCCCCCCCCCCCGTGTTCCATTGCTTGTAACTTTCCCGGGAGACCCCGCCCTCGGCCCATCTTTCTTACCCATAACGTTCCATTGTTAGCCACTTTCGCGGCAGCTTTCCTATTTCCAGAACTATCCCGAACATCAGCCCCGCTGCTCCCTCCCCCAGGCCCGGAAGCGCTCTCCTCCGCTCGGCCGGTTCCGAGCTCGGCTTCGCCCCGCGGACTCTCCGGGCACCGGGGCGCGCGGGGGCGGGAGGTTTATTTATTGGTGCGCACGTGGGGTTACATTAAACACTGGAAAAACCGTCGAGCCTGTAGTTGTTCGCCCCCGACCCGGACGAGCTGCTTCTCCTCTGGGGACGCCCTCTTCTGTCAGGGAGCACTAAGCCCCCCTCCGCCTCCCCGGGCCCCCCCCCCCCGTGTCCATCCAGGGACCCCAGCGCCATTTCTCGCTCCCTAGGGACCCTTTTTCACGACTCGGACAGCACCGCCCTGGCGCTCCCAGCCCCTCTTTTTTCGAGGCGCTCGGGGAGAATGACGGGCAGATACATCCTGTGAGCTTGGGGAGGGGGCTGGGACTCCCAAGCGAGTCTGAGTCAGGGAGCCTTAGGTCCCCTTCTCCTCCCATGACCCGCTGGAGCTCGAGCCCCACCCTTGGAAGGAAGCGCGGACCCTCCCTGGGCGTTCATTCCGCGGCTGCTCCGTCCTCCCCACGGCCCTCCTCCCCCAGAGCCCTCATCCTTTCATTCCATCCAAAACCCGAGCTGGAGAGCACAAGGACTGGCCCGAAGGGGTCAAAGGGCAGGGGCCGCCTAAGCCGGGAGTGTTTTTCAAAACCACAGCTGTAGGATGACCGAAGAGAGCAGGAACCTTGAGGGAAAGGTGTGTTTTCTCCCATCCTGGATGGGGTGCCTCCCAGAGAGAAAGTATCCATCTCCGGCCCATCTCCGACTTTTTTTTTTTAAACTTAAACACAAAATAACATTTAAAAAAGAGAATTTCTCCATCACAAAGTAGAACGCAGTTTTCTGAGACCCCGCATCTCTGCTTTGTACTTTGGAAACATAATAAACGCTACAAGCGACTGTCTGAGCTGTCCCCTGGTCCTCGCTCCCTTCTGAAGGTTCTCTATTCTCCGAAGAAGGGTCCCGGTCTTGGAGGCCTGGGATTAGACCCGCTGGGCTCCGGAGCACCGAGACACCATTGGTGGGGCGACCTTAGAACAGGGAGATGAGAGGCGGCCCGGGGACCCCAGGGAGAACCCTACGCCAGCCCAAATCTGGCATTTCTTAAGGAGGAAAGGGACTAGACTGAAGTAACAGCAAACTTGCCCCGAATCCCTTCCTCTCTCCGGCCTCGGTTCCCAAACCCCTATAAATTGATGCGCTCAGAAGAAGGTCTCTCCGTGGGTTAGGGAGGCACCGGAGGGGTCCTGCAGGCCCAGGCAGAGGCCGCCCCTCAGCAGCCCTGCTCCCCAGATGCCTGTCTCTCCGGTCCAGCCAGTTTGGGGAGGGAGCTCCGCATTGGGGCCCGCCCTCGAAACTCTGGCTCCCACGCTCCCCCTCCTGCGGCCGAGGCCCCTGAACTTCCACACTGTGGGGCAGGGGGAGATGGCATTCAGGACCCCGCAGCCATGGCCCGCCCACCCTCAGCTCTCTGGCCTGGAAGCCCCGCTCTCCTGTGGCTTCCCGCCAGGGTCTGGGGAGACAGCCCCGCACTACTGCATCGGAGAATGGAGAGCCTGAACTTGTAGGCCCCGCTGGCCCCCGCAAAAAGTCCATGTTGGGCTCCTGGGAGGCCCCTTCTAGGCCCAGGGATCCCTAGAGAGGCAGGACTCTGGGCTCGTGCAATTTTCCTTCTGGAAAATAAGAAGCCGTGGTTTCCCAACACTTTCAGGTTTCCAAAATGGTTTCACTTGGATTATCTCATTTAATCCCCATAACAACTTTATGAGGCAGGTGTTGTTGTCCCCATTTTACAGAAAAGGAAACTGAGGCTGAGAGAACTGCTCAGACAAATCACTTCTGCCTCCGTTTCCCTGTCTGCCAAAAGAGGGGCTTGGCCCAGATGCCCCCTGCAGAGCCCTGGATCCATACTCTGGATGGAGATGGGCTTGGGCTCTCCTTGGGCTCCTGCCCCTTCCACCCCACCCAGTCACTTCCCAGAACCAGCTGCCCCAGGGCAGGGCTCTGTTGTCTGGGCCTGGATCCCCCATCCCTCTGAGATGCAGTCAGGAGCCAGCGCTGATGCTCCCTGGGATGTGACGCAAGGAAATGGGGACCCACCCCAGAGTGAACGCTGGGCTGGGCTGGGCTGGGGGAGGAGAGAGTGAGGGCCTGGGGGCAATTACTCATCTTAGGGTTCAGGTAAGAGGGCCCGGCTGGGGCACAGAGCAGACACACCCTGGGGGACCTCGGAAGAAGCAGGACAGGAGCAGCCATGGAGAAAAAATGCAGCCCAGGGATCCTCGGGGCCACCGTCCTGCTCTTGTCCTTGCTTGGCCCAGGTGAGCCACTGTTGCTCTGGGCAGGAGGAGATGCTTCTGCATCCCAGGCAGAGGAGCCCAGAAAGGTCCCCCTGCCCAGAAGAGTGGAAGGGCAGGAAAGAAGGCGATCGGGGGGCAGGGGAGATAATCCTTATGGCCAGGAGGGGGGATCACAGGGACGGGAGATTCTCCACTGCAGGGAGAGGGGCTGTGGGCAAGGGGGCCTCAGAAGGAGCTAACTGGAGGAGTTCGGCTCCCTGGCCCTGGGGAGAGTAGGACGGGGGGCTTCCCATGCTTACAAGGCAAAGGAGTCTCCCCTCTGGACAGAGAGGAGCGTGTGGCCCCCCCACACACCTGGCTCTCCCATCTAGAAAACAGGACACAGGAAGATTGGCCCAGGCTGGGGAGAGGGTCTTAAACGCTACAACTCAGTTCAAAAAGCTGCAGAGGGACCTCGTGTCCCCACAGAGATTGAGGCCACAGGAAAGGGGGCTCCCCTCGTGTGAGGGGGAGATGTGGAGGAGAAGGCCTTCCCTCTTCAGGAGGTCCCCGGAGGGCTCCACTCTCAGCCGGACTTGGAGCTGCCGGCAGAAGGCTTGGGAGAGGGCTTCCCCGGGAGAGGGCTCCTCTAGAATGGGCCAAGAAATCTGGGAGGGGAAGAAGGCGCTTGACGTGGTTCGACTCTGTCCCAGGTGCCTCGGCTCTTAAATGCTACAGCTGCATCCAGAAAGCCGATGAAGGATGTTCCCCCGGGAAGATGAAGACGGTTACCTGCCCTGCGGACTTAACGATCTGCACAGAGGCTGTGGGGGCTGTGGAGACCAGTGAGTAAGAGTCCCTGGGAGGAGGGTCGGGGGCCCATCGTGTGGAATGACTTCATGGGGTAAATCCAGACTTACAAAGCCCCTGGGTCGGCCCATCTCCTGGGGGGGAAGGGGTCGGCCTGGGGTCTCCTTGGCAATGGAGTTAAGCAAGTGCCCAGGGGTCCGGGGAGCTTGAAGTCATAAGATTTGGAGATGGAGGGAGCCCCAGGAAGTTGAGGGGAGCGGTTTCTGAGTCAGCCCTCTCCCCATCAGACTCACCCTTTCCCTGAGGGTCCAGGCTCGTCTATGGATGAGACCACAGGACCTTGAAGCTTTATCACATGGAACCCCGGGCCCCCATTCGCTCCAGATCTCCTCTTCCACCTTTGACTCAGAGACTCCCCATGTGGCTGCTCCCCTCTCTGAGTTGTCCCTCTGTCTGAGTCCTCCTCCTCTCAGTTCTCCACTTCTGAGTCCTCCCCCTCTGGAGTCTCCCTCTCTGAGTCTTCCCTTTGAGCTCTGCTCCCCAGCTTTGAATGTTCACTCCATTATGAGCTCTTCAAGATCTCTTTCCTCTCAAACCTCTCTCTGACTTCTCCCACCCACCCAGTCTCAGCATCCTTCCCTCTGGATCTTTCCCTTTTGGATCCTTCTCTCTGGATCCTCCCTCTTAGTCCTCCCTCTGAGTCTTCCTTCTCTCACTTCTCCACTTCCAAGTCCTCCTCCTCTGGAGTCTCCCTCTGAGTCCTCCCTCTCCTGGTCCTCCTTAACTCCTCCCTGGTCTGACCCTTCTCTTCTCACCCCACCCCACACCCCGGGTCTTCCCTGCAGTTCACGGGCAGTTCTCGATGGCTATCCGAGGCTGTGGATCCGGACTTTCGGGAAAGAACGACCGGGGGCTGGACCTGCACGGGATCATGGCCTTCCTCCAGCTGCAGCAGTGTGACAAGGACCTATGTAACAACCAGCTCAACCTGACCTCACACCACCTGAACCCCAGCGGTGAGCCAAGGGCCCCGGCTTCCAGGGAGGGGGCGCAGGGGCCCGGTTCTCTTCATTGGGAACCAGAGCCTCTGGATTTAAATTCTGTTTCTGCCGTTCTCTGGTCATGTGACGTAGCCACTTCTACCTGGGGTCCCCCTTCGTAAAATGAAGAGATGGGACTAGATGATTCCCAGGATGCAACTCTAAACCCCACCTTTATTAGGGAGCTTAGCTCCATTTTTGCCAGGTTGCTGCACTGGGCCTGGTAGCGTTGATGGGCATTTTTGCCAAGCCTATGACCAAGGATCTCATACGGTTTTTTTCTTGGCCAAAATGGAGGATGTCCTCAAGCGGGGCAGAACTGGTGAAACAGACAGACTCAAGGAGCTGCCATTAAGGCTTGGTCTCCCTAGGAAGGCTCTAGAGGAGGGAACCTCTGCTTGGACCTGGGCTAGAGGTAGTAAGCTCATGACAAATGTCACAAGAGGCGGGGCGGGGCAGTGATTCCAAGACTCTGGATAACTGTCTGGATTCCAAAAGACTGCAGCATGATGGGATCTTGGGTCAGTTCCAATAAGATGACATTTTTAATTTTTATTTTTAAAACAATCCTTGCTTTAGATATATATGTAAATGTGTACATAGATAATCTTTGTAAAAACAAATTTTATTTCCTCATCTTTGTTTTATACAGCTGTCTATACACATGCCAAACAATAGATATAAAATATCAAAAATGAATTTTAATTTAAAATAACTAACTTAATTATTAATTAAATTAATTTTTTGATTAAATTAATTTAATTAATCCCTCCCTCCTATTTTGTCCCAATTGAGAAACAAGTAGAAAATAAAACTTAATATTACCCTACATTTATATAGCATTTTAATTTTTGCAAAATGCTTCATTAAAAAACATTAAGATAACTTTTTTTTTTTTTTTGGCTGGGGCATTTGGGGTTAAGCGACTTGCCCAGGGTCACACAGCCAGGAAGGGTTAAGTGTCAGAGGCCAGATTTGAGCTCCCAAAGATGAGGCTTCCTGACTCCAGACTCAGTCACCTAGCTGGCCAAAAATGACTTACTAAATGTAAGCTTCTACATTTCAATGAAAAGGAAAAACAAAACTAACTTCTCAAGTACAAAATGGAGGGAGCAGAAAAAGATCTGCGAATGTTAGTGGACCACAAGTTTAATAGAGATCAAAAAACCCCAGAAAGCTGATTTGATCTTAGTGCATTCAGAAAGGCACGTTCGGTGTCTGGGATGGGCCCGGCCCGGCCTCCGCTGCCTTGGGTGGCCCCAGAAGGAAGGTTGGACTCAGGCTGGGCTCTTCCTTTTGCCAAGGTCAGTGAGAAGCTGGGGGCGGTCCGGAGGAAGGAGCCCTCATTCTCGCCAAGGAAGCCCATGAGCATCACCTGCAGAAATGGGCGGGGCCCAGGAGAAGAAAGGACTGCGTGGGGTGCATGGGATTTTTTTTAATATTTGGAAGCTATTTTGCATGTTTGTGCATGTATAATTATGCAAGTTGCTTACAGTCTTAGGGAGGGGAGAGGGAGAAGACTTTGAACTCGAACCTTATTTTAAAATATGAGAGAACTGTCATTCCAAGTAACTGGGGAAAATACGATTTGTAAAGTATTTCTCGGGAGGAGCCACCGGACCTAAGCCGGGCCCCGGGGAAGGAGGCTGTCCAGCAGTCAGAGCCTGCCTCGGTTTCCCCGAAAGCCCGCGTCCCTGGGTGTGAATGGATTCCGTGTGCGCTTTCTAGGGGCGCAGGGGGACCGGGAGCAGACTGAGAAGGGGGCGGGGGGGGGCGCGGAGACTCGGGGAAGCCCGCGGAACATCTCACCCGCGGCCCCCTTCCGTCGCCCCCAGGGAACGAGAGTGCGCACGAGCCCAACGGAGTCCAGTGCTACAGCTGCGCGGGGCTGAGCCGGGAGGCGTGCGCGGGCTCGAAGCCCCCCCTGGCGCAGTGCTACAACGCGAGGGACCGCCTGCACAAGGGCTGCTTTGACGGGAACGTCACCCTGACCGCAGGTGAGGGGGACGGCAGGGGTGGGGGATGGGGCGCCGCCCCGCCTCCTGGGAAACAGCGCCCAAGGGCACCCCCCACCCCCCAAAGAAACGGTCCCTGCCCTCAGGCGACTTACGGGGGAGGGGAGGGGGACGCGTCGTGTACCCAGGTGATACGTGGAAGGTGATTGGAGGAGAGAGAAGAGCCGCAGCGGGGAGAGAAGGGCTGCAGATGCTCGCGGAGAGTCCCCCGGCAGAGGACCCCTCCCCCTCCATCGCGGCCCAGCCCCCTCGGAGAATCCGTCGGTCACCCGAAAACCCCCAGAGCGGAATCGGGGACCTTTATACAGATTTGGAAACTGAGGCCGGAGAGGGCGAGGGATTCCCTCAGGGGTGTTCGGTGCATGAGGGGGAGAGCTGAGGGGGGTCGGGGGCTTCCCGAGCCCCTCCCCGACCCCTCCCGCCGCGGGGCTCTAACCACTGCCCCGCCCCTTGGTCTCCCTCAGCCAACGTGACCGTGTCCCTGCCAGTCCGAGGCTGCGTCCAGGACGAGGACTGCACCAGAGACGGGGTGACCGGCCCCGGCTTCTCCCTGAGCGGCTCCTGCTGCGAGGGCTCCCGCTGCAACGCCGACCTCCGCAACAAGACCTACTTTGCCCCTGGCATCCCTCCCCTCGTGGTGCTGCCCGCGCCCACCACCGCCCGCCCCAATTCCACAGCCACAAAGGCCCCCGCCCCCGCTTCCACCGCGGCCCCGGCCGCCCCCAGCAGCCGGCCCCCGGCCACCACGCTCCGGGCCCCCGCCACCGAGGCGCCCGCTCACTCCGGGACATCTGTGGCGACTCTCAGCGAGGAGGGCGGGGCCGGCAGGGGGGCCGCGGGGCACAGCGATCGAAGCAACATGGGGCAGCTGCCCCCTAAGGGCGGCTCCCAGCACCCCACCAGTGGGAGCCCCAGGACCCCCCTGGCCCTTCCGCTGGCCGCGCTCCTGGCAGCCACCGCTGCCCGGACCCTCCTGTGAGCCCCCGCCCCTCCCCCTCCCCTCCTCGAGGCCCTGGGCACCCTTCCCGGAACACAGATTCCCTTCTCTTCCCTGGGCTGGGCCGGTCCCACCCCGAGCCAGAGTGGCTCCTCGTCCCGCCCCACCAGGCTGAGCAGGTCTCATCTGTCTAGAAAATAAAACGACCGTGTATTTAAGTCCTCGCCCAAGTTGTTTATTCCTGGAGAGGGGAGGGCTCCAGGGAGGGTCGGAAGCGGGATGTAAGTGGTGGGGGAGGGTCATAGGGAAGTGGCCCCTTTGGGGATCAGCGAGAGGCGGCAGAATTGGGGCAGAATGCACTGGGAGGTTCCCGGGAAGGGAAGCACTTGTGACATCAGTGGGCCACTTTGTCACCTGACCCAGACTGTGGAATAGGTGGGAATAACTCCCTAGCCTAGACCTCCTCCCTTAGACCCTTTCCTGCTCTCTGAATGGCTAAGGCCCCCCCCCCTTATCTCAGCCCCCTCTGTGGATAGCAACTGGGAGGCCCTGCCAGGTTGGGGGGCCAGCTGCCCGGCTCTCTGGGCTCCAGAAATGCCTCCCCGCCTCAGAAAGAGAAGCGGCCCTCAGCCCAGAGGAGGAAGCTTCCAGGGCTCCTCACCATCCTGAAAGTGGTCCTGGGCTCTGTTCTCATGAGTCACTCATCCCCATCATCGAGCTTCAGCAGATATGCCCAGGCCTGTTCCCGAGAACCAACCTGCTTCTCCTGTCGGGGCCCCTCGAAGGCACTCCCCGTGTCAGCTCCAGGGCCAGAGCTCCGCTGTGGGGTTACAGACTTTCCATTAGGGAGATACTGGGGAGAAGAGAAACAGGGGAGTCTGAAATGATTAGTGCGAGAGGGGAAAGTAGTGGGAGTAGCAGGTGACAGATGGAGAAAAACATTGGGAAATCCTATGAAATGGAAGGATCCCATTAGTGTTTGGAAGTCCACCTGCACTTAAATTAAAAAAAAAAAAAAATCCAATTACGTGTAAAAATCCTTTTAAACCTTTTTAAAAAACAATTGAGTTCCGGATTCTTTCCCACCTTTTGTCTCCTTCCTCCTCCTTGAAAAGCAAGAAATTTGATAGTTGGAAGTTGTACAGTCTTCAAAACATTATTTCTGTATTGCCATTCAACAAGTACCACTTTTTTATTTATTTATTTATTAATTCATTCATTCATTCATTCATTTGTTTGTTTGTTTGTTTATTTGTTTGTTTTTAGCAAGTATCTTTTAAAGCACACACTTTGTCAGGTATGTAGTGAGCACTGGAGATAAAAAGAAAAGCAAAAAATGGTTCCTATTTTGAAGAGAACTCCTGGTTTCCTAAGAGATCACATGGAAACCATTGAGCATAAACAAGATTCATACAGGATAAATCAGATAATCTCAAGAGGTAGACATGGATGCTATGGAGAAGGGCCGGGCAAGGCTTTGTGTAGGTGAGATTTTAGCCAAGAGGCCACATGAGGGAGGAGAGATCGGTGTATTTTTGTTCAAGGAGCAGCCAGTGAATCACTGGGTCCTTGGAAGGGTGGAGTGAGGGAGTGTAGGAGAACTGGAAAGGTCAGAGAGGTCTTTAAACATCCAACTGAGGATTTTGTATTTGATCTTGGAGGCAACAGGGAGCTTTCTGACAGGATGGTGACATGGTCAGATGGCACTTTAGGAAGCCCTGATGGACAGCAGAAAGGGTCAGCTGGGACACCAACCAGGGCTATTAAGGAATCCAGGGGTCAGGGGGGTCTTTACCTGATTCAGGTCAGAGCAAAGAAGAAGGAGGGAGAGATAGAGATGGAGCAGATATGGTAAACAATGAGGGAGGGGTGGGGGGCTGCAAGGAGAGAAAGTAAGGATTGGAGGATGATACCTAAGGTAGCTGGGAAGCTGGTCGTGCCCTCAGAAGTAAAAAGGAAGTTAGGAAGAAAAGCTCTTTGGAGAGGAAAAGGTGAATTTTGGATGTGTGAGTTTAGGAGTTTACAAGACACTCAGTATGAAGTGGGTAACCAGTAGTTGGAGAGATGAGACTGGAAATCAGGAGAGAGGTTAGGGCTGGAAAAAAGGATCGAATCTATGGGAGCCTCAGTTTCCCTCATCTGTAAAATGAGCTGAAGAAGAAAACTGGCAAGTCGCTCCACTCTGCCAAGGAAACAGCCACAAAATGGGAATAATAACAGCATCTGCTACTCTTGTTGTTGTGAGGATAAAATGAGACAATGTTATTACCAGAACCATGGCAACGTGAAATACACATTCAGACCTGGAAGGAACCCCTGTGGTCTGTTCTGAGGCAGGCAGGCAGGATGGTGTAGTGGGCGGGGTGTGGGACCAAGAGTATGCTCGGGATGAGATGCTGCCTCTGACCTTTAAAAGCAGTGTGACCTTGGGAAACCTCAGTTTGCTCCTCTGCATAATGGGGTTGCTAACAGCACTCCAACTCTCCCTCTCAGACACCCGATGGAGAAGATAGCAAACTTTGCAGAGATACTGACGAGCCAGCTGCAGCCGTTAGGACCCCCTGGATACCCTGGAAAGGGGGCTGGATGTGCGGGGCAGGATTTGAATCCCCTTAGTAACATCTGAGCCTTCCATGTGGGGGCAGATTTCTCCCCCCATCTCTCCATCGTAGTATCTCCCACTCTCTGAACCTCCCAGGCATTTTGGGAGATACCACAGAAAGAGACGGGGAAGCAGAAAACAGGGGAGCTAAACTACAGCTTTGTTGTTTTGTCCACCTCTCAAGTTTGTGGGGTCTGCTCGGCTTGGACTTTTCTGGCCCATTTTTGTAAGGGACTCTCCTATTGGTGCTCGGTTGGAGGGAAAGGTGCGAAGAGGAGTGCACGTGGGAACCATGTCAATCACGTGCCCCACCGGCCAATGGGGAGAGAAGCCCCTCCCAGGAGCCAATCCCTCTGCCAATGCCGAAGAATGCTTCGTCCCTCCCTTAAAATAGCCAATAGGAATTCACTCTTTTGCAAGACTTTGGCCAATGGAGCACAGTGGGGGATGGGATGGGGATGGTGAGGGACGTAAAGTCTGTCTGACCAATGGGGCAAGGAGTCTTCTCCCCCCAATCTCTTCACATTAGGGGAAGGGTGGGAATGGGGCAGACTGGCCCCGCCCCCTGTCTACAGGCTCGAGGGAGGGGCCGTTGGAGGAAGGGAGGCGGGGCTTGACTGAGGGGGCGGGGAGGGAGAGGCGAGGCCTGAGAAGGGGATGGGCCTTTGGGGGTGGGCCCTGATGTGGGAGAGGGAAAGAGGCGGGACTTGTACTGTGGGGGAGGGGAAGGGCAGGGCTTGTGGGTTAGGGGAGGGACGTAGGATTGGATGGGCCAGGCTTGTTTTATGGGGAGGGTGGGGGCGGGGCTCGTTTGGGGATTAAGGCGGGGCTTGTGGGTGGGGCGGGGCTTAAGAGTTGGAGGGGAGGAGCTTTCTGTGTTGGAGAGAGAGGAGACTGGGGGGGGGTCTTGGCGTGGGCACATAAATGCTCGTTGATTGGGAAGGAAGGAAGCAGGGGTTGTGGGGCTCCGGATGGAGGAGGGATGGGGAGGAGGCTTCTCTGAACACCCCTAGGAGGCTCCTCTCTCTGGGACCTAAAGACCAGTTGTGGGGTTGGGGGGCACCGAGCGTCCTGGGGGTGGGAGCGGTGATGGGAGGGGCCTGACATGGGGCGGATGCGGGGTCTGCTGGCCCAGAAGACCCCGGAGCGGGGTCTGGGGGAGGAGCGGACAGGAGCGTCCTAGCAAGGGTGCCCTTCATTGCCCTGCTCTCTTCCTGGGTCCCAGGGGCCAGGGACAACTGCAGACCCCGCACCATGGGCTGTCCGGCCTTCCCGCTGCTGCTCGGACTCGTGGGAGCCTCCCTGGCCCAGCCTGGTGTGTGGGCGTCCGTGGGGGGTCCCCGGGGAGGGGCCCGGTCCGAGCGGGGAGGGTCGGGGTGGGGGCCCGGTCCGAGCGGGGAGGGTCGGGGTGGGGGGCTGGGACCGTGCGGGGAGGGTCAGGGGAGGAGGCCCAGGTTGTATGGGGGTCCCCAGGGAGAGAGCGGGGAGGGTCAGGGTGGGGGGCTGGGACTGTGTGGGGAGGGTCAGGGGAGGAGGCCCAGGTTGTATGGGGGTCCCCAGGGAGAGGGCCGGGTCCGAGCGGGGAGGGTCAGGGGAGGGGGCTGGGACCATGCAGGGAGGGTCAGGGTGGGGGGGCTGGGACTGTGTGGGGAGGGTCAGGGTGGGGGGGCTGGGACCATGCAGAGTCCCCTGGCAGGGGGGAGGGTCAGGGGAGGAGGCCCAGGTTGTATGGGGGTCCCCAGGGAGAGAGCGGGGAGGGTCAGGGTGGGGGGGCCGGGACCATGCAGAGTCCCCTGGCAGGGGGGAGGGTCAGGGTGGGGGGGCCAGGACCATGCAGAGTCCCCTGGCAGGGGGGAGGGTCAGGGGAGGGGGCCCGGACCATGCAGGGAGGGTCAGGGTGGGGGGCCAGGACCATGCAGAGTCCCCTGGCAGGGGGGAGGGTCAGGGTGGGGGGCCAGGACCATGCAGAGTCCCCTGGCAGGGGGGAGGGTCAGGGGAGGGGGCCCAGGTTGTATGGGGGTCCCCAGGGAGAGAGCGGGGAGGGTCAGGGTGGGGGGCCGGGACCATGCAGAGTCCCCTGGCAGGGGGGAGGGTCAGGGGAGGGGGCCCAGGTTATATGGGGTCCCCAGGGAGGGGGCCGGGTCCGAGTAGGGAGGGTCAGGGTGGGGGGCTGGGACCATGTGGGGAGGGTCAGGGGAGGGGGCCCAGGTTATATGGGGGTCCCCAGGGAGGGGGCCGGACTGTGTGGGTCGCGGGTTGACGGGCCTCCCTCTCTTTGCAGGGGGCCGCCCCTTACACCCCATCTTCCCACTGCTGCCCCCCATCACCTGCTACCACACGGAGATGCTGTACCTGGGGCGGATGCTGAACTCGGAGCCCGAGCTTTGGAGCTCCAGCCTGCGGCACTCCCGGCGCTGCGAGAACTGGGAGGTGTGCCAGGAGACCCTGCTGATGCTGGAGACAGGTAAACTGGGGGTCAGCGGCTTTGAATCGGGCTGCTTTAGAGTTCTCGAGGCCGGGTACTTGTCGAGAATATGAAGAAGGGTCACTATTGATTGCCAGAAGTGTCCCAATTGTTATAATCTGCGATTTATGATTCACGGGCCCTCTCTGAACCCCAGGCTTCTCTTCTATACGTGCCCTCTGGGGTCATCCCTGACATGGCCGCTCTCCCCTGGGGGTCAGCGCCCATTAAAACTCATGGTGTAATTACCGGGACGCGCCAGCCAGAGGCCACTGGGTCAAAACCAAAGATGGGTCTCAAATGCCATAGAAAAGGCGACAATTAAAGGCCCTGTGCCCTGGGATGCCCGGACAGGTTATTGCACGGCACAAAAGATGGAAAAGCGGTTACGCGGATATTGGTGCCACGTGTGTGGAGGACCCGGTGATGTGGGAGTAGGGGGGGGCCCCGACCCTGCCAGTGTGCCCTCTGCCATGGGCTGGCTTCCCCCTGCGCCCTGGCTGTGCCCCGCCCTGCTGGGACCCCCTGCTGGGGGGCGCTGCTCAAAAAGCACCTTCCCGGCCAAGCTGGCCGGCGGTTCTCGGGGTGCAGGGCTTGACCCCCACTTCCCAGCCAGGAGCGGCCCCGAGCCGCAGAACGCCCTCGCCCAACGTGCCCACCACCGTCCACGGGTGCCTCCGTCCATCACCCAGACGCTATGGGGAGGAAGTCCCATTTAGTCCGGGATGTCAAGGACCCTGTCCACCCCCTCTCCAGAAGCTCTTGGATGAGATACCTGGCTCTGTCCTCAGTTTCCTTCCTGGCCAATCTTAAAAGCCAGGGGAAGGCAGCAAGGCCTCCCTCCCCTCCCCCCGCTGCCCTGGATTCTTGCCTCACTTAGGGTAGCCGTCCGGCTTGTGCCAACATGTAGAAAGGGGCTGATCCCGGTGGGGATGTTACTCAGCGGGTAGAGAGGGGGATGGGGGTTGAAACCGAAGTCCAGAGGCCTTTATGCTCTTTTAACTGACCCGAAGCTTGGGCCCAGCGCCTCTGCCCCCCGCGGGGGTGCCAGCCTCTGCCAACCTCCTGCTCCTCTCCTAGGGCCCCAGTCACTGATAATGGGCAGTAAGGGCTGCACTCCAGCAGGGAACCGGATGTCGGGGGTCACGGAGCACTTGGGCCCACCAGGAATTATTATCACTTCCTACGTCCGCTTCTGCAATGTCAACTACTGTAACAACTCAAGCAGCACGGCCCCGGTGCTGAGGCCCAAGGCTCACCTAGGTAGCCCGGGGCCGGGGCTCGCCCCCTGCTTTCCGTGCCCCCCCCCAGTGGCCAGAGCTCCTCGACCCTCTCCCTTTGCCCAAAGCTCCTGGTCTCCTACTAACTTCTCCCCCTCCCAATCTCCAGTCTCTTCCACTAAGCCTCTGCCCCACTCTCCCTTTTCACTGTATTTCCCAAGCCTGCCTCGCTGTGGCGCGTCCCCATGCTCCTTGGGTGGATTCCCAGCTGGTCACCCTGTGTGACGCTCAGTTTTCCCAAAGAACTCGTCACAACCTAAGCCTGGCACCCCTGGGGGGTCCTGGGAACCGGGCTCAGGCAGCTGGGGTTTGTTCCCAGCTTCTCAGCCAGAGTAGAGCCTGCCTTGGCTGCTGTAGACCCGGTGAGCCCCGGGGCCCATCTGCAGCTCAGTGTGGCGGCAAAGTGGGAGCAGGAGGCCCCCGGGAAGTGCAGGATGCCGGGCAGGGGATAGGCGGGCCTGTGGCTGGGCCCGGGGCTAACTGATGGGCAGCGGGGCTCTGCCCTGGCAGTGCAGGGAGGGAAGGGACCAGTGGGGGGGCAGTCAGTATCATGGGGGCTGGCCTACAGCCAGGGCCCGGGCTAACTGATGGGCAGCGGGGCTCAGCCCTGGCAGTGCAGGGAGGGAGGGGGCTGGGGGGGGATAGTCAGTGTCATGGGGGCAGGCAGAAGGCCCACATCCACAAGACGGGGCCTGCTAGAATACTGGGGGGCTGGAGTGAAAGATGGCTTGAAGGAGAGACCGTTGGGCAGAGGCTGCCCACAGAGAAGGGCCTCCCTGGGACCCCAGGCCCCCCTCTCCTGGGCACTCCTCCTCAGTGCCCACAGGCCGCAGCCATGCCCCTTCCCTTCCTCCAGTCATCAAAAACCCAGACCAGGCCTTGCGATGCCCAACCTGCTTGGCCTTGTACTCCTGCCCCACAAAGGTCCGCTTCCGTCGGTGCGGCGAGAAGACCCTCAGGTGTTACAACGGAACCATTATTATCAAGGGAGGTGAGTGCTGGCCCGGCGGCAGTGGGGAGCGGTTCCCTGGCCCACGGGAGGGGCAGAGCCATCCTCTGGAGCCAGGTTCCTGGTTTCCATGGCCATGGGCATGGGGGGGCAAGAACGGGCATTGAGCCCTGGTGCTGCCTCTATCTGTGTGATCTCTGGGCCACCGGCTGGACAGAGTTGGGCCTGAGGCGCCTCCTGCCCAGCTCGAGTGTCAGAGGGAACGCTGGGCTTGGAAAGGCCCCGGGCCGCTCCCTCAGCCGCAGAGGTGGTTGTGAGCCCAGAAGAGTTCATGCAGCTAGGCCCTCTCCCCCCCCCCCCCCCCCGGCCAGGTGAGCTGCTAGAATGCAAAATTTGGGGCCTCCACCGCAGGAGGCCCTCCATCATAGGCTTTCTGCCACAGGAGGCTCTGGGCCACAGAGGTTCTCGGCTGTATGAGGCTCTACACCACCTCGATCCTCTGGCCCAGGGCCTTGGTTCCTAGCTGAGGGTCTGGGCCCCTCGAGGCCATCTAAGTCATTTTATGGGCACCGGAGGCCCCAGTTGGTGGCAGAAGCAGGGCCTTTGTGGCCCTGGGCCCCAGGGCACCCACCGGCCCTCTTCCTCCTCCACAGAAAGCACCTCCTACGTGCTGGGTTTGCTCGGCTGCTCCACCGTGCCCACCTGTGAGCTGTTCCTCGGCATGGAGACGGTGGGCTCCTTCACGCTGAGCGAGAAGTGTGTGGACCACCACAGCCTCCTGTGGCCCAGGAGCCAGAGCGTGCCTCGACCCGGTTGGCTCTGGACCCTCATGCTGGGACTGCTCATCACTCTGTAGGCCGAGGTGTCCTCGACCTGGACGTCCCGCCAGTCTCCCAGAAGCCGGGCAGAGGGAGCCCCCTACACGGTGGGCTGCCTAGGGGCTGGCAGAGGCGGCGGCCCTGGGATCCCAGGGGTAGGAGGTGTGCCCAAAGTGCAGCAGCCCTAGCCCAGGGATGCCTACCACACAGGTATCAAATAAAGATTTAAACGGACTATTCTGTGCCCCCTATCTGCCGCCAGCCCTTAGCACGGATCGCCAGTATCAGAAGCCAGTCCCCTTCTCTGGGAGCTCCTAATAGTTACCCGCTTCCTTTAGGTGGGACCTCCTCCCTCCCCAGCCACTAACATGGCCCCTGTTTCTAGGAGGCTGATAAGTGCTCCACTCTTGCCGGCCCTTGGGCCTCAAACTTGGGAGTAGAAGTCCCAGATTCAAATCAAGGCCCTCAGTATTTGCGCCCGGGCCTCAGGATCCATGTAGTGTCTGCAGTCCCTGTGCACGAGTTTGTGTAGGTGGTCCTTCCAGAGGAAGGCCGGGACATGCCTGGAGGGCCTGCAGACTGACCAAGCCCACTCCTGGCCTCCTGCTGGAGGCTCCCAGAGGCCTGAGTGGAAGAGGTCTGCTCACACAGCCAGGCACCGGGACGACGGCTTTCAGCCCGGCTTCACCACTGCCCAAATGGGTTTGCTCTGTGTGCATCCGCAGCAGCTTTCCAGGGGCCTCCCGGTTCCTAGGCTGGAGGTGGGGCAGGGGGACCCTGGACTTGCTTAGCAGTCTCTGGTCACCATAGATGTCACCTCGGGGGAGATGGCGTGGAGGAGGGCAGGATGTGGCTCAAAGAACCAGGGTTTGGGCCTGGGGCCCAACTAGCTCCGGGCACCGAGGGAGAAGTAAAAAGCCTCAAACAATTAGTGCTGTTCATAATGAGACTGCTGCCCGTTCCTCCTGCACATGCCGCCAGGCCACCTCCTGGAAAGGCCAAGTGGGAGATCCAGGGAGATTCTGGCCTGGAGCCTTGAGACGAAGAAAGGCCTTCCTCCAACAGGAGCATCTCAGCTAACCGGGACCCAGGACCCGAGCATCCTTTAGGAGTTCATGCACTCCCAGCAGCAGCAAGAAGCCCAGGGGAGGCTTGTTGCTGCTGGGGGGAGAGGTGGAAGAGTTTGGAATGGGGAGAGGCCCTGGGACTGATCTCGCCCTGCCCTGGCACCCTGGCAGGGTCATTTGACCCCTTTGGGCTATGCTTTCTCAGGGAAAAAATAAGTTTGGGCTAAACTGGAAACTAGAATTCTAAATCACATGAATCATAGCTAAAGTGGGGGGGGGCAGGAAAAGCAGACAGCCCCAAGTTCAAATCCAGCCTTACTGCATGACTCCTAGAAGGTCACTTCGCATCTGCTTCAATTTCTGTAATTATGAAATGAGAACAGGATCTACCTCCCAGGGATCGGAAGGAATCTGTGAAAAGGGCGAGCCCAGCACTGGGTAAATGTCAGCAGCCATTATCATGATGAGAGAGTCGGGGCTGAGGCTGGAGGGAGGGGGAAGAAAGAGGGAGTCACCAAAAACTAGGGGGTTCATAGTCAGAAACAGGTGTTTAAGGCTGCATGTATGTGAGATTTAGTGCCAGTAAATTTTTTTGACAAAATAATTTAATAAATGTAAAACATAATCAAACCAAACAACCCTAAATGTAAATGGGCTGAATTCCTCTATCAAAAGAAAAGGTCACCCAATGGATTAGGAAATGCAGCCCAGTCTATGGAAAGCCGCCTGGCACAGTGACTGTAAGACCACAGGAGGATCAGATGTGCCAGGCTTCAGCTGGTTCTAGATAGACACCACAGGGACGAGACTGGGCAAAATGCAAATTCGAAAGCGACGGAGTGAAAACCGTGTATGTGAAGGTACTACTGGCACTTGTCTCTATAACTAACAGTAGTGATGGCTGGAGCATCGCCCACCTGGGCTTTTGGAGCTGGGACTTCATGGAATGATTCTAAGTCTGGTCTTCAGACTTCCTTGGCCGTGAGCTGAGAGAGTCTGAGCAGGGGCCAGGAGGCAGGGGACAGTGGATGGCAGGGAGGGAGCAGGGGGCAGGATGGAGGAAGCAAGAGAGAGAAGGGAAGAGATGGGGCCAAAAGGGAAAAGGGAGGAGGAAGGGGAAAGGAAAGATGAGGAAGGGGATGGTAAAAGGGAGGAGGAGGAGGAGGCAGGGGGCAAAAGGGAGAAAGGAAGGGGTAGGGAGGTATCTGGGGCAGGAGGCAGGAGGGAACAGAATGAGGCAGCAGGAGCAGGGGGCAGGAGGGAGAAGGGAGGGGGCAGGAGGGAGCAGCAGGGGGCAGAAGCAGACTTCAGTGGGGGCGTGGGGTCCTAGCCAGGCCCTTACCCTCCCCTCCGGGCTACAGGAGCAGCAGGAAGCCCAGGCCCAGAGCCCACCCAAAGGCGGGGAGCAGGCAGCTGGCCCCGTCCATCCTGAAGTTTTCGAACAAGCTGCTGCGGTCACACAGCTCGTTCACTTCCAGGGGCCCAATGGTGTGCGTTTTGTTCAGCAGGCGGCAGCTGATCTCGCCCATGCAGCCCTCCAGGTCCACTGGAGTCCAGATGCCTCCTGTGGGGGAGGGTGCTCAGCAGGGCTCTCCGGTCTCCAGGCACCGCCCAGGGGTGCGCCCCACAGCCCTGGGGGACCCCGGTGTCCTCTGAGAGCCGGACCTTCCCGATGGGGCAGCCCCTTCCCCGCCCATCTGGCCACTCACCTCCCTTGATCATGATGGTCCCGCTGTAACAGGAGAGGGTGAGCTTGGGGCAGTGCATGACCGGGGAGCCGGGGACGCAGGGCCCCAGGGAGACGCAGGTGGGGCACATGAGGCCCTCTCGGTGGGGGCTGACTGGAAGGGGGGGAGAAAGGCCATCAGTGGGGACGGTGTCCCTGAGCTCTCACAAGCAAGAGGCCCCAGCGCCTAGAACCGGGAGGGGGGGGGGAGGCAAAGTCCAAGCTCTGCAGGGCTGCAGCCAAGGCCCTCTGCTGTAACTGACCCGGACTGCCAACTTTTGACTGGGGGCCCTGCCACCCCACTGCCACATCCATGGGTCTGAGGCCTGGCTCAGTCTGGCAGAGCAGGAGGGGACCCTGGAGGTCGGATCCTTCAGTTCAGGCCACTGAGACCCCAGGATCGCCCAGACCCACTGGCTCCAAATCCAGGGAGCGTTCCCACCCCCGGGGGTCCTTCCCATCCCTCCCTGCTTGAATCCATCAGCCATTTCCTTCCATATTGATCCATAGGGACTCTCCTCCAAGGTCTGCAATAATCCAGCTGTTTCCCATTCAACCTTGTCCGGCTCATCAGAGTGGCCAGCTGGGTAGCACAGCAGAGAGCTCCCTGGGTTCAGACTCAGGAGGACCCAAGTACAAGTCCAGCCTCTGGTACTTACTAGCTGTCTGACCCTAGAATCCTGGGCAATTGCCTCAGTTTCCTCATCTGGAAGGAAATGGCAAACCCTTCTGATACATTTGCCACGAAAACCCCAGGTGGGTCCCAAGGGTTGGGCTGTGACTGAACATCAGGGTCACTGCAGGATTTAGGGCCCGTCTAGTCCATAGAACCATAAAGCTCCATGGAACCTTATCTGGGACGGGCCCACTTTGCAGAGGGGCAGACTGAGGCCTGGAGCGGAAGGCCCTGCTTGAGCGCACAGCAGGGTCAGAGATGCTCCTCCAAGGCTGAGTCCCTGGCCCCCCACCCATTCTCATTCTCACCTGCCCCTCTCGGGGGCTTCGTCAGCGGCTTTGGGTCAGTGTAATTGTTACAGAAGTCGGTGGAGCAGAAGTGCGTGTAGGACGTGGCTGCCACGCCCGGGGGCTGCGTGTACTTGACAACGGTGGGCTCCTGCAGGGTCTCGCGGAAGCACCCTTTGGTGGCAATGATAATGCCCTGCAGTTCTGAAAGACAGAGCTCCTCAGGTCGGGAGCTGTAGTCCCGACTGGCGGGAAGGCCCGGCTTCAAATCCTGCCCTGGTCTGAACACGGGCTGCGCCACAGGTCTGGAGTGGGAAGGGACCTGGCTCCCGAGGGGCCTCCCACCGCTGGTCCCTGTTCTAGGGCTCCCCGTCCTCCTCTTCTAGGCTTTTTCCACCTCATGCCTGGGCGGGGGGGGGGGGGGAAGGAGAGAAACTCCAGGCCTTCGGAGCCTCTCCAGGCATGAGTCCCCAGCCCAGGACCCCCTTTGGAAGCCTCCTCTCCAGGGCCTCCCTTCCTAGAGGAGTGTAGGGCCCAGCCTGGCCCCTCTATATTCACGCCAAGGACAACTGACCCCCAGGCCTTTGGTTTCCCCCCCCCCATTTCCTCTACCCTAGAGCACCTGGGGGTGGCCCCACCCTCTTGCATCCCAAGACCCTTCCTGAACTCTGACCCTGTGATTCTGGGCAATTGACTAAAGTTCTCTGGACCTCGATTTCCTCGCCAGCTGAGTGAAGCCCGTGGTCTAGGTGATCTCCAGGGTTCCAGCTCCAATCTCAGTTTCATCCTTTCTCCTGTCTCTCCCTGAACCTGCCTCCTCTTACACTTGCTCTTTCTGCTCCCCCGCCTCTGGCTCCTTCATCCTTCCCTCTTTCCTGGATCCAGCACCTCCATACTGACCTCTTCACAATGTTGGGAGAGGCCACTTAGGAGGCACCTGAACCTGGGAAAACCCAAGTTCAAATCCTGCCTTGGACACTTCCTTCCAGAGTAGCTCTGGGCCCTTAACCCGTTTGTTACTTTTCTTGTGTGGGAGATGAGGCTAACAACAGCCGCTGTCGGCCAGGGCTGCGATCACAGTTGTGAAGTGCTTGGCGTACACCAGGCACCTCCTTCCATCTTCATTATGCTCCGGCCAACCGCTTGCCACCATCCTGACCCCCGAGTTCTTCCATCCACCTTCTCTGCTGTTCACATCTGCTCCCCTCCACTCTTTCTGCTTCTGCTTCCAAACAAAGGAAAACAAAAGGCCGGAGGAAGCCATAGACTATGGTTGGCTCCTGTAGGAGACCTCGGACTGTTCCGGGACCGGGCCCTCCCCACTGCCAGGCACTCTTCGCAGTGGTCGCTGCCGGACCCCCCACAGCAGCTGCTCCGTCTCCACTGCCGTCATTCAGCTCCAGCTCTATCCGTCCTCCTCTCCTGCTCTCCAGCCTCTGAGGATGAGGTGCCCTTCTCCTCAAGACGTGCTCTTCTGTTGGTCTTTGTGTTTCTGTCCTCCCAGTTCCTTCAGGACCTTGTTCATTCGTCGTGTCTTCATGTCTTCCACGTCCTGTTCTCATGGCCTGTTCACTGCGGCTTAAAATATATCCAGGTTTCCTCTATCCTAAAAAAACAAAAGCAAAGCCCACCAAACCACCCAAAAAAAAGCAAGAGAAAAAACTTGCCTTGATCCTGTCATCCCCTTAAACTGTCTCCCTCTCCTCTCTCCCTTCTCTCCTTTCCTCCCTCCCTCATTTTCTCTTCCCCCCCCTTTCCCTCCCTCCCTCCAGTTTTTTCTCTCTCTTTCTGTCTCTCAGTCTTTGTCTCTCTCTGTCTCTGCCTGTCTCTTCTCACTCTTGCTCTCTCCCCTTTGGTAGAATCTTATAAAACCTTCTATAACAAATCAGTACATTGTTGGTGGAGCTGTAAATCGATACAACTGTTCTAGAACGCAAAGTGGAATGGGATGAGAATTGAATGGGGCAAAAGGCCACAAAACTGGTCCTTCCTTCCAACTGCCTTGTTTCTGTTGAGGCCTCCGATAGCCACAGGACATCCAGACACTTCCCCTTTCTCAGCTCCCTCCTCTTTCTCCCTCCTCATACAGCAGCCCCCTCTCATGGTTGAGTCCCTCATCACTCATCACCTAGGTAGTCAATACAGCCTCCCAACAGATCCCCACCTCCAGCATCTCCAGGCCAGCTTCCTTTGTGCACTCCGAAGTGATCCAGCTTTGACATACAAAGTCTGACCACATCACACCCTGCTCCCAAACATTCAGTGGCTCCCTACTGCTCTTAAGATCTCCCTTTCTCAGCCTGGTATTGCAGGCTCTTCGCAGTTTGGCTCCAATTTGCCTTTCCGGGCTTATTGCACATCCCTGACTCCTCACTAGTTGAACTGGCCCTACCTCATACTGCAAAGCTGATTTTTGGGCCCAAGGACAAGACTTGACCGTTGATCTCCACAGCCCATGCAGCTCAGCTCTGTCAGCAGTCTGTTTCCTCCTCCCAGAATGCTCCTCTCTCAAAGCTCAATTTGGTGGCCCCCTGCCCCCAAGCTTTTCTCAATCCCTCCCAGCTCAGGGCTCTTCCTTGTCACACTTTCCTAGAGCCTGTGGGTGGACTGGCCCCCTTCCTGGTGGTAGACTTTCTGGGGCAGATTCCCCCCAAGATGAAAGCTGCCTTAGGCAGGTGCTTTCTCATGAAAGACCTACTTTTCCCACCATGAGGGCCTCACAGTGTCATGCAGGACAGGCTGTTAACAAAATGTATTGGGTTCAAAATGGGAACAATGGGGGTCACAGGAAGCAGATTTCAAATAAAATGTCCTGCCAATTAGAGCCGCCCCAAGGGAGCTGGGCCACCTCCGCTGTAGCAAGTTGTGTTTCCATGTCAGGAGTAAAACCAGACAGCTTGACCATCGCCTAACAATCCTCCCAACTGTTACCTTCAATGGGCATGGCAAAGTTGGGAGGATCTTAGAGCATGGAACGCCAGAACTGCGAGCAAATCTAGAACAGGGAATATCAGAGCTAGGAACAAATCTGGAACAGGGAATATCAGAGCGAGGAACAAATCTGGAACAGGGAATATCAGAGCTAGGAACAAATCTGGAACAGGGAAGGTCAGAGCTAGGAACAAATCTAGAACAGGGAATATCAGAGCTAGGAACAAATCTGGAACAGGGAATATCAGAGCTAGGAACAAATCTGGAACAGGGAATGTCAGTGAGGAACAAATCTGGAACAGGGAATATCAGAGCGAGGAACAAATCTGGAACAGGGAATATCAGAGCTAGGAACAAATCTGGAACAGGGAATATCAGAGCTAGGAACAAATCTGGAACAGGGAATGTCAGTGAGGAACAAATCTGGAACAGGGAATATCAGAGCTAGGAACAAATCTAGGACAGGGAATATCAGAGCTAGGAACAAATCTAGAACAGGGAATATCAGAGCTAGGAACAAATCTGGAACAGGGAATATCAGAGCTAGGAACAAATCTGGAACAGGGAATGTCAATGAGGAACAAATCTATTACAGAGAATGTCAGAGCTAGGAACAAATCTAGAACAGGGAATATCAGAGCTAGGAACAAATCTAGAACAGGGAATATCAGAGCTAGGAACAAATCTGGAACAGGGAATATCAGAGCTAGGAACAAATCTGGAACAGGGAATATCAGAGCTAGGAACAAATCTGGAACAGGGAGTGTCAGTGAGGAACAAATCTATTACAGAGAATGTCGGAGCTAGGAACAAATCTAGAACAGGGAATATCAGAGCTAGGAACAAATCTGGAACAGGAATATCAGAGCGAGGAACAAATCTGGAACAGGAATATCAAGCTAGAAACAAATCTAGAACAGGGAATATCAGAGCTAGGAACAAATCTAGAACAGGGAATATCAGAGCTAGGAACAAATCTGGAACAGGGAATATCAGAGCTAGGAACAAATCTGGAACAGGGAATATCAGAGCTAGGAACAAATCTGGAACAGGAATATCAGAGCTGGGAACAAATCTGGAACAGGGAAGGTCAGAGCTAGGAACAAATCTATTACAGAGAATGTCAGAGCTGGGAACAAACCTGGACCAGGGAAAGTCAGGGCTGGCAGGGGCTCAGGAAAAGGCTGACCACAGACGTTTATCCCTCCCCCTCTAAGACTGGGATTTTCAGCGGCAGAGAGGCTTAAAGGAAGGGGGGAGGGGCGGGGCCTGTCATCCCCTCCTCTGGGCTACCTGTCTCCAAGATCAGGATAGTGTCCTGACACATGTCGTCCTCATCACATTGCTCCTTTGATAGCGTCCAGTTGGCCAGGAATTGGGTGGGAATTTTCCCGAGGCGGATCAGGATGCCCCGGTGACAGAAGAGGGCTCCTGGGGAGACAGCGCAGGGAGGAGATGCTGGCCCTGCCCCCGGGGGACCAGCCCCCACCCAGGGCCCCAGCGGGAGCCTCGCCCAAACACCCACCCGTGAGGGCCAGGGCAGCTCCCAGGAGAAAGAGGCGCAGCGGGAGCCTCGTCCCCCCGGGGGCCATGGTCCGGGATCCTGGGCCTGCGGCAGGAGGTGGGCTCAGGAAAGGGACGGGTGCTGAAGGGGAGAAAAGGGGGAAGATGCTTGTGGTCTGATAGAAGGCTGCAGGCATCCGCTCCCTCACGGGACCCTGGGATCATCCCCTCCCCCGCAGGACCCTGGGATCATCCCCTCCCCCACGGGACCCTGGGACCATCCCCTCCCCCACGGGACCCTGGGATCATCACTTGTCCCGTGGGATGCAGGTGCCCCTTCCCCTACGTAACTCTCGGGTCATCCCCTCCCCCGGGGACCAAGAAGTTTCCCTTCGACCTCCTGTCAGTCCCCTCCTGGGGGGGGACTCCGGGGTCCCAACCCCTTTGTTGCCTCAGGCCTCCAGCCCCACTTTAGGAGGCGAGGCCTCAGCTGGAGTCTCCTCCCCTCTGCCCCAGACTCCTTCAGGCTAATGGAGGAGCAGCGATAGGCCCCGCCCCAAACTGCCGGAAGCTGGGCCAAGGGTCTTCCTCTCTTCCCTTATTCTTCTGCCCTGGGATTTAGGCGTTGTGGGCGGGACTAGTCTCCTTCTGGTCTGAGAAGGTCGACGCCCCATTGGTTGCCTGACGGTCCTTCTCTATTGGTTTAATTTGAAGGGGGTGGTCTCCAGAGAAGGCTTCGCTTGTTTATTGGCCAGTTGAGAGAAAGGGCGGTAAGAACAGAGCTAGAGTTCCTGAAGGACCACATTCAGAAGATCCGGAAAAAGAGGGAGGAGGAATGGTTAGATTTTATGTTCTAATCACTTCCATGGCCTGACCTTGACTGCACCAAGGCCTCCCCAGCTCTGACCTTCCCTATTCTAAGGTCCCTCCCAGACCTTTCCTGTTCTAAATCCCCTCCCCCACTAAGTTGACACCCCCTGTTCTAAGCCCCTTCCCCCTCAGCTGACACCCCCTGTTCTAAGTTCCCTCTCAGACATCCCCAGTTCTAAGGCCCCTCCTCCTGACATTTCCTGTTCTAATCCCTCCCCCAGTTCTGACACCCCCTGTTCTAACTTCCCACCCTCCAATTGGACACTCCCTGTTCTAATATCCTTCTCAGCTCTGATGTGGGCTCAAGGTCCCTCTTGACCTTGAGTTTGAAGTCTACAGGAGTCAAGTACATTACCCAGGTCACATGTTAGGGGCAAAGCCTAGCCTAGAACTGACTAGTTCTTGGGAAGGTGAGAGAGTGAGAGGGGGATATATGCTGGGGTAAAGAGGCATAAGAAATAGCTTTTATTTTGTAAACTTTGGGGATGAACTTGAAGAAATGATACTGAAATTTTATGTGACTATTTACCTATCAGTTTAAAGGGCAAGGGGAATTCAATGCCTAATGTAGAAGAGTTGAACTATGATTGAATTTTAAGATTTGCCCAACAATTTACATATATTACCTCATTTTAGTAAATTTCAGAGTCAATATTACCCTACTGTAATAATTTCTAATGATTTCTGGGAATTAACTGGGGAAAATAGCTTAGTAAAATCACGAGGAAGGTGGGGAATGCATGGAAGGCAGTAGAGTCAGTTTTGGAGTCAGAAGATAAGTTCACATCTACTTTTACTTATTAAATGTCTCATGGACTTGTGATATTGTTTTTGGTTAACACTTTGTGATTCTGGAAGAATTACCTATCCCACATGAGCCTCAGTTTCCTTATCTGTGGGGGGGGTGTTGATCTAGGTGGCTTCTAAGGTCCATTCCAGCTTATCATCTATGATTTCATATTTGTATTTTTTTTATTAATCAATAATTAATCTGGTCAATTCTGGTCAAACAGGAGTGAAAAGGCTTCTGAGAGGAGAGAAATCTTGGTAAGGCAATGAGTCAGTATTCAAAAGTTGGGCAAAAAGCCACATTCATGTTGTACTTGCTTCTGCAACAAAGATGTTCCTTAGCTATCACACCAAGTCTTTCTAATTCCAAATTAAGTGATCTGTCCAATGACCACAGTCATGGTGGTCAAGCTAGGCCTTGAAAACTTGGGTGAAAGATCAGGTAGATCACCAGTAGTCAGTAAGGCTTAGGAGGAATATGCTGTACATTCTGCCAATATCTTCTCCTTCACTACTCTTTCACTTATAGAAGTGGCTCTTTTCATCACCAAGGTTATCACTTGCTACAATATGTTCAAGGAACAGCAAATCTCTTTCACTTTCATCTTCACTCTATTACTTATCTTCAAACTTTCCCAGTCTAAGAGCTACTTTCCTACTGCTTACAAACATGCCCAGGTCTTCCTCACCCTTAAAAAAACCTTCACTTGATCTGTCCATCTCTCTTCCCTTTTGTAGGTAAACATTTTGAAAAAGCCATCTACACTCAGTACTTCCATTACCTTTCCTTTTACTCTCTTCTTAATTCTACAGTCTGGCTTTTTACCTCATGATTTAACTAAAACTGCCTCCTCCAAAGTTGCAAATGCTCTCTTTATTGCCAAATCTAATGGTGTTTTTTAAAAGTCTTCACCCTTGACTTCTCTGGAGCCATTAACACTCTGTATTGCTCCCTCTTTCTTGCTCCTGGCTTTTCTCCAGATTATCTCTGGTTCTGTCAGTTCGTTCTTAGTCTCCTTTGCTGGATCTTCATCCAAGTTGCTAATGAGAAGTGTCCCACAGGACTCTGTCCCGAGTCCTCGTCTTTTCTTACTGCATACTGTTTCTTTGGTGATCTCATTAGCTTCCATGGATTCATTAATCATCTCTGTTGACTCTCAGATATAATTATCTAGCCCTTGTCTCCTAACCTTCACATTTCCACCTGCCTACTGGACATCTCAAACTGGATGTCAACATATGGAAAACAGAATCCATTATTATTTCTAACCCCCCCCCCCTATTTTTCTAACTTCTCTTTTCCATCAAGGCTATCATTATCTTTCTAGTCAGACAATCTTGAAGCCTAGTTGTCATCCTTGACTCTTTGCTTTGATACCCACTCCCCCTTTGAATCTCTTGCCAAAGCTTGTCAATTTTACCTTCATAACATCTCTCCTTTCACACTGCTACATATTAGGATAAATTAGAAATAGTGAATAGAGAGAAGCCACTATACTATCCTATCTATATCTTATTTGTACATACCTGTGAGCATGCTGTCTGCCCTACTAGATGGTGAGCATCTTGGGATCAGGGTCTGATTTTTTGTCTTTCTTTGTGTCCCCAGCACTTAGCACATTCCTCACATGGTATGCACTCAAATACTCATTGACTTTTTGACATACCATCAATGTCATACAACTTCTCTTTGATCCCTCAAAGAATCTATAATTTCATCAGGATGGCAGTTAACCTCCATGGGTTTAGTAGAAAGCTCTTCACAATTAACTGTGGCCACCAAGCAATACTCCCTGGGGGAGCAACTTTTGAGGGTGAGCATCTCTACATTCAGCAACCTATAATGAATTGATTTGCCCATGCCTATTGCATTCCCAGAGCTTGGACTCCAAGGACAAGGTCACACTTTCTTTTACCCATAAGGAGACATCAGGAGAAAATTTCAAGGGATTTGTATGCAGGCTCCTTAGGGACTTTTGATTTATTTAGACTCCCTGTGCATATTTCATGGACCAGGAGAGTTAGGAAGGCATTTTGGAGGCCATCTTGTATAACTTTCATTTTACTGATAAGCATTCAGGTGACTTGATCGAGGTCACACAGGTAATTAATTAGTGACACTGGTCTTCTGACTCCAAATATAGTGCCCTTTCTCCTTTACATGATGCTGTATTCTATCATGGGTGACTCATCATAATTTCACGTGGTTCATGTGTTGTCATGAGACAGACAAAAGATCTTTCACTTTGGGAACCTCCAAATTTAGCTCCAATCTAAGATATTCAGGCCAACACATTTGATAGGACCTATTCAGGCCAGCATATTTGATAGGACCTATTCAGGCCAGCACATTTGATAGGACCCAAGATTCTAATGGCATTGATTGGTGATTAAAATGGGAAAGGATTTTGGAAATTATCTACCTCGATATTATCTTACAGATGAGGAAATGGGAGGCTATAGGTATGAAATTGTCAAGCTAGGACTTTAACCTGGGTTCTCTGACCCCAAGTTTAGAGTTTTTCACCCAAACCACACTAGACAGGTTGAGAAAACAGGTTAAGTAATTGGGAATCAACAGTCAGACACCTTGGGAATGTTTATCTGGGAGAAGGCTGAAGGGAATATGATGGGCTTCTTCTAGCATCTGAAGACATATTGTTTGGAAAGAGAAATTGGAACTTTTAAAATTTGGTCTCAGAGGAGCCAAAGATGGAAATTCTAAGAATCATGTAAAGGCAAACTTCTCCGGCAAAATTCAAAAAGGGAAGTCATGGGTTCTCCTTCATTGGAAGTGTTCTAGCCAAGAGTGAATGAGCCCCTGTTGAGTGTTCAGAGAATCCAAGTTCATTTACAAAGTGCCCTGGGAGACCTCTGAATCCCTTCTAAATCTGAGACTTGGTTATTGTTGTGATTAGGAGAGTTGAAAGGACCCTCAGAGAATATTCAGATTAACTATTTCATCTTGTAATTCAAGGAAACTGAGATTCATCCAGGGACAGGAACTTGCCTAAAATCCAGTTGGCTATGGCAGACTTGGGACTTAGACAAATACTGTTTCCTGTTGATCATGGCTGGGATGCTGGAGGATTTACTGAACACTTTTTTCATGGCTGCTATGAGAAAAGCCTCCTTCAGTGCTGAGGAAATTACTTCTCAGAGAGGTCACCAGGGGAACAGAGGGCCACAGTGGCCTCCAGCCTCAGGTATGTTAGTCCTTTTCAATACACCTTTTGATAGAAGGTGGTAATGAGGCTGGAAGGGTGAGGATCATAGGTCTTGATAATGGTAGGAAGATGTGAAACCCCTTTTTGTGCAATAGGAAATTGAAAACTGACCAACATTCTGGGATTTCTAGTTCAAAGGGTCAATCACTTCCTCTTTCAGTTTTGGAAATGATTTTGAACTAATTTTTCAAATGTATGACAAGTTAGAAGAATTCATAAATGGATGTGCAAGACTGAGAGGAAGGAGTGAGGCCTTCAAGCTGGAGCCCTGCCAGTTGTGCTGCAGAAGATGGCTTCTACAGGCACTGGGGCAGAAAAACTGAAGGGAAGCTAACAGTTGTCCTCAAGGACTTAGGGAATTTTGGGGGAAAACCAAAAAACTCTGCTCTTTCTCCAAATTCCCCTCTTCATGTCTATCAGACACTCTTTTGTTCCTTTTACCTAAATATTTTCTATATCCTAAATTCTGCCTCAAAGGGACCATGAGTTAGTTGGAAATCAGCACAAAATTAAATTTACAGAGAGCCAACCCTTTTCCTGAGCCCTAAGAATCTTCCCAATTGGGGCTCTTAGCTAGTGTGATTGTTCTACTGATTTTCAGGCTGACAAAGTGGCAGAGCCCTCATGTGCACTTGAAGGTCATCATACTGCCCCAGGATAAAAAAATCAATAATTGTAATAGGGTGTAACTTCAAGCAGGGGAAAAAGAAGGGTATTGAGGTTAGGGCTGTGTCAGAATGGATAACATCGTCCCTCTGGGAGGAGAGGCGCATTGCCTGGGAAGGACCAATTTTGTCTTACTGCAAGGAGAAAGGCAGAAGAAAAGGATCCAGTCCTGCAGGGCCAGCTACACAATGCACAGTGACACTGAACAGCATTCTACCTGTTATTTTCTTTAAGAAATCCTAGAAAACACTCTTCTTGAGATCTAGCTTGTGGATTTCTGTGTGTAGGCTGGAGAATAAGAGATTGGGAAGGGATCCGGTGCAAACTGGAGAATACGGCTGCTGGTATGGAGAAGCAAGGACAGGAATAGGGCGGATCACTGAGAACAGGGTCCAGGCTGAAGTCAATGGTGGGAAGACCTTTACAAGACAAACCATCTTTGCTGGAGAGGCCTTAGAATGGGTATCAAACATGTGGCCCCAAACACTCCAGAACCAAATTATAATGTCATTGGGGAATATTTAACAAAATCAATAAAAAATACAAGAATGTATTAAGTAACATTACATTTTAAAACTAAGATAGTATGCTGCCCATAGAGATCCTTATGTACAGATCCTTCTTACAGATCAATGACTCTATTTCTATTTGAGTTCACATCACTTCCTTAGGGGATGTCAGAGTTGGAAGGGACCTTGGAACAGGGGATGTCAAGGTGTAGAAGAGGCTTACAACATAGTTATTTAGAGTTTTAGGCTTTTTCACATAAACAAAATCAATACAGCTAAAAGAAAAACGTAACTGGCAAAATCTTTGCAGGAATTTCTCTAACCAAAGTTTTGTACGAAAGTTGTGTAAGAACCTGACTAAAATTGTTAAGAATAAAAGCCATTTCTCAAATGATAAATGGTCACAAAATATGGAGAAGCAGAAAAAAAATGCCAGGCTCTGCAAAACCATATTTAAAAAAAAATGCTCAAATCCTAATTAAATGCAAACTACAGCAAACCTGAAGTTGTACTGACACCCGGCAGATAACAAAAAAGAAGAGTTGCTGGAGGGACTATAAAAAACAAACAAAACAAAAAAACAGGAGACATCCTGATCCAGGAATAAAGTGTCAGGTTCATATGAATCCTTTGCTTTATGATCGTTTTTTGTAAATGAGACAATTAAGGCCCCAGGAGGTAGCTCATCTAAAGTTACGGAAGGGAGGGCAAGGAGGTGGCGCAGGGATAGAACGCCAGGCTTGGAGGCAGGAAGCTCTGAGTTCAAATGCTACCCTCGGCCAGTCATTTAACCCTGCTTGCCTCAGTTTGCTTATCTGTAAAATGAGCTGGAGAAGAAAACCAACAATCCAAAAGAGCTCAGGAAGAGTGGGACATAATTGAATGACTGAACAAAGGTCACATGCAGAGACCACCAGCGCACAGGGGACATGACACACATCTCCTTGGAGCACTGAAGCTCAGAAAAAGTGAAGCCTAAGCTGAAAGGAAGGGTCCCAGGTCCTGTCCAGTGGGTCTGGGGGAAGGAAGCACAAGGTCGGAGTGGCAGGGCTCCTGCAGCCTGGGGGCACCCCAAAGACTCACACACCAGGGCAGAGGAAGCAGCTTTATTGTGGAGACTCGGGTAATGTCTGTCGTCCAAAGCAGAGTCCCTCGGGTGGAGGCAGGAGGGGTGAGAGGGCTGAGAGCCTTAGGAAAGCCCAGGGCCTGGGGGCTCCTCAGGAAAGGAACAGGCAGCAGCCATTGGCTGGAATCCAGCTCGGAATATGGGATGGCGGGAGGTGGAGGCGTGGTGCAGACGGGCCTCATCTCCATGTGAAGGGTCAGGGTCAGAGACCAGGGTCCAGGGGCTCAGAGCCGGGTAAGGAGGCGTCCCCCGAGGGCCAGCAGGGACCCCAGTCTCACCTGCCGTGGTCCCAGGTCCAGTGAAACCCCTTGATTTTTCTCGGCCCAGCGGCCCAGTAAGTTCCTCTTTTCCTCCTCGTCCTCACAAGCCTCACTCAAGGCAATGGGCCCGGGTGTCCAGAAGCCGTCCAGCAGACTGCAGTTGGACCAGGACCCGCAGCCCCACAGGGCCAGGGGCAGGGAGACGTTGTCTGAGGGACAAGAAGAGGTGAGGATGGGCCGGACAGGCCCCCACAGAGCCGGGCCCCAAGTCCCCCGACCCGGCCCAGGCCTTACTGGTCATGAGCTTGAGGACCCCTCGGTAGCAGCGGCTGCTCGGGGGGCAGGAGACCGAGGGTGAGTCCTTGGGGCAGGATTCCAGGGCGGCGCAGGCCTGGCACCGGGGGCCGCCGGGCACAGAGGTGCTGCTGTTGGGGTTTCTGGAGCCAGCTGGGGAGGGGCAGAGATGGGGACTCTCAGGGCCCCGAACAGTTTTCACAGCCTGGAAGCGCCCAGATCAGAGGAGGGGGAGCGGAGGCCAGGGGGCCCCAGGGTGGGGAAGGCCCGGTCCAAACCTGGGGCCATTTCCTCCCTCTCTGACAGCAGGGCTCCTGCCAGAATCTCCCACTGGGGACACAGGAGGTGCTGCATAAATTCTCCCACTGGGGACACAGGAGGTGTTGCATAAATGTTCCCGCTGGGGACACAGGAGGCACAGCATAAATGCTCCCGCTGGGGACACAGGAGCGCTGCATAAATGCTCCGGCTAGGGACACAGGAGGCGCTGCATAAATGCTCCTGCTGGGGACACAGGAGCGCTGCATAAATGCTCCTGCTGGGGACACAGGAGGTGCTGCATAAATGCTCCTGCTGGGGACACAGGAGGTGCTGCATAAATGCTCCTGCTGGGGACACAGGAGCGCTGCATAAATGCTCCTGGTGGGGACACAGGAGCGCTGCATAAATGCTCCTGGGGACACAGGAGGCGCTGCATAAATGCTCCCACTGGGGACACAGGAGGCGCTGCATAAATGCTCCCGCTGGGGACACAGGAGCGCTGCATAAATGCTCCTGCTGGGGACACAGGAGGCGCTGCATAAATGCTCTCGCCCTGGCCCGCTCCTGGGGGGAGGGGACCAGTTACCAGACACATTCCAGACGGAGGCCGAGGTGCTGTCGTCGTTGCACAGGTCCGTGGGGCACATGTGCACGTAGAGGGTGATGCTCACTTCGGGGGGCTGGCGGTACTGGGACACCCCGGTGGTCTGCAGCCCCGGCAGGATGCAGCCCTTACTGCGGAAGGAGGCGACCACGGGGCCTGGGGGGAGGGGAGAGGGGCGGCGCTGGGGGAGGGGCAAGGGAGGGGCTGCTGGGGGGGAGAGGGGCTTCTGTGGAGCCTAGGAGAGGGTGGGGTGTTGGGGAGGAGGAAGAGGATGAGGGGGATTGTGGGGGATAGGAGGCTCAGAAAAGGAGTCTGAGGGGAGGGAACTGGTGATTCTGGCCTAGGGACTGCTGGCGGGGCTGTGGGGGAGGGGGGAGGGGGGAGTTGCAGGGAAGGAGGGGGAGGGGCTGGGGCTGGGGGGGGGGGTGCCTGGGGGGCGGGGCCCAGCCTCACCGGTGGACACCCGCAGCAGCGTGTGCTGGCACACTTCCAGCTTCTCGCACTCCTGCACAGCCGAGGCCGGGCCGGGGCCGGGGCCGGGGCTGGGGCCGGGGGCCGGGCCGAGCTGGGTGAGCGGCAGCTGGTGGCAGCGAAGCTCCGCTGTGCCTGTGGGGGGGGAGACTCGGTCAGCCTGCGAGGCGCCCCCCCCCCCCACCCTCCCCCACGTCCGGCTGGGCCCGGCTCACGCACTGCTGAGGCAGAACCACAAGTGGCAGAGCGCAGCCCCCAGACGCAGCTTCCCCGCCATGGTCTCTGCAGCAGCGCTCTGACCCATGGTGCCAGAGGGGGCGACGTTCTATTGGGCGGCTCCACTGAAGCGGGAAAGAATGACCTCACCCATTGGTGGAGCTACCCGAGGGTGCAAAGTGGCATGCACCTTGGCGCCTATTGGTCACCACCGCGAAGCAAGCTCGAGGCGTCATTGGAGGAAAGGAAAGGGGGCGGGACCTCTAAGTGAAAGCACCGCCTCTCCGCTTTCCTCCTCCCCACCCATTGGTTCGATTCTTCCTGTCCTTTACCCCTTTGCTAAGGCTTCTGGGCTAAGCAGAGGCTGAGGCGGCTGAGGAGAGAAAGGGAGGGGCTGTGGGTGTGGGTGAAGCAAGTCTGGGGCCGCACGGGAGGCCGGGAAGTCAGTCTGGAGGCAGGATGGCTTCTTAAGGTGCGGAGGATTAAAAGCAGCCGGTATTCATATTGGGACACGCTCAGCCACCTCATTTTAGCCTCACAGTGACCCGGAGGCGAGCGCTGATGTTAGACCCGTGCTGCAGATGAGGTAATTAAGAAACTTGTCCAGAGTGAGTCTGCAACTCCCGGCCTCCCACCCATGCGCTTCATGCGCTACACGGCGCCACCTAGAGGTCTCTGAGGTGCCGTAAGGATCAAGTGAGAAAATAATTGCATAATGCGTACCACAGGGCCTGGTACACAGCAGGTGCTACATAAATGCTTATTTCCTTCCTTTCTCCTGGTTTGGAAGGCACTTTCTTTGGGATTGCTAGGAGTAGGACAGAACCATTGGTCACAAAATGGGAAAGAAAAGTGCGGGGGTGGGGAAAGAGAAGCTCTGGGAGGGCAAGGGAGTTTCCAAAAATGGATGATTCAGCTGGGCACAGGGGCACGGGCAATTTGGCGGGTGGGATGGGAAATCTGGTGTGGGAGGGGGAGCCAGAGGGGGGGAGGGGGAACAAAGACAGAGGCGGAGAAGAGACACCCGGAGGGAAAGAGACAGAGACACAGAAAAATGGACACAGAGACACAGAGAGAGGGATGAAGACACAGACACAAACAGAAAGACAGAGACAGAGAGAACCCGACACAGAGAAACAGACAGAGGGATGGAGACACAGACGGAGAAAGAGACAGACAGACAAGCAGAGAGACTGACACAGAAACGGGCACAGAGACACAGAGAGAGACACAGTCACAGACAAAGAGACTCAGACACAGAAACAATGCCTTGGGGCCCAAGGGCTCAGGCCTCGCCTTCCCCAGCAACTTGACCTTGCCCCTCCCTGGCCAGTGGCTCTGTGGAGTCTCAGAGGGGCACAGGAGACTTGTATGGCCAGGCCCTCCCCAATGTACCCCCTGAGAAGACTAAGATCACCCCCCTCCTTGTCTATCCCAGAGGTTTTTGCTCCCACAGCCCGGTTGCTTGGAGCCCCCTAAACCGCCCAACAACAAGGGGTAAAGAAGCTCCCACACACCAAACAAAAATGGGTCATTTCCAGAGGGTGAGATGGCCCCAGTGATATGTAGTTTTCTTTCAGTTTGGAGTATGGCAAGAGTAGGGTAGAGGTTTTCCCCTCTCAGTCTCTCTGCTTGTCTGTCTGTCTCTTTCTCCGTCTGTGTCTCCATCCCTCTCTCTGTTTCTCTGTGTCGGGTTCTCTCTGTCTCTGTCTTTCTGTTTGTGTCCCCCCTCCCATTAGTAGCAAATAGGCCCTACCCAAAGGGAGATCCAGGCAAATCTGCTGCACCTAATACCAAAGAGCATATGAAATTTCCCCAGTGGGTCCCAGCCTCCTCAGGGACAATGCAACAGGGTTCTGAACTCATCCCACGATTGGATAACTAGGTCATTTTAAGAGGACAGAATAGGGGAAGCATCAGGAATGGTCAAGAGCATCTGGACATGAGGGATTGAGCTCGTGGGGTTTCTAGGCCAGCAGGACTTTCAGCCCATAAGGATCTCCAAGCAAGCTGTCTGGATTCACAATCAAGGCAAAGAGTCTAGATTGTCTGAAGGGAACAAGAGAAATAATGAACATTTTTGAACTGGCTCTAGAGATAGTGCCAGGCATGAGTGGAGCAGGGATGCTTCTTGCCTCCCTAGCCTCATAATTCAGCTGGTACAGAAATGCAACAGCTATAGGGATGGAAGCATTCAAAGGAGGAAAAGTTGTCACAAAGAAACTGGAAAAGTTGTCACAAAGAAACTGGTTTGACTTGTAAGAAAAACAGACTACTTACAGTCTTAAACAAAAGAGAAAAATACTAATTTGTTTCTAGTACATCTTCAAAACTTGGGTATTCACTAAAGAGAATCTCAGATAGAAACTGTCTCTGCAGGGTTCTCCCAATGCAAGGGGTCCAATATTTACCCCAGAGAGGGCTCCTATCATGTTATAAAGGAGAAAGCTGTAATACAGATAGACAGTAATCAAGTCAAGTCAAAGAAAGGAATGAGATGCTGGGAAATCACAAGACCCATGTACAGGTGGGTTAAGCCTAAGGATTTTAAAAATTGTTTTGCCCTTGAGAAAGGCCTCCCATATATCATACAAATCTCAGAGAGCAGAAAACAGCTGTGGACAAGCTTTCATTTGAGCAAGTGGCAACTGACTTAGGGAGTTGGACTGTTTGTATTCCATGTGAGACTGAGAATGGGGAGTCCCAGAAAGTGAATTAAGACTTTGGGATTGGAAAGCACTGGCTTTGGCCTACCTCGGTGACCAAGCCACAAAGAGGGAATGCTGAAATCAAGACCAAGATCAGTATTGTGGGGATGACCTAAATGGAACAGCAGGAGTGGGAACCAGAGTGCAAAGAGATCCTGAGTATTAGAGACTATTAGCCGTAGGCAGAGATGGAGAAAACAATTGCTCACTTTTTTTTTCATTTATATGTCAAGGTCTAGTTTGGGGGTCTCAAACACATACTCCTCCCATTTTTTTCTTTATAATCTTTATAATCTGACAGCATCAAAGCACGGGGAGGATAACTGGGAAGAGTTATGAAAAAAGACTAGGCAGACAGCTTCAATATGTATAAGCACTCATGCTGTGCTATGATTTTTACAAGGTACTAAGACAGTGGAATTGATAGAGACAATAATTATCTAATTTAGCATGGTTTAGTATGATTGATCTGATCCTACAAGAAGATATTGTTATGGACCATAACTTGAAACAAGGTACTAAGTGGAAGTGAGGAGACAATGGGTTAATTTAGCATTGATTTAATCCTACAATAAATAATGGTTTTTTACTGATGTAATGATTGGTGGGTACTCAGTGTATAGCATATAACAAGAAGCTCTCAGGGCCAGACTCACAAGCCCACTCTCATAGGCAGAGACAGATACATTCCATTTTCCACCTTTGTGCTGGATGGAGGCTTTGGATTTAGAGGGAGCTAGAGGCAGAAGCTGGCAGAGGCAAAAGACTAGCAGCAAGAGCTCTGGGAACCAAGGAGAGAGATAGGCCTCTAAGAAAGCTAACCAGGCCCAAGGAAAGAGACAATACTTGGAAAGAGAAAATAAAGGATCTGGACTTTAACTCCCTGGCTGTGTTTGAGGTGATTATTACATTGAACTGAAAGGAAGGCTGCTCCAGAAGTCTCCCAAGAAACCTGCTCTCAGAAAACACTAAATTTTAGAGAAGAACATTACATTTTGGCGCCTTCATCTGTGACTCAGAAATTAGGGTGAGTACAAGAAGGAAACTTTGTTAAAGGGCTAAAATAGTATTTCAGCTAAAATGGGACAGATGTTTGGAAAACAACCTTTTTTTCTCTTCAAAGAAAATGTGTAGAGAGCATTGTCAGGGTCATGAAAAGCCGAGGTTTAATTATAATTTGGGAGCAGATGACTGAACTTTTAGAAACTGTACAGTACACATCTCCTTGGTTCTCTAAGGAAAAAGAATTGGATCTAGAGGAGTGGAAATTAGTAGGAGAACAACTATGTCAATTCTACAATAAAAATGGACCTGACTCAATTTCCAAAGACACACTTAATACATATAATTTAATGCAACTGGCTTTAGGAAATTATATAAGTTATAGAATAAGGAAAAGGAGAAAGAACAAGAGGGACAGGTGCCAAATAAACTTGGTGAAAAGAATGAACCATCAGATAAGAATGGAGTTCAGTACAATTCTGAGTGTGGCACTTCACAGCAGGAGCATTTCCAATCCCCTGACCTCCCTCCCTCAATTAACCCTTCATGAGTTGAGGGAGAAGGAGGAGGGGGAGAGGCAGTGACACAAACAGAATCACCTATTAAGCAGCCTATGACAAGATTACAAAAGGCATTGGTCAAGAGAGAAGGACAGGATATATTTGATTTTAAAATAAATGCATACCCTGTGATTGAAGCGCTTGACTCTTCAGGTCAAAAAATGAGAAGATACACTCCTTTTGATTTGGAAAAAGTTAAAGATTTGAAAAAAGGTCGCACTCTTTATGGGACTACATCATCTTATGTTAAGATGTTATTAGATAATTTGGCTTATGAAATCCTAACCCCCAGTGATTGAAAATCCATAGCAAGGCCATGTTTAAAATCTGGACAAAACTTGTGGCTTTCGGAATATCATGAATTATATAGGATTCAAGCCATAAGCAATAGGCAAACAGGAGTTAATATAAAAATCACTTATGACCAAATAGCAGGTGAAGGTCAGTATGGAGAGAATTCAGAACAGATTGATGAGCAGATTGCAACTGCTGCTTTTATAGCTTGGGGTACCCTTCCAGGAAAAGATTGATGAGAAGCCTTCACAAAAATAGAGCAAGGTCCCAATGAACCTTTTGCTGATTTTGTGGGACATCTGCAAACAACTGTCACAAGAACCATTGGAGAAAATGCAGCTACAGAAATAATGACCAGACATCTGGCTAAGGAAAATGCTAATGAGATTTGCAAAAGAATCATATGGGAACTACACAAAGATGTTCCTTTAGAGGAGCTCATAAGACACTGTGCCACAGTGGGCACAAGTGCTTATTATACACAGACTATGATAAACGTGGGAAGACAGAGTCCTTCTTGGCAAGGGACTTCTAGAGAAACTCGTCGATGCTTTCAATGTGGAAAAGTTGGACATCTAAGAGCCCAGTGCAGGCAAAGAGATAGAATGAAAAGACAAGGTGAGAGAAGACCTAAAACCCTACGGCCGAAATGCCACAAGGGCTTCCACTGGGCTTCAGAATGTACATTGACCCAGGGAAATGAGAGGCAGGGCCCAGCTCCAAGATATCATACAAAAGACAGGTGGGGCAAGATGGCAGCTGAGTTTACACCCAGAGAGTCTTTAGAAGTTCAGGACTCTGATGTGATCTATCAGCCAAAAATGCAATCAGATAGGAGAAAGGGATTACATGATCAACCAACAGAAAAGCAATCAGATAACAGAAAGGAATTACAATTGGAGAGAATACAGGCTTTTTAAACCAACAGGGCAGTGTCCAGTGTAAACAGCTCCAATGCAATTTCCAAGTGATGAGGAGAGATCTAGAAAGTGGTAAATAGAAGAGAATTAGATAGGTTAACTGATTAAGAGAAAGGGTTTGCTTGTTTGAAAAGGAAACAGATGGGTGGCACAAGCACCTGGAGAGAACATAAAAAAAGAAAAATCTGGAAACAAAGGAGAAGATCTAAGAACAAAATCTGCAGGATTCATTGGATTCCCTAACACAAAATAAGACTGTTACAGGACTTGAAAATCTACAGGATTCATTGGATTTCCTAATACAAGATAAGACTGTTGCAGGACTTGAAAACCAGCAGGAATCATTGGATTTCCTAACACAAGATAAGACTGTTGCCAGACTTGAAAACCAGCAGGAATCATTGGATTCCTTGAGATGAGAAATTGTTGATAAAGACTGTTGCAGGACTTGAAAACCGTCAGGAATCACTGGATTCCCTAATACAAGATAAGACTGTTGCAGGACTTGGAAACCAGCAGGAATCATTGGATTCTCTAACACAAGATAAGACTGTTGCAGGATTTGAAAACCAGGAGGAATCATTGGGTTCCTTGAGATGAGAAATTGTTGATAAAGACTGTTGCAGGACTTGAAAACCGTCAGGAATCACTGGATTCCCTAATACAAGATAAGACTGTTGCAGGACTTGGAAACCAGCAGGAATCATTGGATTCTCTAACACAAGATAAGACTGTTGCAGGATTTGAAAACCAGGAGGAATCATCGGATTCCTTGAGATGAAAAATTGTTGATAAAGACTGTTGCAGGACTTGAAAACCAGCAGGAATCATTGGATTCCTTGAGATGAAAAATTGTTGATAAAGACTGTTGCAGGACTTGAAAACCAGCAGGAACCATTGGATTACTTGAGATGAGAAATTGTTGATAAAGACTGTTGCAGAACTTGAAAACTTGCAAGAATTATTGGATTCCTGGCACATGAACTAATGGACAATGGATTCCTTTTGGACTATTCTAGGACTTATGGACATGTATAATTCCTCATGTTGATTCAGGTTATTTGTTACATCACTACTAGCCTGTGTTATGTTACTATGTGCTTATGTACATAAATTGCATATGTGTAATACCTCCCATATTAATGGATTTATGTATACCTGTTTTATGAGTGAGCCCCTTCAGAAACCTGCTAATCTGATTTGATTTCCCATCTCCTTTTGTGTTTTCATCTCCCTTCCTGAGATGTCAGGAAGGGTGTGATCACTTGTTTTTATGATGTTTTCACTCCTTTTCTGAACAGTCAGGGAAGGTGTGAACATCTTTTTTTGGGTTCTCATCTCCTTGAGAAATCAGGAAAGTCATGACCACCTATATTCTAAATCAAAAGAAAGTGGGAAATGATATGATTCTTACAAGGTACTAAGACAGTGGAATTGATAGAGACAATAATTATCTAATTTAGCATGGTTCAGTATGATTGATCTGATCCTACAAGGAAATGTTATGGGCCAGAACTTGAAACAAAGTACTAAGTGGAATTGAGGAGACAATGGTTAAATCTAATTTAGCATTGATTTAATCCTACAACAAATAATGGTTTCCTAGTGATGTGATGTACAGCATATAAGCAAAAAGCTCTCAGGACCAGACCCACAAGCCCACTCTCAGAGGCAGAGACAGATTCATTCCATTTTCCACCTTTGTGCTGGCTGGAGGCTTTGGATTCAGAGAGAGTTAGAGGCAGAGGCAAAGGACTAGCTGCAAGAGCTCTGGGAACCAAGGAGAGAAATAGGCCTCTAAGTAAGCTAACCAGGCCCAAGGAAAGAGACAATACTTGGAAAGAGAAAATAAAGGATCTGGACTTTAACTCCCTGGCTGTGTTTGAGGTGATTATTACATTGAACTGAAAGAAAGGCTGCTCCAGAAGTCCCTCAAGAAACCTGCTCTCAGAAAACACTACATTTTAGAGAAGAATATTCCAATGCGGTTCCTTTTTTTTTTTTTTTTTTTTTTTTTTAACCATGTGGCCATCATACATGGAACACCTGAATTAATGTGGCTTGTTGGAATAATTTGAATGAGAACTACCTGGTTGAGTCCTAGGAGTTAGTGTCCTGCCTGTTTCTGTTACACTCCTAGGACTACTCTAACCTGGTAGCTCCCCTTAGAGCTACTCTTAATGCCCGTCCGTCGACGGCATGGCTAGGCTACACTTAACCTGTCTTCGGGCACCAACCCGGATCCCATAGAGACAGACCACCATTAGTAGGGGTGAAGTGAAAGAGAACTTTATTCTGAGATAGCACATATTTATACCCCACTGATGATATGGGGGAAGGGGGAAGTCCTCTAGGAACCTGGCATAATGGGATTGGCCCGAGAAGAAGGAGGGAGGCATGCTAGGCTTTGAGAGCACTAAGGAGGGAGGCATGGTACCTGGAATCAGACACAGCCTCTTGGGGCTATGCCCCACCTCCATGTAGGACTCGCCTGAGCCTCAGAACCTCTCAAACCTCAAGTCCTCCCACATGCCTTGAACTGCATTCCTTGCTTCTAGAGGCTTTTTTACCCTTACAGTTTCCATTCCTATATTTTTCACCAAAATCTTCTCCACATTAATCATTTTGAGACAAATGAGTATCCATACCAGGGAAGGCAAAAAGTTCATCCTCAATACATATTGTCCAAGCAAAATATATTAAATAAAAATTTCTTAAATAATAAAGCTTTTTATTTTCAAAACATGGGTAGATAGTTTTCAACATTTACCCTTGTAAAACTTTGTGTTCCTGATTTTTTTCTCCTTCTCTTCCCTCATCCCTCCCCTAGACAGAGAGTAATCCAATATATGGTAAACATGTGCAATTCTTCTATACATATTTCCGCAATCATGATGCACAAGAAAAATCAGATCAAAAAGAAAAAAAAATGAGAAAGAAAATAAGAAGCAAGCAAACAACAACAACAACAACAAAATTGAAAATACTATGTTACGATCCACACTTAATCTCCACAGTCCCTTCTGCAGTTGCAGATGGCTTTTTCCATCACAAGACTCTTGGAATTGTCCTGAATCACCTTGCTGTTGAAAAGAGCCCATCCATCAGAATTGATCATAACATAATCTTCTTGTTGCTGTGTATAGTGTTCTGGTTCTCCTCACTTCACTCAGTTCATGTACATTTAAATAAAATTCTTTACAACTGACTTGAAACATTTGGGATACTGTGATCTTCCAAGGCTGCTTCCAGATTGGAGTGGAGATGTAGTAACCCCAAACATAGCTCCACACATTTTATACCAAGCTTCCCTGAAGACCCAACTTTGAAACTTGATTCTCTTTAGTGCTAGCACCTTCCCTTCTCTTTCTCCTATGTATACATGGTGTTTTCATATTGTTTTCCTCATTAGATTCTTAAGTTCCTTGAGGAAAAGGTCAGTCTTTTGCTTTTTTTTATATCCTTGGCACTTAGCACAGTGACTAGTACATGGTAGATGCTTAATAAATGCTTGTTGACTTGGCTTTCCAGGAAACATCCCATCCTTAATTTCTAATGTTCCTTCACTTTTCATGGGTTCCAGGGTGGTGACTGACAGGGAAATAAGGTATTAGGAGTCATATTATTTTTGCTTCCAAATCTATATTTTAAAGTTCTTGAATATTGAGAAGACGAAGGAGTCAGAAAGAAAAGTAGAGGAGAGAATTTGACTCATTGTTTTTATCGAGATAAGAGCCATAGAGATAGTCCCTGAACTTAAGAAACTTACATTATAAGAGGGTAAGTCAACACAGAAGAAGGTTGGAAAGAGAGGGGTTAAGGGAGAAGATATGGGGGCACCATTGTTTTTTTTTTTTGTTGTTGTTTTGTTTTTTAATTTTAATTTTATTTTATAATTATAACATTTTTTTGACAGTACATATGCATGGGTAATTTTTTACAACATTATCCCTTGCACTTACTTCTATTCAGATTTTTTCCCTTCCTCCCCCAACCCCCTCCCCCAGATGGCAAGCAGTCTTATATATGTTAAATATATTACAGTATATTTTAGATACAATATATGTGTGTAGAACCGAATTTCTTGTTGCACAGGAAGAATTGGATTCAGAAGGTAAAAATAACAGTTTACATTCATTTCCCAGTGTTCCTTTTCTGGATGTAGCTGATTCTGTCCTTCATTAATCAATTGGAATTGGATTAGCTCTTCTCTATGTTGAAGAAATCCACTTCCATCAGCATACATCCTTGTACAGTATCATTGTTGAAGTATATAATGATCTTCTGGTTCTGCTCGTTTCACTCAGCATCAATTGACGTAAGTCTCTCCAAGCCTCTCTGTATTTCTCCTGTTGGTCATTTCTTATAGAACAATAATATTCCATAACATTCATATACCATAGTTTACCCAACCATTCTCCAACTGATGGACATCCATTCATCTTCCAGCTTCTAGCCACTATGAAAAGGGCTGCCACAAACATTTTGGCACATACTGGTCCCTTTCCCTTCTTTAGTATTTCCTTGGGGTATAAGCCCAGTAGTAGTATGGCTGGGTCAAAGGGTATGCACATTTTGATAACTTTTTGGGCATAATTCCAGATTGCTCTCCAGAATGGTTGGATTCTTTCACAACTCCACCAACAATGCATCAGTGTCCCAGTTTTCCCACAGCCCCTCCAACATTCATCGTTATTTGTTCCTGTCATCTTAGCCAATCTGACAGGTGTGTAATGATACCTCAGAGTTGTCTTAATTTGCATTTCTCTGATCAATAGTGATTTGGAACACTCTTTCATATGAGTGGAAATAGTTTTAATTTCATCATCTGAAAATTGTCCATATCCTTTGACCATTTATTAATTGGAGAATGGCTTTATTTCTTATAAATTAAAGTCAATTCTCTGTATATTTTGGAGATGAGGCCTTTATCAGAACCTTTAACTGTAAAAATTTTTTCCCAATTTGTTACTTCCCTTCTAATCTTGTTTGCATTCGTTTTGTTTGTGCAGAAACTTTTTAATTTGGTGTAATCAAAATGTTCTATTTTGTGATCAATAATGGTCTCTAGTTCTCCCTTGGACACAAACTCCTTCCTCCTCCACAAGTCTGAGAGGTAAACCATCCCATGTTCCTCCAATTTATTTATGATTTCGTTCTTTATGTCTAAATCTTGGATCCATTTTGATCTAATCTTAGTATGTGGTGTTAAATGTGGGTCCATGCCTAGTTTCTGCCATACTAATTTCCAGTTTTCCCAGCAGTTTTTGTCAAATAATGAATTCTTATCCCAAGATTTGGGATCTTTGGGTTTGTCAAAGATTAGATTGCTATTTTTATTCACTATCTTGCCCTGTGAACCTAACCTATGCCACTGATCAACTAGTCTATTTCTTAGCCAATACCAAATGGTTTTGGTGACTGTTGCTTTATAATATAGCTTTAAATCAGGTACACTTAGACCACCTTCCTCTGACTTTTTTTTCATTAGTTCCCTTGCAATTCTCGACCTTTTATTCTTCCATATGAATTTTGTTGTTATTTTTTCTAGGTCATTAAAATAGTTTCTTGGGAGTCTGATTGGCATAGCACTAAATAAATAGATTAGTTTGGGGAGTATTGTCATCTTTATTATATTTGCTCGGCCTATCCAAGAGCACTGAATGTCTTTCCAATTATTTAAATCTGACTTTATTTTTGTGGCAAGTGTTTTGTAATTTTGCTCATATAATTCCTGACTCTCCTTTGGTAGATATATTCCCAAATATTTTATACTATCGACTGTTATTTTGAATGGAATTTCTCTTTGTATCTCTTGCTGTTGGATTGTGTTGGTAATGTATAAAAATCCTGAGGATTTATGTGGATTTATTTTGTATCCTGCGACTTTGCTAAAATTCTGAATTATTTCTAATGGGGGCACCATTGTTGAGAAAGTCTGGGAAGAGAATTAGAAGTTCAGCTGAGAGAGGAATGGGAATTTTTAATGGGAAGTTCTTAGAGGAACCAGCCAACCAGAGGAAGGAAAAGAGGTCACCTTTTTAGCTCTTGTGTATATTATTAAATATTTGCTTTGAAGTGGACAAACCAAGTTTGGACATTACTACCTGAGTCTAAAAAATCTGGAGGCCTGAGGTTCAAAGAGTGGAAATAGTCCCCAGGACTATTACACAAAATAGGGCCCATGAGAATAAAGGAGTGGCCACAGTACTCCAACTCTTGTGGGGCTGGGTGAATTTTCTCCTTGTTAATATAACAATTTCATAAGACTCTCCTCATGGTGGAGATTGATTGTGCTCTAAGCTTTCATAAGGAGCTTAGTTGGCTTGAACTTGGAAGAAGAGAAATTCTGGATTGTCTGGCTTCGAGCTTTGAGAGAGAAGACATGAATTCCAGTTAGAAAAGACATTTCAGATTCTCTTGAGATAAGAAGTCCCCAAGGGGGAAAAGCCACCATAGACACTTTTGGGAATTTTCTGCTTGGGTGGCATCTGGGATTCAATCTTGTTTGACCTGAGATATCTTTTTTAAATAAAACTTTTTATTTACAAAGCATATGCATGGGTAATTTTTCAACATTAACTCTTGCAAAACTTTTCCAAATTTTCCCCTCCTACCCCCATACTCTCCTCTAGATAGCAGGTGGTCCAATATATGTTAAATATGTTAAAATATATGTTAAATCCAATATATATATATATATATATATATATATATATATATATATATATATATTTATACAGTTATCTTGCTGCACAAGAAAAATCAGATCAAGAAGGAAGAAAAAAAAACCTGAGAAGGAAAACAAAATGCAAGCAAACATCAACAGGAGGTGTGAAAATGCTCTGTTGTGGTCCCCACTTAGTTCCCCCAGACATCTCTCTGGGTGTAGATGGGTCTCTTCATTACTGATTTGAATCATCTCAATGTTGAAGAGAGCCATGTCCGTCAGAATTGATTGTTGTATAGTCTTGTTATTGCCGTATACAATGATCTCTTGGTTCTGCTCATTTCACCCAGCATGTGGTCACTCCAGACCTCTCTGACATCATCCTGCTATTGACCTGAGATGTCTCACTTCCAGTGGAAGAGCACATTCACTTTTTGTAGTGTTTGATGTATGCTTTCTATAAGAACTTCTTCCACTAATGTTTCCTGTGGATTGGAATAAATGGGCTTATTTGCTGTTCACTGTAGTTGAGTCCATACTCCATGAAGAGACAGAAGCAAGATGGGGAGAAAGAGCCCGTTAATTCTGCCATCCTTTCCTGGGGAGCTTAGAATTAAAACTCTCTCTCTCCAAATAAAATAAAACATGATCACCAGCTCCTCTGACTCAGGATCTAATGAAGGGAGAAACTGCTCAGAAATTTATCACCTAACAAATGCTGAGTTTAACAAGAACCTGGAGTTCCTAGAATTTTGACGGATCAACATTTCCTGGGATGATGATCCTTATTTATAGACCTGCTCAACCTCAGTGACACCGGAATGGGTGCTGAGACATTTTCCTAGAGCTATGAACATTTCACGATCATTTATGTTTATTTTAAACCGTGCCTGGATTGAGGTGAGATAGGCTGCTGGCCAAGAATGGGAGCCTGGGGGGGAAGGGGGGCAGTATGGTGTGGAAAACCCAGGCCCATGGTTTCCATAAATAGAGCTCGGAGTTGTAGAGCTTGAGCTCAGAGTTCCACCTGCTGGCTAATGGGGAAATTGCACTCTGAGTAGCTGTAAACTTATTGTGCTTTAAGTAAAAGCAGGAACTTTTGCATAGGGGTGGTACCGATACCGTAAAGGATTTATTTAAAAATCTATTAAAACATCTTATAGAATATAAAGATGAGAAGAATAAGAAACAATAGTAATAATAATGATAACATTAAGGGTAAGAACAGAAGAATCATTTGAATAAATCAATGGATCCATCCCAGGCCTCCCCAGTTAAAGGGTAAGACTCCTCTCCTGCCTCGGGAACAAGTAAGTTGGATTTTGCTCCAGTCCCAAGTTCTCTGGTACCTTAAAGAATTTGGAGGAATTGAGGGTCCCTGCCAATAGATTCAGACCCTCTTAATGATGTTCCCTCGAGGTGCATTTACAAACCCATATAACCACTAACAGTTGGATTAACTTTTACAAAAGAATTTTCACTTCAAAAATGACAATGTCAGACACAGAGCTTAATTCCTCCAGCGTCACCAGTCCAAGTCCAGAATCCTCCCCAGGGCTTAAGTTTGAGGTGCCCTGGTTTCCCCAGGCTTCCCTGATAGGATTGTGATACTGGCTCCAAAGCCAACATGACTCAGATTCCCCATCTGTGGCAATTACCTCAGACAGCACAAACTCAGGACACATGAAGCAGACAGAAACAAACTTCCCATTTCCCATTTTGCAGGGCCCAAAGGGAGGAGGTGGCAGTTCCTTCTCCAGTTCAGTTCATGGAGGAAATGTGATCTTTCCCCTACACTTAGACAGTAGGAAAGAGCACGCAAAGAGAGTCCCAGGCTGGTCACTTTTAGAGATTCAGCCTGTTATGGCTCTGCAGCCAATCAAAGGAGATAGTAGAAAGACACTGTGCAGGAGACTTCCACGCCAGCTGATGTAGGAATATTCAAGCAAGCCTCCTAATAGATAAGTTAGGAAGAATCTCCCAAAAAGGTCCTATATCCAAGAGATTAACACAAGGAAGCTAACACAAATATATAAAGCTAAGAGTAATTCCCCACCAGTCAGAAGATATGAATAATTGTTCCTAAAAAGAATTGAACTATTGACAATCACTTGAAAGACTACTCCAAAATTATTAATAATTGAAAGAATATAAATGAAAACAACAGAGATTTCAAATTATACTTAGAAAACTGACAAGGGTGGCAAAAAGATGGAAAGACTTGATATTAGAAGGCCTGAAAGAAGACAGATGAGTCAATATACTATTGATTGAACTGTAGATTGATCCAAACATTCTGGAAAGCAATTGAGAATTATGCTAAAAAAAGTGCCTAAAACGTCTAAACCCTTTCTACTGGAGATTCAGCTGCTGGGCAGACACTAAAGAAGTTTGCAAGAAAGACTCCATATATATCATAGCAGCATTTTTTATAGAAGTAAAGAAGTAAGCAGACAGTGGATGTCTATAGACTGGGTAGTGGCTATATGAGTTATGTTATATAGATTTTATTGCATCATAATTTAAAAAGTCCTAGAATTGAAGAGTTGGAAAAGACTTTGGGAGCCATATAGTTCAACCCCTTCATGAAAACTATCATTATTATATAACATTATTATTATTATTATATCAATAATGTTATGTGTTATCCAGGGACTTTTTGAAGACTTCTAAGCAGAGAGGGAACCCAGGACCTCTGAAGGAGCCTCCTTTGGGCAGATCTAATTGTTTAAAAGTTATTTCTGACATCAATCTTAAATTTTCTTCTTTGTGGTTTCTACACATACAAGATGATAAATATGAAGCATTTGTAAAGATATGGGAAGACTTAGAGGAACTAGCCCAAATGAAAATCATCAAAATCAGGAAATCAATCCACACAATGACAACAATAATTTAAGTAGGGGAAAACGAAACTGAACATTTTGCAATTGCAGTGACTAGAGATAAGAGAATACATTTTCTCCCTTTTTTGTTGAAGAGATGAAGAACTACGGTTATAGAAACCTGAATGTATTGCTATATCAGATTATGTATTAGGTTAAGGAGAAAGTAAGAGAGTTTCAGAAAAATATCTATTTCTGCCTCATCTACTATACTTTATTTACAAGATATATGCATGGGTAATTTTACAGCATTGATAATTGCCAATTTTTCCCCTCCTTCCCCCCCCCCCCAAGATGGCAGGTTGACCAATATATGTTAACTATGTTAATGTATACATGTCCAAACAGTTGTTTTGTTGTAAAACTTTGAAATAGTGTAAAATTAATCTGTAAAGGAAATAAAAAATGCAGGTGGACAAAGGTAGAGGGATTGGGAATTCTATGTAGAGGTTCGTAGTCATCTCCCAGAGTTCTTTCACTGGGTGTAGCTGGTTCAATTCATTACTGCCCTATTGGAGCTGATTTGGTTCATCTCATTGTTGAAGAGGGCCACGTCCATCAGAATTTCATCTACTATACTTAAAGTGTTCAACTGTGTGAATCACAACAAAATGTGAGAAATTCTTAAAGAGATGGGAATACCAGATCATCTTATATCCCTACAGGAGCCTATATGTGGTTCAGGGAGCAACAGAATTAAATATAAAGCAACTAATTGATTTAAGATCAGAAAAGGAATATGATAAAGGCATATTGTCACCTTATTTACTTAACATATAGGCAGAGTATTTCATGTGAAATGTCAGACTGGATGAATCAAAAACTGGAATCAAAGGTGCCAGGAGAAACATCAACAATCTCAGATATGCAGACGATACCACTCTGATGGCAGAAAGTGATGAGAATTAGAAGCCTTTTGATAAGGGTGAAAGAGGAGAGCTGTAAAAGCTGGCTTGAAATTTTTCAATCAAAAAATCTAAGATTTTGGCAACTGATCACATCACTTCCTGGCAAATAGAGGGAGAAGGAATGAAAGCAGCATCGGGTTTTCTGTTTTTGTGCTCAAAGATCACTGCAGATGTTGACTACCACCATGAAATTAAAAGACTCTTCCTCCTTGGAAGAAAATCTATGACAAATCTGGGCAGCATATTAAAAAGCAGAGATATCATCTTGCTGACAAGATAATCAAAAGCTATGGTTTTTCCAGTAGCAATATGTGGCTGTGAGAGTTGGGACTTAGAAAGAAAACTGAATAGTGCAGTTTTGAATTATGGAATTGGAGAGGACTTTTGAGAGTGCCTTGGACAGCAAGGAGATCAAATTAGTCAACACTTAAAGACATTAATTCAAGCTATTCACTGTGAAGTCAAATACTGAAGCTGAAATTTAAATACTTTGGCCACATAATGAAAAAAATGGGATTCACAAAAAAAAAAAAAAAAAAAAAAAGCGCTGATATTGGGAAAAATTGAAGATAAAAGGAAAGGGAATGGCAGAAGAGGAGATGGATAGATTGCTTGGTTATTGTACTTCATTCTTGAAGATGACCAAAATGATATCACCATGTTAGAGTTCAGTTACAGTGTGTCCCACTGTGGCTACTCAGATCAGAATGCATTGCCACAGGTTGGGCACAAATAGTCCACATGAACATGTGGGGTGGCTCCCCTGACTTTGCACATCCGGCATTTCTTTTGAGCTATTCCAATTCTGCTTTGCCCTTCTCTGACTAGGGCACGACTTGCTGGTGGTCCTGTGCCAATGTCTCCCTTGTCATGCAATCAATTCTAAAGTAATTTCTTTTTCTTTTTTTTCTGCTGAGACAATTGGGGTTAAGTGACTTGTCTAGGCTCACACAGCTAGGAAGTGTTAAATATCTCAGGTCACATTTGAACTCGGGTCTTCCTGACTCCAGAGTTGATGCTCTATCCACTGCCCCACCTCTCTGCCCCTAAAGTTCCTAAGGGAGACTTTGAGAGTGTCCTTGTACCGTTTTTCTGAGCACTACGGGAGCACTTGCCCTGTGTGAGGCAATAATCTTTATGGCAAGTGTACCATTTGAACAATATGGCCAGCCCGATGGGATTGCACTCTCTGCAGGAGAGAGATGGAGAGATGGTATCATGGAAACAATGAACATGAACTTAGACATTCTTTAAGAGATAGTAGAGGATGGAAGGACCTGGTCGGCTATATTCCAGGAGGTCACAAAGAATCAGAAGGACTAAATGACCCAACAAAACAGTCTGTAGATGGGAAGACAGTGATCACTTGCCAGCAGATCTGACAACTACAGGGCTTTTTGAAGTAATGATCAATGTAAAGAATATTCTGAGATGCCGGCAGCAGCTGTAACGTGATTTGAAAATAGCTATGATTTTTCTTAGTGACAAAGTCACGGGCACTGCAATATTATTGTGATGAACTACCTGCATTCATAATGGAAGGAAATGCTAAGTTTCAAGTTGAGGCTAGTGAAAATAAATAAATATGGAAAATTTTCTCCTTTAAGTTCAAGGACCTTAGGAAATCCATCCAAGACTTTATGGGGGTTGTGGTCCGAAAAGTATATATAGTATATACCACAATAAATTCCAAAGAGATATGTGACCTAGATTTAAAAGGTCATATCATAGAGGAGAAAGAAATCACAGCTATGGATGAGGGAATAAATCAAGGATACAAACAATTACAGGAGATAAAATACACAATTTGGATTACATAAAACTGAAAAATTTTTACATAAAATCAAGTAGCTAAAATGAGTGGGCAAACAGTTAACTGGGGGAAAAATCTTTGTGGGGGAAACTAATTGGCTTAGTGCTTAGAGCATTAGCCCTGGAATCAGGACCTGAGTTCAAATATGATCTCAGATTCTTAAGACTTCCTAAGTGTGTGACCTTGGGCAAGTCACCTAATCTGAATTATCTCCCCTCCCCCTCCAAAAAAAGGAAAACGAAAAGAAAAATCTTTGTAGCAAATTTTACCAATAGGAACCTGATTTTCTATAAATAAGAGAATGTATAAAATATATATGAACAAAAGTGATTCTCCAGAATATAAATGGTCAAAGATTCTAGTTCTCAGAGAAATGCAAGTTATCAACAACCTCAGAGGAAATGCTTCAAATAACTAATAATGATAGAAAAGGCAATTAAAGTAACTCTTAGATGCTACCCCAGACTTATAATATTATAAAAGGTATCCAAAAAAGAAAAATAATAATTGTTGGAGGGGAAATGGGAGGATAGGCACACTAAATTCACTGGTGATGGAGCAGAGAATTGGTCAACCATCCTGGAAAGCAACTTGAAACAATATTCAAAGAAAACTGTGTATACCTTTTGACCTAGCAATATCACTATTAGATATATTCTCTGGATTCAGAGAAACAGGAAAAGGACCCATGTGTATAAAAATATTTATAGCAGCACTTTTTGGTGGTACAAAACTGGAAAGTAAGGAAGATTACCCATCATTTGGGAGATGGCTGAACAAATTGAGGTATATGAATATATTGGAATATTAATATGTCATAAGAAATGTCAGATATCCTAGAATGTATTGGAGCCAGCTTGTATAGATTTATAAGAGCTGATTGTTAAATTTTCATTGTGAGCATTTATATATTGGAAATCAGCAAATGCCACAAATCAAGGCTGAATTTATTATTTTGTTGATTATGTAGAGTTAAGGAATTGATGAAGAAAGTGGTAATAATGAAGGTTCAACCTAAAAGTATGTCATATATGTTAGAAGAGCCGATTGTTAAACATTTACCAGCACATTTCTGCAAATATGATAGATTCCATGAAACCCTGGAAGATTTTCGTGAACTGATATAGAGTGAGGTGAGCAGAACCTAGAGAAAAGGCTGTACTTACTGTAGCAAAAACATTGTAAAGAAAAAAACAACTTTGTAAGAATCCAAAATATGCTGATCAATGCAATAAACAGTCACATCTCTGAAACACTGAAGATGAATCATATTTTCCATCTCTTAATAGAGGAACAATGACCCAGTGATGCAGAACATGTGGATTTGTTTTTCTTGACTATACTTATTTGTTACAAAGGAGGATTTTTATTTTTTGAGGGGAAAGAAGACAATAGGGATATTAATGTAAAAAATGGCATCAATAAAACATTTAATAATAAATAAGAGAGTGGAAGGAAGCTGAGAAAGAGACAGAAATGAGTAGAACAGTTTTGGAATTACTGTGATAAACTTATAAACTGAAAAACTAAACTACATGTATAAAATAGAGATTTTCAATTTCAGATATAATTCACTTTTTCTGGAGCTGGAAATGATCATATTTGTGGATGTTTTCCAACGTCCCAATAATAGAAAAGACAATTTGAAGGAAAAAAAAACTTCAAAGGACAACAAATAAGCTAAAAAATGGGATCTCTCTGCCAGTATCTTCCTAGTAATCTGTGCTTATTATCAATAACAATGGAATTTCCATATTTACACTCAGCTTGGTGAAAAAGGAGAAATGGCATATAAGAATATAAGATCAGAAAAAGCTGCTCAATTGGGGCAAATACACCCACAAATAATCTGCACTGGAAAGCATTCAGTTTTGAAAGCATAGATAGACTGTGTTTCAAGATGTCAAAAAAAGGGAAGCTGCCAAATCAGAAAAACAAAAGAAAACAAAACCCAAAACCTTACCCTGAACTATGAATAGAGTCTTTATGCTTAGAAGAGGAAATAGGACATTAGCAGCTGCTGCTTTGTATGCCAGTTTAAGAGAGAGATGAGAACAACCTACCCATGTTTCAAGGGAATTTTTGTGTTGCTATGTATTTATACTTCTGAATACACAGAAGACTGATAACCTACAAATCAAAGACATTGGAGAGGGTTTTTTACTGAATTTCAAGATGCCCAGAATCGGCCATTATTACCAGGGATTTTTGAGTGCCCATGTGCCACAGGGTTCTGCTGGATGCCATTCAAATCTCATTATTGCCAATTCTGTTACACTCTTCTAGTGCACTGCAAATCTGAACAAAGATTTTGCATGAAGCAGTCAAATGAAGGAGGAAACTTGTGAGTGTATTTTTGTTACTCTGACCTCAAACTCAGGATCTTATAGGTGTTCCTGGAAAAAGGATGTACCTATAAGGCATATGCAGTATTGGGAGAGGAAAAAGAGTGCAGGCATCCATTTGCTCTTCCCTGTGGCACAGAACAAGGTTCAGGGCCCAAGCTCAGGGCTCTCTCAGTTCAGGAGGCAGAGCAGGGACTCCTTGCTGGCTACACAAAAAAGCATCCAAGTCCCTAGAACTGATCCAAGATCATGCTCCATCCATCTATCCAAGATGATGCTCAAATCTCCTGGGAGACCAGCAGGACAGCAGGAGAACAAAGGAAGCTCATCCTGCTGGGAGCAATGTCCTTGGGAGGGACATTGGATATTGAATAAGCTTGCATATTATTTAAGAAAATAATAATCCATTACCAATCCATCCTCTGTCTTGGACAAGACCTATCTAGAACACTGTGTTTAATTTGTGGGCTCGCTTTTTAGGAAAAATATTGACAAACAGAACAGTAAAAGAGGAGGGGTATGTTACAGTGGAATAAAGAAAGCCAGTAATGACATCCAGGCAATGATTTATTTAGCATGTGGCTACAGAAACAAACCAGGACCAAGGCTCTTAGTTAATATACCATTTGGAGGGAATAATAGGGCTTGAAACATCTGGCTTCTTATTGGTGAAGAGATGGGGGAGAGCCTGAGGTGAAGGAGAGAGTTGGTTTTGTGACATTCTTTAAAGTCAGGTCATCTTTGGAGGGGGAGTAATCCTGTGACTTCTCCCAAACCAGGTGACTTACAGGCAGCTGAAATTTAACTTTACAAAATGATGGATAAGGACAAAAATGGAGTTACTAATGCTCGTTTTTCATGTGAAAGGTTGCAGGATGATGAGAGGAGTAGGGCTAGAGAACAAGTCATTCGAAGATGATGTGAAGGAAATGTGAAGGAGGAGCCTTGGGGAAATGGAGGAGACAAATGACTTTCTGCAATGTGATTGAGACTTGTTCCGATTGGCCCCATACACCAGAACCAGAAGCCAGGTAAGTGTGAGGTAGAGATATAAGCCACATTGGTTTAATAAAGTTTCCTAAGCGTTTAATTAAAGTAGCTGAGTTGCTTCAGGGGGGTCCAGCGCACACTTGAGGTCTCCTAGCAGGAAGTGCATGAGCACCTTTCAGGAAAGTTGTCCAGTGGATTCCTGATCAGGGAAGGTTTGCTCTACGTACTTTCCACATTTCTGGGAGTGACATGGGGAATGTCGGAAGGTGTCACCCCAAAACTGAGATGAAGGGCCAGGAGGATGGTTCAATTTTCCGAGACTAGAGGGCACAAAGGGAGAAGAAAAGAGGGGTTGTTCAGATAGGGTATGGAGAGAATACATAGATCTTCTCTGAAAAGTAAAAGGCAAGAATTTCTTTTAAGTGGGTCAGGGGCATGAGAAGAAAAGAAAGCTTGGGATGGTACTTTGGAGAGTAAACTTGGGAGTCAATAAAAAGTCATGAGGAGGATTTCAGAGCCCTTACCTGTTGAAGGAAGAGCAAGTATTTAAAATCAACGAGGTGCTGGCTATTGAGGTTTTTTTTGGCAGGTCTCCATCTTTGGCATATCCAGGGTCCCGTACCACTCAGGGACTGAGTAAATGTCCATCGGCTCACTCTTGTCGGTGGTATCCGGAGGCTGGCTGACTCGACTGTGGAGAAAGCAAGACCCCTGTCAGAGGCTCAGCTCAGGCTCCTGCCCCATTCCTGTGCTGTGCGGAGAGCCATAGCTAAGGTCTCCAGGACTCTGAAGCCTGTCAGGGAAGGGGCAGAATCCAACTCACCAGGTGTAATAGAGCCAGGTAAGGCCATAGGTGAGAAGAAAGCTGACTCCCATGAGGGCTCCTCGAAGCAGGGTGAAGATCAAAGGCCAGGAACCATCCTCCTCCTCAGAAACAGGGCAACAAGAGCAGGCTGAGGGAGACAGTTTGGGGGTTAGAAGGGGTGTGCCCCAGAGCAGGACCCAGCTGTCAGCTCCAGTGTCCTCGGCACCTGCTGCAGCTGGACCCCCGGCTGAACCCCCCCCCGGCTCGATCCCCAGCTGGACCCCCGGCTCCGTCCGGACTCACTCTGTACACAGAGCCTCACTGTGTGCTGCTGGGCTCCCAGGGGGTGCTGAGCTCGGCAGGTGTATTCACCCCTGTCCTTGGGCCTCAGCTTGGGCAGCTCCAGGGCCAGGATCCCAGCATCAGAGCCCTCTGGGGACTGAAGGACTTGGTTTCTGTAGGTCCAGAGAAGGGCGGCTGGGGGGTTGCTTTTAATGGCACAGATGAGAGTCAGGGACTCACCCTCCTGAGCCTGCAGGGACGAGGTGTTTCCTAGTAATTCTAGGCCTGGAGAGGAATAGGAGAGCCAGGGATAGGGAGGAAGGCTCTACCTCCCATTGTAGCTTGCCTTCAGACAGAGCTTAGAGGGTATGAGCCTTCTCCCGGCTGTCTCCTCTGGCCCACGTCATTGCTCCTCAAAAACCTACCTGTTCTGTTTGCTCGGGAAACACGGATGGTCATATTCTGAGGAGGGTCTGAAATGGAACAGCAGTGACTGGGCGAGGGTCCCAGACTTCATCCTCAGGGATAGATTGAGATTCAAAAGCCGGGGCCTCCCACCCCCCACGCCATCCCCTCCCTAGCTTCACTGTTCCTGCCTTCTCAGCTCCCTCAGCGGGGTCTCAGGCCCTGGACCTCCCCTCCAGCCGCCTTCCCTTCCCTTCCCATCACTCACAGATAACTGTGAGCCGGACGGTTCTCTCCAAGCTCACTCTGGCCTTGGGAAACATCACCCCGCAGGTGACATTAGTGCCGTGATCCTGGGCATGGGGGATGAAGAGGAGTTTGGAGGTGTTCAGCAGGGCGGAGTCCTGGGAGGAAAGGGCAGGTCCAGTCCAGAGGTAGGTGAAGTGCTTCCCTTGTCTGCAGAGCCCAGGAACCAAACAGGTCAAGGTGACCGGCTTCCCCGACTCCAGGATCTCTGGGACGTGCAGCTCTGGCCTCTGGGTCAGAGCTGGGAGAAAAGAGTGACTCAGAGGCAACTTGTGGATGCAGGGACGGCCTCGAGTTCCCTCCTAGTCTCCAAGGGGCTCTTCCCCAAGATGCTGCTCTGGCACTCTGCCCCTGGCCTTGGCCATCTCTCTCCTTCCTATCACCCCAGTCTGAACGGGGGGTCTCCACCGTATGTCCCCCGGCTCACTCGCCAGTCTGTCTTCCTGAGACTGCTGTAAACACCCTCTGTTCCCGGGCGGGCCCTGGGTGCTCACCCCTGCTGGAGGGGGTAAAGCTGGAGGAGGGATCTGGGGGGCATGGGGGCATAGAATATTCATTAGTTCTTGCTTGTGGGGGGCTACCCAGCTGCACCCCCGTTCCCTCTGACTCACTCTGCACACAGAGCCTCACGGAGTAGCTCTGAATCCCCAGCGGGTTCCTGGCGTGACAGGTGTATTCTCCCCTGGCCTCGCTCCCCAGTTTGGACAGCTTCAGGTAGAGGACCCCAGCAGATGGGTTCTGGGTAGAATTCAGCACTTGGTTTTCGTGAGCCCAGCTCAGTGTGGCCGGGGGCTTGCTCTTCGAGTGACAGGCCAGAGTCAGGGATTCCCCCTCCAGGACCACCAGGGATGAGGCATTTCTTGGGAGAGCTGAGTCTTGAGAGAGAAAGGGGAGAGAAGTCCTGACCTTCCTCCTAGGACCTTTCTCCTTCCCAACCCCAAACCCCAACAGCCTTCTGCAAACATACCTGTCCCATTTTCCACATAAGCAATGATGTTCATAGCCTGAGGAGGGTCTGCAATGGAGGGGTGACTGTGGGCTGGGGATTCTAGGCCCATCTTCAGTCACAGAAACCAGAACTGGAAATGGGAAGCCCCCAGCCTTCCTTCCCCCAGGGCCGAGGCACCCAGCAGCCAGCATCCCGATCACCCCCTCACACCCTGGGGGGCATCCCTGTCCTGGCCCCTCCCAGAGCTCACAGATAACGCTGAGCTGGGTTGTGGTCCTTGTGGTCACGCTGAAGTCCTTGAAGGTCACTTTACAGGTGAGACTGGTGCCATGGTCCTGAGGCTTGGGGGTGAAGAGGAGTCGGGGGGAGGAGAGATCCAGAGAGGCCGACAGGGCAGCCCCACTCCAGAGGAAAGTGATGGCTGTCCCTTCTCTGCAGGCCCCGGGAACCGTGCAGGTCAGATTCACCTGGAGCCCGGCCTGCAGGACCTCCGGCAGGTGGATTGCCGGCCTCTGGGTTAGATCTGGGGAGGAGAAAGTCAGCCGGGTGGCGGGAGGAGGGCTCCACATCCCCGGCACCTAGGCAACAGTCTTAGGGCTGTGTCTCCCACCAGTCGTTCCCCTTATTGTGACCCTTCTCATGTCCTGACCCTTAGCTTTCTGTCCCCAGCCATCCTTCACCTTCCCCAAGAACTGGGCCTCTCCTCCCAAGCAGAGGACTGCAGTGTCCCCAACCGTCTGAAAGCCCCAGCGTCACCCCCACCTCATTAGCCTTTGATGGCCCCCACAAAGACCTCCCACCCCCAGCTCGGTCCCTCACTGCCTAGACCCTGAGGCCTTCACCCCTGCTGGGATTGTGTTCTTCCTGGGAGCCACAACGGGTCCCCGGCCTGGTCTAGAAACTGTCCCACCAGCCCTAACCCCACCAGTCCCCCCAGTACTCATTACCACCCAAATACTGCCCTGCAATAAGCTTCTCACCAACTACCTGGATAGATACCATCTTCTTAATGTAATTGTAAGCCATATTGTCCTTCTGTACCCGGAAGAAGTAGGTCCCTATATCTTTCTTCTGGGCTCTAGTCAGACGCAGGGAGCAGTTGTCCCTGTGGGGGTCTCCAGTGAGGTGGAACTGGCCTCCGCCCCAGGAATCGGTCTTCACCTGGCGGTCACTGGTGGCCACAAGATACTTATTGTTCCAAAAGCCGCTGTAGTACCAGTACCCGTGGACAGTCTTGTTATTCTTATATCTCTGGGGGTAATAGAAGGAGCAGGGGATGAGACGCACAGCCCCTCCTGCACAGTCACCGTCTGCTGGACGTGAATCCCATGGTCCTCATTTTGAGAGATGGTTCCTGTGGAGAGAGGGAGAAAGAGAGAGACAGAGACAGAGAAGGGGGAGGAAGGGAGGGAAGGGGAGGGAAAGGGAGGGAGGAAGAGATAGGGAAACAGAGAGAGAGACAGACAGAGACAGACAGAGAGAGAGAGAGAGACAGAGACAGAGAAGAGGAAGGGAGGGAAGGGGAGGGAAAGGGAGGGAGGAAGAGATAGGAAAACAGAGAGAGAGACAGAGACAGAGACAGAGAGAGACAGAGACAGAGACAGAGAAGAAGAAGGGAGGGAAGGGGAGGGAAAGGGAGGGAGGAAGAGATAGGAAAACAGAGAGACAGAGACAGAGACAGAGACAGAGAGAGAGAGAGACAGAGACAGAGACAGAGAAGAGGAAGGGAGGGAAGGGGAGGGAAAGGGAGGGAGGAAGAGATAGGGAAACAGAGAGACAGACAGAGAGAGAGAGACAGAGACAGAGAAGAGGAAGGGAGGGAAGGGGAGGGAAAGGGAGGGAGGAAGAGATAGGGAAACACAGAGAGAGAGAGAGACAGAGACAGAGAAGAGGAAGGGAGGGAAGGGAGGGAAAGGGAGGGAGGAAGAGGGAGGAAGAGATAGGGAAATAGAGAGAAAGAGACAGAGACAGAAACAGAGAGACAGACAGTGAAAGAAAGAAAGAAAAAAGAAAGAAATGAAGGAAAGAGAGACAAAGAAGCAAAGAGAGAAACAGAGACTGACTCAAGAAGCTGAGATTTGCCATGTTCCCCCATCCTGCTCCCCCGCCTTTCCAGAGCTAATTTCCCCCCAACTCTTCCTTTTCCTTTTAACTATCTTTTGTCCTGACTTACCCCTCCAGAGTAGGGGCAGCAGAAGCAATAATAGCAGCAACAGGTCCATGATGAGATCCAGGGCTCAGGAGAGGCCAGAGCTGAGTCCTGGGGTGGAATCAGATCCAATTATATAGTCCTCAAGGAGGAAGGAAGGAACAGGGATCTGTGGCAAAGGGGAAGAGAGGAACAGGAACAGGAGGGTGGAGCGCAATGGAAAGAAGAGTTCTCAAATTTTTGAGCCTGGTCTCAAGGAGCTCCAGCTTCCTGGGAGGGAAGGAGACTAGAGGAGGAGGGGAGCTGAGGGAGAAATGCCAGCATGCAGGGGGCCAGGATACCTTCCTCCTTTCCTTGGCTCCTTGTGGCCAGTGTCCTGCTGACCCATAGTCTGGAAGGACTCCATCCCCAGGGAGGAGGGAATACAAGGAAAGCCTCTCCTTCCGTGGGCTGTCCCCTATCTGTACCCCCTCCTCAGGATGTCTGTTCTAATCCAGCTTTGTCTCCACGAGAATTCTTTGATAATCTTTCCTGACTCCTGAGGAGCTCCCTAAAGTCCCATCTCTGTCCCTCTATGGGATGGAAGATGATAATAGTAATAATGATCTTATTTTATCTAGGATGTCCTATATCTAGGAATAACAACATTAATCATAACAATAACTCACATTTATCTAATGATTTAAAGGACAAAACTATCTCCAGAGGCAAATAGTGAGGGCTAGCAGGAACAAGTCTTATATTCCTTTTTCCCCTTTAAATATGTTTTTAAAATTGACATTTATTTTTATGATAACTAGACTTCCCACTATAATCTTCCTTTCTCCCACTTCCGGGGAACCATCTCTTATGATGGAGAGAATAAAATGAGAAAAGAATTCAACCAAACTAATGAATATTAAAAAAGCCTGATGTTATATATAAGGTTACCTATTCATAGTCTCTGCACTGCAAAGAAAAGGTTGGGAATGGGGAGGGATTCGAGAGGAAGGGAGGTGCTTGGGTCTTTTAAATTTGCAACATTCACTTTTGTTGTATTGTTCTTTAAAAGATAGATTTTTGCTCATGAGTTGAGCTAATATAATAAAAATGACAATTCTACCTAAATTAACCTGCTTATTCAGTGTTTTGCCAATCAAACTATCAAGAAATTACAGAACTAGAACAATATTCATGTGGAAGAACAAAAAGTCAAGAATTTCAAGAGAATTAATGAAAAAAATGCAAAGGAAGGTATCCTCATTGTATCAGACTTAAAGCTATATTATAAAGCAGTAATCATCAAAATTATTTGGTACTGGCTAAGAAATAAGAGAGGTGAGTCAGTGGAATAGGTTAAGTTCACAAGACACAGTGGCTATAATAATCTAGTGTTTGATAAACTCTAAGACTCCAACTTCTGGGATAAGAACTCAATATTTAAAAAAAATTTAGGGAAAACTGAAAAATAGTATGGTAGAAACTAGGTATTGACCAGTATTTAGCACCCTATACCAAGATAAGGTTAAAATTCATGATTTAGACATAGAGAGTGATACTATAAGCAAATTAGGAGAAGGGATAGTTTATTTCTTAGATCTGTAAAGAATGGAGGAATTTATGGCCAAAGAAAAACTAGCATATTATGAAATACAAAATGGATAATTAAAAAGTGTTTTTTTTTACAAACAAAAGACAGGACCTTCACACCTTTTGACCCAGTTTCTACTGGGTCTATCATAAAAGAGGAGAACGGACCCACAGGTGCAAAAATGTTTTTGTAAAATGCTCTTTTTGTAGTGACAAGGAACTGAAAATTAAGGGATGTCCACCAGTTGGGAAATAGCTGAATAAGTTATGGTATGTGAATGTAGTGGAATATTATTGTTCTATAAGAAATGATGAGCAGGCTGATTTCAGAAACGTCTGCAAAGACTTATGTGAACTGATGGTAAGTGAAGTGAATAGAACCAAGAGAACATTGTACACAGTAACAACAAGATTATTTGATCGTCAACTTGTTTTTTTTTTTTTTTGTTTTGTTTTTGTTTTTGTTTTTGTTTTTAATAATGAGGTGATTCAAGGCAATTCCAATAGACTGTTCTTTCATAGCTTCATTGGCTTGCTCTTGCCTGATTCTAATTTTCATAGAGTTATTTTCATCCTTGAAACTCTGTCCCTCCTTTTCTAATTATTTTTTTTCATAATCTTCTTTTTCTTGGATAGTTTTATTTCTTTTTTTAGGTTTTCCTCAATGCCTCTTATTTGATTTTTAATTCTTTTTTTGGGTTCTTTTATAAATTCTCTCTGGACAGGAAGCCATTTGGGGTGGAAGCTGTTTTTTTTTAAACTAAAGCGTCTTCCTTTGAAGATGAATCACAGTTTTCCCTGTTCCCCTAGTGTGTTTCTATAGTGAGGTTCTTTCTTCTTTGCCGGTTCATTTTTTCAATAAGATGTATTAGTGTAAGCATCTCTAATTGTGGGGGGATGGTTCCCTTCAGTTCTCTACTCTGACCAGGAACCCCAAACCAAGAGCTCCACCCTCCTGCAATGCCCGCAGCCAGCAGTGTCCCTGCTCTGCTGCTTTTGCACTTACGGGGTGCTGGTTCAGTCTTGCCCAGGGTTGCTTCCCAATCAGCCAAGGTTCACTCTGTCTTCCAGGACTCAAACCCCCACTGGACAAACAGTCTGGGAGGTGAAAGTCACTGTGGTCCCTCCTGATGCTCCAACCACAATCAGCTAGACTGAGGAATCCCCACTTGATCTTCCCAGAATCCTCTCCCTAGGTGTGAAGTCATGCAAAACATATTTTCATATTAGCCATTCTGACATTTCTCCCAGATAAGGCCCTCATTCTTGAAATGTTCTTGAATATTTGAGAATGCTTACCAATCAATAATCGAGAGCATACTTAGCTTGTGGTCAGTCTCTTCTGAATGTAAATTGATAAGGACATTTGGGTCTAGCTTTTGGACAATTTGTTCCATCATAATAATTAGCCTTCAGTCTTGATACAATTTCAAGACCCAATTCAACCCTTTGATTTAGGCAACTATTGTTGAATGGTGATCTTTTATGAGATAAATTTTTTTTGTCCTGTTGGGAACAAAAGCCTTTTATACCTACTCTTAGTATTTTTAACATAAATAAATGTTGAATTTTAATAAATTATTTATTGATTTCTTCTAATTAATAAATAAATTAAAATATTTTTTGCTATCATTAAATGATCTTACTGAGATTTTATGTGCATGTTTTATTAAGTTAATAGTCTTTCTGATGTTGAAGCAGCCTTAAAAGACTTGTATCAAGCCTATTTTGCCATGATGAATAATTTTTTATGGTACCACTATAATCTGTTGGCTGATATTTTAGCCAGTATTTTTGTATTTGCTTATCATCCCCAATTACCAAAATCAGTCTATCATTTTCTTTTTTAGTGTGATTCTTACCTCGTTTTAAATTAAGGGTTTATTTTAAAAGGCATTTGCTATAATTTAATTTTATCAAACTTATAATTAATTTAATTTAACTTAAATATAACTTAATTTTATTTTTTTGATATTGGAAAATAAAAGCTCCAAATCTTTTTAAGTATACTGCTTTCTACATGGAAACAGACAAATACATTTCTATTTTTAGCAGTGAGCAGCAAAAGTACAAACCACTAGTTTCACAGTGGTTTTATATTCCTATGAAGTTTCATTATGTCAGAGCTGATGCTTCCTTCCTTTAAAAAGAGATGGACATTTTTCTTTAGTCTTTCTTAATATGTTTTGCAGGACTCAGGATATTCAATAGCCTTACCCACAAGATTTTAAGCAGGCTATCATATTATTGCAGACGAGCAATAGACATACATCTCTTTTTATAACTCCCAAGAAATTATGTCCTTGTTCATAAATATGATAAGGGTAGGGTGGAGAAAGAACCTTAAGCCTTAACAAATTTTGTACCATTCAAATAGATTATCTTTGTTTTATAAAGGAAGAAAAACTATTTTTCATCAAAGTACATTATACTCAGTAGCTTAATTATTGATTGATCAATAATTATAACAGAATTTCCGTCAGAAAGAAATCAATTTATGAATGACCAAACATGAAATTGTTCAATGCTTCTAAAATTCAAACTATTTAACAAAGGGTAGCACCTTATTTGGTTCCCTCTCTCTATCTTTGTTCAAATCGAAACAAGGTCACTAAACCATACGCAAAGATTTTTGTGGACAAATATTGATTTATAAAACTGTAATTAATATTCTCTGTTTATTTATTAATAATTTATTATTGACATGTTTATTTGTTTTATTTACTATTTCCCTATTACATTTTATTCTGATTTGGGTATCACTCAGGAACATCACAAGCCCAATGCAGCCAGTAGTATTTGACACTTCTGCCTTCTCCCCTCCATGAATTTGACAGTTCAACTAGATTGGCCTATTTTTTGGTTTGTTGGAAATGACATTCAATTTCCCAATACTGTACCTTTTTACTGATTGTAAACCAGAAACTATTTGGCAACTATCTCTAGCCTCATTCTTTTCTGGCAGAAAAGGAGTGGGTAGATCTCTCTGTCAAGGTTCTATGGGTACCTTGAGTGGTTGGAGCAGAATTTTCTTCAGTGTTATGGCTCAAAACCAATTATGGTGTTTTCCTTCCACTAGATTTCATTTAACCATTTAACAACAATTATAGAAGTACTTTGAAGAGATAATAAGAACTGAGACAAATGGAGTTGGAAATAGCAGCAGTAATGGTCACTTATTACTGAAGACTCGTGTATCTCATGATCTCTGAACCAACACTGTCTTCCATGGGAACAGCCTCCCAGCAAACACTCAGCGAGAGAATTCTGGGAGATGACTATGAACCACTACATAGAATTTCCAATCCCTCTGATTTTGTCCGCCTGCATTTTGAATTTCCTTCACAGGCTAATTGTACACTATTTCAAAGTCCGATTCTTTTTGTTCAGCAAAACAACTGTTTGGTCATGTATATTGGTCATATATTGTATTTAATTTATACTCTAGCATACTTGACATGTATTGCTCAACCTGACATCTTGGAGGGGGGAAGGAGGGGAAAAATTTGGAACAAATGGTTTGGCAATTGTCAATGTTGTAAAATTACCCATGCATATATCTGGTAAATAAAAACTGTTAGATATGAAAAAAAAATTATGGATGCTATCTAAGAAGTTGAGAGAAAGAAGGAAAAACTACAATCCGGGGTGGGGGAACAGCAGAAAATGTATTTCTATATTCTTATTTGGAGGGGTGTGCTATTTTCATCCCCAAAAACTTGAAATCAGGTCAGTTGAGGGTTTTCGTTTTGTTTTGTTTTATACAATTTTAGAACTGCCTTCTCACGTTTTCCCAGTACATTGCAGGAGAGGAAAGAGGTCAACTTCTTATAGAAGACAGTCTGAGGAGTGCATTGGGCTGGAGATATCTTCAGGACAGTTTGGCTGGTCCTTGTCCTTTGTTCTTGAAGAGGGACAAAATGACATCACTGTTTGAGTACAGTTAGTGTGTCCAGCTGTGTGGCTGATGAGACAGATATAAGTTTGTACTGTTCTGCTGCAGGTCAGACGCAAATAGTCCCTGGAAACATTGGGGGGAGGGGTCCTCTTTAACTGTGCATCTTGTGGTTCTGAGCTAGTTCAATTCTGCTTGGTTCACAGAACATGGCACCCTCTTTGATGAGGGCACACCACGCTGGATGATCCCATGTCTCTCCCATGTCACAAATAAATTCTAAAGTTCTTCAGAGAGACCTTGAGAGTGTTGCTTTTTCTCCATAAAATAGGTTTTTTTTTTGTTGTTTTTTTTTGACAAACATCCATTTGGCATTAGAATAATGTGTCCAGCCCAGTGGAGTTGCATTCCACACACAATCGACCTCTGAGGGTGCCTTGGAATCAGTTCAAATCTTCATGCTTTCTGGGAAAACAGGGACACTGGTACATTGTTGGTGGAATTGTGAGTATATCCAACCATTCTGGAGAGCAATTTGGAACTATTCTCAAAGAGTTATCAAACTGTGCATACCCTTTGACCCATCAGTGTTACTACTGGGCTTATATCCCAAAGAAATACTAAAGAGGGGAAAGGGACCTGTATATGCCAAAATGTTTGTGGCAGCCCTTTTTGTAGTGGCTAAAAACTGGAAGATGAATGAATGTCCATCAATTGGAGAATGGTTGGGTAAATTATGGTATATGAAGGTTATGGAATATTATTGCTCTGTAAGAAATGACCAACAGGATGAGTTCAGAAAGGCCTGGAGAGACTTGCATGAAATGATGCTGAGTGAAATGAGCAGAACCAGGAGATCGTTGTGTACTTCAACAATAATCCTGTATGATGATCAATTCTGATGGCCGTGGCCCTCTCGAACAATGAGATGAACCAAATCAGTTCCAATAGAACAGTCATGAACTGAGCCAGCTACACTCAGAGGGAGAACTCTGGGAGATGACGATGAACCACTACATAGAATTCCCACTCCCTCTATTTTTGTCCTCCTGCATTTTGGATTTCCTTCACAAGCTAATTATACACTATTTCAAAGTCTGATTCTTTTTGTACAGCAAACTAACTGTATGGACATGTATACATATATTGTACTTAATTTATACTTTAACATATTTAACATGTTTTGGTCAACCTGCCATCCGGGGGAGGGGCGAGGGTAAGGAGGGGAAAAATTGGAACAAAAGGTTTTGCAATTGTCAATGCTGAAAAATTACCCATGCATATATCTGGTAAATAAAAAGCCATAATAAAAAAAATCTTCATCCTTAAGCTGGTTGCTACATTTTTCATGCAAGCATTAATGTCTTGGAAATCAGCATTTCTTCATTTCCCATAAGCTAGTAAGCTTTTGCATCATATCTTGGTGTTGGTACAGGTTCTTTCTCCATGCTCCCTCATTTTTTAGCTTCCTTTGGTGAATAGTCTTCCCTCATCAGATTGTAAGGCCCCGCAAGGCAGAGATTGCCCTTCTTTTTAATTTGTAGTGGTATTTCCCGACTTGTGTCTGGAACATACAGACACTTAATAAATGTTTATTAACTGACAGCAACTACTACAAATTAAACCCCGATTTATTATTGTGTTGCTTGTCATGACTTAAGAAAGGGATGGAGAAAGTATTAAAATGGAGAATAAAGTCAAAAGTATGTCTTGAATTATTATTTTTTTTTTGGGCAAGCTAGATGTTAAATATTTATCAGCACTTTCTTGCCTAGAGCCCACACTACCTTGTTCTTGGTTCATTCCCTTATCTGCCTTTCCTAGATCTCCTGGGCCCCTTCTTGCTCTAATCCTTTCCCCTGGATATCTCTTTATTATAAATTATCTTCCTTTGCCTTTCCTGCCCAGCATCTCTCTCCTCCCAGAGCTCTTTCCTTTCTACAGCTACCCCTCCTCAGCCCTTTCCCCTGCAGAGGAGTCAGAGACAAACTTTGGAGGAGAAATTACTAATAATAATTGGTAAGAACTATATAGCATGACTGGGAATTGTAGTGAACACCTGCAATTCACGTTACTGGGGAGGCAGAAGCTAGTGGATCTCTTCAATTTGGGAGTTCTAAAACGGTACTGATTGAGGCGATCAGCTGCTGGATCTGACATCTCCATGGTGAGTCCCTGCGAGCGCGCCAGATTGCCAAGGAGCTAACCTGCTCAGGGCTAACATGCACAAAATCAAAGCAGTATAGAGAGACTGCCCTTGGGGGAAGTCATTGCGTTCCAGCCTGGGCAATAAGGGGAGACCCAACCTTAAAAAACAAAAAAAGAAAAAGAAAAACAACTAAACAAAAAAGCTTTGTTAGTAACAATCATAAATAATAATATATAATGCCCCAGATCGATCTTTAACTGACTCTGATCATCTCTCGGAGACAGCCTTCAGACACATAAGCGGGTGAGCAGTGATTTGGGTGTAACCGCGAAATGCAGGGCAAACCTAACCAACTCCATCCCATCTCCTCTTATTTCATTGAATGAAGTACCATTTCAACCTGAGGGCTACTGCTAGCTTCTGAGGGCAGGATGGAGATGGTAAGCAGTATCAGGAGGGAGGTACCAATGAAGAGGAAGCAAATAAGACTCAAGATAAATGCGACACGAGTGGCTTGTCCAAGTAATGGTCATAAAGATTCCAGAGACACAGTTCCTGGGTAATTTAATAATTTTATTATTAATAAATTATTTATAATTAGGTTATATAATGATATAACCTATAAATTATAATTGCATAATAAATTTATTATGAATAGCACAGGCTATTAATAAAATGATGGCTATTTGGCTGTCTCTTTTAGACCAAAGACAACCATGGTGGCAAACTCACAGTTTACATATTTCAATAAGAGCTATAATCACTCGGTACAAGGAATTGGAATTAAAAATGGAGGGCTGAACATGCTGCCCTAGAATAGAGAAACTATCTTTATACCATCTCACTCCTGGCCTTCCACTATCTAAACAAAAGGATCTGTCTTTACCCAAGTTTGAGTAGAAAACAATGGGCTTCCTTATCTTAGATTAAATTCCTCCTAAGGTTGGGTAGAGTCTGACCAAGATCAGGAGAGATAATTACAAGTCATTATTAATGATGCTCTTCCAAGAAACCTCTCAGGTGAAAGCGAAGGCAGCCGGGTAGCAGAGGTGGGACCCTGAGGCCCGGTTTCTTAGCTTTTTTGATGTCTCAGGGTGACCTCCTGGGAAAGTGGAGAATGAATTAAAGATGAGGTCCTGAGGAACTGGGTGAGATTGAAGTACTGATAAAATTACTCCCTGAGGCAAGCAGGGAAGGGCACTGATGGGGATCGGTTTAACCTTTTAGTCTCACCCTCTGTAGAAGTCATGGGTATAATGAGGGAAAGGAAAGGGGGAACCCCATTTGTCGGCGCATAGATCCCATGAGGCGCAGTGTCCCCTGTAAAATGAATTTACAGGCCCGAAAACCTAGATTGATAAATAAAAGGTTTATTGTAGGAATTTGGAAGTAAAGCTCAGTTAGAAAGACGCCAGGACCAAAGGTGGCCGCTGGGCGGGCAGGGACCCTCAAATGGCCGGAAGGATACCATGCGTTGGCTGGGAGGGCTCCTGCAAAGAGGCGTCCCAGCTTGTTTCTTTTATACCCAAAAGATGAAGGGCGGTACCCAGTTCTGGCGGGCTTTTCAGTTAGCCCAGATCAGGTGAGGGCTGGGGGAAGCTGAGCTGAGAGTGGGGGGCTGGGCCCAGATATTCAAAGGGTGCCTTTGACCAGGATTTGTGAATCAAGGTCAGTCATGGGTTGGGCAATTAGGAATCTTAAAGGGACCCCAACCCTCATCAGGTGGACCCACCTTGTCGTGCCCAGTAGAAATCTGAGTTCTGTCTAACCCCTGATGTTAAATTTCCCCAAACATCTGTCTATGGCCTATGGTCTACGCCGTCTTTGCTGAATCCCTTTGGGGGCACGCTGCCTTGTGCTGTGTTTCCCCTTCCCCCTTCCCCAGGCCACGTGGCATCTCTCCTTCATCCCACCATGTCTCATAGTGTCTGTCTCGTTCTTGCTAACCAACTCTCCTCTCTCCTCTAGGGAGCTAAGGGCCCCCTCCGATCTCATGGGGGGTTTCCTTTCTCCTGGCTAATTGGGAGTTTTTCATTGTTAATTATTCTATGATTGTACCTCATCATTTGTAGTGAATTAAACCTTTGTACTTCAACAAAGCTACCTTTTGCAAAGAGACTGACCAGTGGGGATTCACACGACTGAACCCCGGTTTGGAACTAGGAATTGCTACCCTGAACATATCCTTTGATGCCAATTGCTCTCCCAAATCACATCACTGATTCTTGCCCTGGTCCCGGAGACTCCGGTTTTTGTGAAATGGACTCACTGGAGGTCTGGGGGTGATGGTGAGACACACCCAGAAAGAGAGGCAGGGACAGAGAATTAGAGACAGAGACGGAGACAGAGACAGACACACAGAGAGAGATAGAGAGACAGAGACAGAGAAAGTCAGCGAAATAGAGACAGAGACGGAGACAGAGACAGACACACAGAAGAGATAGAGAGACAGAGACAGAGGAAGACAAAGGCAGAGATAGACAGAAACAAGAGAGAAACACAGAGACAGAGAAAGTCAGAGAAATAGAGACAGAGTTCTAGAAACACACAGAGAGAAAGACAGAGAGAGACAGAGACTGAGACAAAAATAGAGGAACTGGGACAGAGAGACTCAGCCTCGAAGGTGGGGAAGAGAAGAGAGAATCGAGAGACAGGGGTGGGGACCTGCTTCCTTAATGTATAGAAATAAAGGAGAGGAAATCAGGCTCCGACACCCTGCGCTTCTCTCCACCCCAGATCTACCCCAGACGTGAAGCTTGCTGGGAATGAGTAACAACACCATCCCCATCCCTCACTGCCTCCGGAAGGGGGCGGCTGAATTTTCTCCCTTGAACATCTTTCTAATGGTTTTCATTATTTTCATATATTCCCTTTGCCTGAATTTTCTCCTTTGCATAGCTCTCGGTTTTTCATCATTCTAAGGTGCTTCCCTTTGCCCATAACTTGGAAATTATTGGTTGTTCCTCTCCCATAGAAAGAAGGGGATTAAATGTCGGGCCTGTGGGACATTCTCTCCCACCTGGTGGTGGGCGCCACGGGTAACCCAGCTTCCCAGTGACTGAAAGCTCCTGACCTCCTCAGTAGGGGATGACGGTTAGGCCGGCTGCAGGTCTGCAAATGGGGGGGACTCGGATCTGCCCAACATCCAGTCTGGTCTGAAAGAAAGAGCCGAAGGAGGAAGTGAAAGCGGTCCAGATTAGCCCAACAGCTGCCACTCCAGAGGCGGCCTGCCCCTCCTCCCAGCCAGCCACTAGACACTTCTTAAAGGCTCATTACGTGCCAGGCAAGGAGATACAAACACAAGAACAACCACCAAAAAACCAAAAAACAGCTCCAGCCTTCAAGGAGCTGACATGCTAATAGGGGGAAAAGCACATAATATGGGAGCTAAAAAGTAGGGAGGGAAGATGGGAAATCACCCCCCAAAGAACCATGGGAGTGAAGTCCCAGAAGGCAGAAGTAGAACTGGGAAGAGAATAAAGAAAGGTCATCCTGGGCCCAACCCACAAGGAAGGCAGGCACCCAGGGGACTCCCAGGCCAGAGAGATGAAGAGATGCTCCAGAGTGAGGAGCTCTGAGGGAAGTCAGCCGTCACACCACAGCAGGGGACTCCGGCCTGGCCACAAGGAAATGGTGACAAATGAAACTGAAAATCACCACGGGGATGGATTCCCTCCCCCACCCCTCCTCTGTCCTCACTCCAGCGTTCTGCCAATGACAGAACTGCAATCATTGGGGTTGCGATAGAAACTGGCCACTAAACCATAAGTGGACTCATGTTGACTTAGACAAGCACATGTTAAAATTGCCTACGTTCACTTATATTTTTACTTATTTCCTGATTGTATTTTGATCTTGTTTCAGAAGGGGCTCTGACAGACGCTGTCACTCAACGGGGGGGGGGGGGGTCAGGAGACCCTCATACCCCTCAGTGAGTAGGGCAGCGTCTACCCCAGGCATGGGAAGACTTCCCCTGCTGGGCAAATGAGGATGACTCTGGAAGAGAGGGAGGTCGATTTAATGAATGTGTCCAGATGTTTCGATCCTGTCCACCTCTTCACAATTTCATTTGGGGTTTTCTTGGCAAAGACACTAGAGTGCTTTGCTATTTCCTTCTCCAGCTCATTTTCCAGACGAGGAAACTGAGGCAAACAGAGTAAAATGACTTGTCTAGGGCATACAGTTAGTAAGTATCTGAAGCTAGATTTGAACTCATGAAGATGAGTTGATCTTCCTCTCTTGGGCCAAAAGCTGCCCATAAAGTTTGCAAAACATTATAAAGCAGGGGGGCAGCTGGGTGGCTCAGTGGACAGAGCACCAGCCCTGAATTCAGGAGGACCCGAGTTCAAATCTGGTCTCAGACACTTCACACTTCCTAGCTGTGTGACCCTGGGCAAGTCACTTAACCCCAGCTTCAAGGGGAAAAAAAAAAAAAAACATTATTAAGCAGGGGTTCTCAAACTATGGCCGAGGGCCAGATGCGGCCCATTGAGAACGTTTATGCCAGGTTATAGCAAATGGGCTGAGGGGCAGAGACAGAGGGTGAGCTTTTGTTTTTACTATAGTCCTGCCTCCCACAGTCTGAGGGACAGGGAACTGGTCCCTATTTAAAAAGTTTGTGGACCACTGCATAAATGTTATCTCATTTGGTCTTACAATGACCTTGGGAAGTGGATACTATTATTACCCTCATGTTGCAAATAGGGATGAGTTCTGCCCCTTTAAGTTCTAGTTTAGAGGTTTCCCGAACAAGGAGAACAGAATTATCACTTCTGTTTTTAATTAATTAATTTTAGCATACATGGCTTTATGAATCATGTTGGGAGAGAAAAATCAGAACCATAGGAGATATTTTTTTAAAAATAGAAAAAAGAAGTGAACGTAGCATGAGTTGATTTACGTTCAGTCTCCAGTGCTCTCTTTCTGGATGCAGATGGCATTTTCTGTTCAAAGTGTATTGGGATTGCCTTGGATCACTGATCCATTGAGAAGCAACAAGTCTTTCATAGCTGATTACTGCACTTACTTGCTGTTATTGTGTACAATGTATTCCTGATTCTGCTTGTTTCACTCCCCATCAGTTTGTGTAAATCTTTTCAGGCCTTTCTAAAATGAGCTTGTTCATTAATTTTTTATAGAACAATATATCCCGTTACCTTCATATGCCAGGTTATCATTCTTTTGACAGCTCTTTCTGGTTTGGGATTTGGTCCCCTCTGTGAGAGAGCTCCTCCTCACTTAATATGAACATCCAGAACAGAAACACAACTGAGAATTGAGAACCTGTCAGAGGCTGGGAGAGGTTCTCAGTTTGCAAAGCAGAACTCAGACTCAGATTCTCATGATTCCAGGCATCAGAGACACTTACTATGTGACCCTAGGCAAGTCACTTAACCCTGAATGCCTCAAAATAAATTTTTTTTAGGTTAAAAATGTGCACTACTTATAAACATACAGCCATGTTCATCAGACTGTGCAAGAAAAATCAGATCAAAGGGGGATAAAACACAAGAAAGAAAGAAAAAAACAAGTAAACAACAACAACAACAAAAAAGGAGAAAATAGTATACTTTGATCCACCTTCAGTCTCCATAGTTCTCTGCCTAGATGTGGATGGTTCTTTTCCATCACAAGTCCATTGGATTTGCCTTGAATCCCTTAGGGTTCTAGCTCAGAGGTTTCCCACTTTCCAGACAAGGAGGCAGGAAAATGGAGTTATTACTTCTTTGGACAACTCTTTCTAGCTTGGGACTTGGTCCTCTCTGTGAGAAAACTCATCCAACAATTATTGTTGAAAAAAAATTTTTTTAAGTAGATGGGAATTATGTTCTAGTGGTACCAACGATTTTGGCTACTGTTCCATGTCACTCCTTCCTTTCTTATTCCTTTCTCCCTCCCCTCTGTATCCTGCCCACAATATTGCAAATTTTGTCCTAGAATATTCCATTATAAAAGTGTTTCCCCCCCCCATATTTGCAAGTCATTAGGGACAAGGACAGAGAGCAGAAGATGTAACAATGAGGCTCTTTTTGGAGTGATTCAATCATTCTTTAACTTTGGAAGAGTTTCTTAACTTGAAGAACTTGTTTTAAAAATATTTTGATAAACTATTATATCAACATAACTGGGTTTTTTTGTGATCTATGTATTTTTAATTTATGCCCTTAAAAACATTATTCTGAGAAGTCCATAGGATGCCAAAGGCATATGAAACATAAAAACAATTTGGACCATGCCTTTAAGTAACTTGTTTTAAAGGATTTGAAGCGCTGTGTTTATGAAAAGGCCAGGAAAAAAGCTGAGAAATCAATAGACTCAATAAATGGCCCCTACACCAATGACTGATATAGTACATTTTCTTCTCCTTGTTGTTATTCAATCATTCTGGCTCTTTGTGGCTATGTGGCCTATAACTCACCAATACTATTCATGGAGTTTTCTTGGCAAAGATACTGGAGTGTTTTGCCATTTTCTTTTTCAATGGATTAAGGCAAACAGAGTTAAATGACTTGCCCAGGATCACACAGGTAATAAGTATCTGAGGGCAGATTTGAACGCTAGTCTTCCCAACTTTAGATCTAATTTTCCATTGAGCCACCTAGCTGCCCCCAATTTTTCTCTACCATTTATTTATGTGTAGATGGTGATTCTTTATCCTGTTTGTTTTCTAGACCCCTTTGGTAGTCTGATCAATTCTACTAGAAATACTCTTTCTAAATGGCTAAAAAAAATATGAATACAAAGGAAAATGATGCTATTTAAACATAGATGTAACTTTTTTTTCATTCAAGATTATGGATTCTTTGAAATCTATCTAGCATAAACCAATAGGAGAGTCTTGGGATTAAAAAACCAGGGAATTCTGAATGCCAGATTTATTTGGTGATTATTGGGCCAATGATCATTGCCTAGTATTGCCTCCCCTACAGAGATGAAAATTTTGGAAATGTATTAGATGGTCACCATAAATTGGGGTCTCTACTGAGGAAACCAAGGACTGAACAAAGAACTGTCAAAAAAAAAAAAAAAAAAAGAACCATTACCCCTGTTCTCCTGCTTCTTTTTCTGGGAAGTGACAAATCTTTGGGCCAAATCCCTAAATGAGCAGAACTGGAAAGGCTTGTTTATTTTAGGATAAAGATGTAAGCTCTTTCTGAAAGAGCATTGTAGTGTCTTAGTCTTTAGGTTGTAAATATTACAGATGTCTTTCCATTATAGGGCACTGAATAAATTGAGTTGTTCACCACAAATGTCATGTCTAGTTGAAAAAAAAAAAAAAAAAAAAAAAAAAAAAAAAAAAAGCAAACAAACAAACAAAAAAAAAAACTAAAAAGAGAGAAAAGACTTTAAAGCTCAATAATACTTAAATTTATTCCAGTCTTTCCATAGACATGTAGGAATGAGCATCCTCCAGGTTAGGGAAGTGTGTGTGTGCTTGTGCATGTGTGTGTTTGTGTGTGTTAGTGTGTGTGTGTTAGTATGTGTTTGTGTGTGTGTTAGTGTGTGTTTGTGTGTGTGGTGTGGTATGATAACATTTCAATAATGCTTTTATTGAGACCTCATTAAGTCTGTTGATAGGAATCAGTGTCAGTAGTAACCTCCCCAGGGGAATATTCTAGGACTATTCCTAGAATGTAGAAAGTCCTAGAAGCATTCTCTGGGGATTCACTCTAAGACTGAAAATGAATACTGGGGAAGGAGATCTTGGGGGTTATTATGCTAAAATATTTCTGTGAAAATGATATAGAAATGATTGCTAAAGTTACAAAAAGGCTCACCTCCAGGGAACACAACTTTTGGCTCATTCCTCTGCTTTCTGTTTACAGAGAACAGTGGACAGGATTAATGCACTCACTTCTCTGGTGAGCCGGGTGTAATATACTGTGTGACCACCAGATGGCACTTCAGCTACTCTCTAGTAACATTTGCCATCTCTTTCTTGAGCCCAATCCTGTGCTTGTACATGTAGGTAGGTAGGCTCTAAATTTGATGGAAGCCTAGTGACAGGAAATGGAACATGCCTTCAAATGAACAAAAACCTGGAATCATCCACTCCGACTTGTATGCGGCCTCCCATTTCCCAAGGGCCGACTTCCCTCTTCCACTCTTTAATCCCAATCCTCTCCAAACACAACACTCAGCAACTCATGGTTAATATCCATATGATTTATTGACACGATCAACATGGGAAACCCGTATTAATAGCAGGGTCTCCCAAGCAGGAACAATCAGAGGTTGGAGTATTTACTAAGTTGGGGCCATTCTAAGAAGAGAAAGGAGGCAGAGGTTGAGAGTCTATCATGGACTGAGAAGCAGTGACAGGGAATGGAAGGGAGGGGGGACAAGTGAGAGGGAGTGGTTTTTGATTTGTCCTCCTCCATGCTATAAACAGGCCAAGCCCCAGCTGGATGGAGCATATTCTATTTTCAGGTTTCAGTGAATATTTCCTCATGCTTCCTGCCATCCTCCTTCCAGCATCAAGGAGCTTAGGATGGGGAAGTCATTGCGACTCAGGAACCATTGGTGTTTCAGATCATTGCATATTAAAATGTGTCAATGGGTCCCAGAAGCCAAAGACCCTCAGAATTGGGGAAGATTTCCCCATAAACCCAAGAGAAATGCAGCTCCCACTCCCCAAGCTTGTGCTGTGATGGCAGAAACCCTGTTAAAGAATTGGTCCTTTGATTGCTGTCCACAATCCTCAGACACAGCAATGGGGCCAAAAGCCTGGGTTTTCCCAAGTAATCTGCAGTCTCTGGGGTTTGGAGGGGCACAGCCCCGGATGGTCAAGTCACTTGAGAGCCCTCCTGTAACCAGAGACCCAGAGAGAGTTCTCACTCTAGAACTGGGGATCCAGTTCTAGACCTCCCAACCACCACACCTCCCAGAGTCCAGCCCTACCCCGCAGGGAGTTGGGCTTTCTGATTTAACAGCTTTCATCCCAGATTCCCCAGCTTCCCGATCCATTGGCCCAAGTATTCTAACCCAGCCCCAGGTGTAGCCCTCACCTCCACTGAGCTGCAACGTTCCCTCGTAACATCGGGAGGTGCCCTTTGGACAAGCTAATAAAGGGCCAGTGAAACAGAAGGATCCCAAGGTCACACACGTTGGACACAGGAGATTACCAGGGGCAGCATCAGCTATATGGAGAGGAAGAAGGTCAGAGACTTATTGGGTCATTTCCCCTCCACTCCTCCTGTCTCCATCTCTCTGTCTTTGTCTCTCTCTCTACTTCTCTGGGTCCCCTCCTCTTCATGGTGGTTGTGATGAAAAGAGTCCTTGACACTGAATTCCTCATCTTGATTCTGTTCTTAACTAATCTGTGTGAATTCTCCTCTCTGCGCCACGATAGCCCAACAAGATGGGAATAAAAATCTTTGTTCATTGGCTATCTCAGGACTGTTCTGAGGATTAAGTAATGCTGTACAATGAATGGGAAGTACTTAGAATGTTGTAGAACGTGAAATGTGAGAGCTGGGAGGACCTTTAGAACAGGGGATATCAGAGCTGAAAGAGAATGGGTATCAGAGCTGGAAGGGAGATTAGAACAGGGAAGAGCCCTTAGAACAGAAAATGTCAGGGCTGGGAGAGTCCTTGGAACAGGAAATGTCAAAGCTAGGAGGGCCCTTACCACAGGCAATGTCAGGGCTGAAAGGGAATCTAGAACAGTCAATGTCAGGATGGGAGGACCCTTAGAACAGGGAACGTCAAAGCCTTTAGAACAAGCAACATGTTACATATGAACTGGAAAAGATCTTAGAAATCATCTAGTTTTAACACCATCATTTCATATATGGTGGGAACTAGAGGGAAGCCAGGACTATCCCAAATTTGCACAGGACTAGAGGCCAGGCTCCTGGGATCTCTCTGTGAGGCACTCCCCTGGATGCTGTGTGAGTGGGCCCCGGGTTACCTGGAGGAGACTGCTTCAGGATGGAAGCTGTGCTGCTGATATTATTGCACATGCTGGAGTTGCAGAGCCGGGTGTAGGAGGCGATGATAATCCCAGGGGGGCCAATCTCGGTAGAGCTGGATGCAGCGCTCTCAGGCCTTATACACCCCTTACTGCCCAGAATGATGCTGTCGGGTCCTGGAAGTAAAGGGGCTCAGGATGTGGTGGAACCCTCAGGAGTCGGGGGAGGGGGGAGTGAGGCCTGGGACTCTGGAATCTTGGGAAACTGGAGGCTAGAGGTCAGGACTGCTGGTCTCTTATGGGCTTCGGAGCTGGGGAGTAGGATGTATGGGCTGTGGCGGTGGTCTCCATAGTAGGGTGCCTCCTAAAGAGCCAGGCAAGCTCAGGTCTTTGAAAGGGATGGAGCTGGAGCCCTCACCTGACTCTATGAACAGCACGGTCTCGTGACACACTTCCCCGGCCTCACACGTGACTTCGGATTCAGCCGCCAGACTTTTCGGTTGTTCCCTTAAGTTTTTTCCAAAGTAGATAAACAGCCCCTGATAACAAGTCAAAGCCCCAGAGGCTGGGGAGGTGAAGGGTAAGGGCCTGGCTCATCCCCAGGGGCTGCTTCTCTTGGGAATCCAGCTCTTTTACCTTCTATCTCCCTCCCCAGGTTGACCCCCTGGGCACCCTCCTGAGGGAAATTCTGGCATTAACCAGGTGGAAGTGGCTCCATCCTGGACTGTTCTGATGGGGCCTGAATCTCTGAGGTTCGCAGTTAGGGCCCTGCTACCCCCATTTTACAAATGAGGAAATGGAAGCTCTTGCTTGGAGTCACTTGGGGAATGAATGACCAACCCAAGAACCTCTGGATCCAAACTTTGGGCATTTTCCACCAGGTGACAATTTAGGGCAGAACTGGGATGACTCTCCTCCCATGAGGGAACAGCATTCCCCAGTGGCTACCCTGGAGAGTTCCGAGCTCTTAGAAACATTGGGGTTAGTCACATAAAGGCTCAACAGGGGATCACAGAGGGCAGGGGTCATATAGAATCTGAGACCTTGGCAGCTCTCCCTCAGGGCAATGGGTCCAATTGTCTGGGTCCCGTTGAGCAGTTGGCAGCCATCCTGGGGGACACAGCCCTGAACCTTCAGAGAATGTGACAAGTCCCCTAGAGAGGGAGAAAGAAGGGAGGGATGTATTGAGCCATGAGCTTGGGATCCAGGAGATAAGTCCTGATTCCCAACCTGTCCCAGTCAAGAGATCCAGAATTTTGGACCCCAGCCCAAACCCAGGAGGCCAAGCTCTCAGACCTTTGGTTCTCACCTCCCAAAAGATGGATGGTTCCACTGTAGCAGTGAGCAGTGCCCGCAGGGCAGGTGACCAGGGAAGCCCTGGCGGGGCAGGAGCGTAAAGACATGCAGACTGGGCATTGCAAACCCCCTGGGGCTGGGAGGTCTGGGGAGGGAAAGAGGATGGGGACAGAGCTGAAGGGGGCTAGAAGTCCCTAGACCGGACCCCTTGCCCCTTCCCCATACATTCTCTCCATCCCTCTTTCTTTCATTATCTCCACACTCCACTCCCCTTCTTACGTACCTTGAGCCTCCGCTCCACCCACGTTTTGTTCCTGTTATTCCCCTAGAAATTGCCTTTCTCCCTATTTTTCTCCATTTCTCCTTTTCTATCTGCTCTTTTTTCTACATCTTTCCTCTCCTCTACTTTTCCCTCTCTTCCCTTCCTTTTCCACTCTCTACTTTTCTCCCCTCCCCTCTCCTGTCTCATACTCCCTTCTTCTTTCCTTCCCTCTCCTTCCTTCCCTTCCCCTCCCTTCTTCTCATTCCCTCTCCTCATTCTCCCCCACTCCTCCCCTCCCTTCCTCTTCCCTGCTTTCTTCTTTCCTCCCCTTCCCTTCCTTCCTTTTCCCCATTCTTTCTCATTCTTCCCTCTACTCTCCCCTCCCCCATGCTTTCCCCTCTCTTCCTCTTCTCTCTGTCCCTCTCCTTTCTTCCTCTTCCCTCCCCTCATTCGTTCCCTTCTTCTCCATCACCTCTCCTCCCCTCCTCTTCCTTCTTCTTCTTCTCTCCTCTCCTCCTTCCTTCCCCTCTTTTCATTCCCTCCCTTCATTTCCCCCCTCCTTTCCTCTCTTCCCCTTATCCTTCCCCCTCCCCTCCTCTCCTTTCTTCTTCTTCCCTCCCTCCCTCTTCTCTCCATCCCTCTATCTCTGTAGTTCTCAACCTTCTTTCCTTCCTCCCTCAGCCCAGCGTACCTGTGGGTTCTATTGTCCACAAGGGAACAGTGCTATCCAGATCATTGCACAGGTCTGACTGGCAGACTTTGGTGAAAGATGCAATGGTCACCCCAGGGGGTGCTCGGTGCTGGATGTCCTTCGATTCATGGGCTTGGGCTGAGGTGCACCCCTGATTGGTAATTGCAGTTACTTGGTGCCCTGTAGGGAGAAGGGATTGCCAGTGGAAGATCCTGGGGCCAGACTGGGTCTGGGGACCTGGAGTTTGGCAGAAGTCCCTGGGTAGGTTGGTGGTGGGCTGGGGAAGTAGAAGAGAGTGCCAGAGCTCTCTCCTTACCTGACTCCAGAAGGATAAGCGTCTCCTGACATCTCTCCCCTATCTGACAGGTCTCATTCAGATTGACAGACCACCGGATGGGGAACTCTGATCTGTTAGCTATGTGGATCAGGTAGCCCTTATGACAGACCAGGGCCGTGGTTGCTGGGAGAAAGAAAGGTTGACATTAGATGCTCTTCTTTCTGATGTCCCCACCTTCTTAGGTCCAGGAACACAAAATTAGACCCCCTCCAAATCCAGAGCTGCAAGGATCCTCAGAGCCCCAGACTCCCTTTTTGTCTGTCTCTGTCTTTCTCTCTCTCTGTCTCTCTCTCTCTCTCTCTTTGCTGAGGCAGTTGGGGTTAAATGACTTTCCCAAGGTCACACAGGCAGGAGGTGTTAAGTGCCTGAGATCAGATTTGAACTCAGGTCCTCTTGACTTCAGGGCTGGTGCTCTATCCACTGCGCCATGTAGCCTCTCATTTTCTAAGTGGGAAAACTGAAGTTCACAGAGGTGCATTGATTTGCTCAGGATCAAGCCACAAGGCATAGACAATCAGGGCTCAAATGACTTCCACGACTGCAGGTTCAAGAGTCCTTCCGAAGTGTTGAGAGCACAGGCTTTTTAGAATTGTTTTGGCGTCCCCAGGCCCTCCCCCTCTCAGGGCCCCAGACACTGGACTCTGAGGATTGTCTGTCTCCCCCGTCCAGGGATCCAGGCTCCCATTCCTACATCCCTCCCTGTCTCTGAAGGACTGAGGCACTGATATCCCCAAGCTCATCCTACCTGGGATGGAGGAATCCACATTCAGAGTCCCGTCTCCCCCACAAACCCACCTGCCTGGATAGGCAGCTCCACACTTTTAGGCACCTCCTCCCCTTTTCCCCCCACAACAAGAGCCACCCCAGTCTCCAAAATCCACTCCTCCTCCCTTGAGATCTTGTGGTTTGGACCCTTGTCAGAAGCATCCCCAATCCATACAAGAAAGCATGAGGGCTCCTCCAAGCAGCCAGAACAGCAACTGGGGGCTCATGGTCTTGGAGCCTTGGTCTCTGTGGAAGCTGGTTGTTGTGTCTGTCACCTTGCGAGTAGTTTAGCTTCTCTTCTTATATCCATCGTTCTGACTGAGCAAACTTCCTCCTCAGATTGGGGAAAGAACTCTCGTGATTGCTTAACCATTAGTACAGAGGAAAGGGGTTCCAGGGTACAGGAGCCTTAGCCCCCAGGCTTCTAGTTCCTGACCGAAATTTCATCTCCCTACCCCCAATATCCCTCTGAGACCCAGGTACCCAGCCACTCCCCATGGATTAGGCCCCCATTCCCTACACCCTGGCCCTTGGGGTCTCTGTTCCTCAGTTTCCTCATCAGGTGAGGACATCTCAATCCAGAATGTGTCAATCACCTATGAAGACAGCCAGGGGAGGGAAATTTCACAGCCTGCCACTGTCTTTGACCCCTGTCTTGAACACAACCTTCTTCCTGCTTTCTGATGTTCCCACCTTCTTAGGTCCAGAAACACAAAATTAGAGCCCCTCCAAATCCAGAGCTGCAAGGACCCAAGGATCCTCCCATTTTGTCTGTCTCTGTCTCTGTCTTTCTCTCTTTCTGTCTCTCTGTCTGCCTGTCTCTCTCTCTTTGCTGAGGCAGTTGGGTTAAATGACTTTCCCAGGGTCACACAGGCAGGAAGTGCTAAGTGTCTGAGATCAGATTTGTCGTTTCTGTCACCTTGCGAGTAGTCTAGCTTCTCTTCTTATGTCCATCCCTCTGACTGACCAAACTTCCTCCTCAGATTGGGGAAAGAACCCCCCTAATTGCTTAACCATTAGTACAGAGGAAAGGGGTTCCAGGGTACAGGAGCCTTAGCCCCCAGGCTTCTAGTTCCTGACTGAAATTTCATCTCCCTACCCCCAATATCCCTCTGAGACCCAGGTATCTTTCCTTCTCTTCCTCCCTTTTTAAAAATTCTCTCTCCTTCCCTTGATATAGTTAAGAGAATAATGATTTAGAGACAGAGAGCTTATCAGTTACCTATTAGGGGAAGTACTTGCTTAAGATACAAAGACGGAAGGGAAGGAAGTGAAAGATTCTACTGCCTTTTTTTTTTTTTTTTTTTTAAAGATTCTCTCATTAGAGCTTCACTACAAGCCTGGGAAGTGGGTGCTATTATCCCTATTTTACAGTTGAGGATACTGAAGATCACACAGCCATTTGTTTTGTTTTTGTTTTTGCTGAGGCAATTGGGGTAAAGTGACTTGCCCAGGGTCACACAGCTAGGAAGTGTTAAGTGTTTGAGACAAGATTTGAACTCAGATCCTCCTGACTTCAGGGCTGGTGCTCTACCAACTGCGCCACCTAGCTGCCCCCACACACGCACCCATTTGAACAAAGACCCAGATCTACCCACTGTACCACCAGCTGTCTTCCAAGGTGGAGGAGGGGAAAGGTTCTTCTCTGTCCTGGAGATGACATGCAAACGGCTACAGACACAAGCAAGATCTATCTAGAGTAAATGGAGAGGGACAGGGAGCTGTCCCAGAGATCAGGAAAGGCTTCCCACAAAAGGGAAGATGCTAGCTGAGTTTCAAAGGAGACCAGAGACAGAAGCGAGGAGGCAGAACCTTTGGTGAGGGCACAGCCAGGAACCCAGGCCCTGGATTGTAGCATGTGGAGATTAAGGGGTAAGAAGCTGGGAAAGGGAGGAGGCAGCCAGCTCCTGGAGGCAATAGGGACCCGCTGGAAACTGCGGTAGGGGGTGACATGGTCAGACCTGGCGGCTGAAGGGGGGGTGGACTGGAGTGGGAAGAGACCAGAGGCAAGCCAATAATCCAGGGCACGGATTAAGGATGGGCAGGATGGAGAAGAGGAGGGGATTCCACGGTAGAAGTGATAGACCCTGGCAGCTGGTTGTCTGTGGGAAGTGAGAGAGAGGGAGGAACTGAGGACAACACTGAAGTTGTGAGCCTGGGAAACTGGAACAAGAGCAGGGAAGTTGGAAAGAGTGAAAAGTTTGGAGTGGAAGACAGAATTTCTCTTGTCCTCCAGTCCTCTCGGTTTGCCTCCCTCTCCTTCACCCTTTCTCTCTCCTCTCCCTCTCCCTCTTCCCATACACAAATGTCCATCTCCCCTCATCCCCACTGGTCTTTCATCCATGCTCTGGACTTGTGAGCTCTGATGTTTCCTGGGGAGATCAGGCAGGAGCATGCTGGGAAAAGATCTTCTGCCTTGTGGCAGAAGCCACAAGGAAGTCAAGGGGGTGGGAGGATAATGTCAATTGGGTCTAGAAAATAGATAAGTAACATTGCCAATGGTGAATGAGGGCTTCCTCACCCAAACTGGCATCATCAAGGAGCTATGAACCCCAAACTGGGGTCATTCCTGCCGGAACAATTCAGAGTTGTGTTATGACCTGGCGAGATGTTAGAACTGCAAATGATTTTAAACCTAAAACCTAGAATGAGAGAGACAGAAGAGATCTTAGAACACAGAATGCCATAGCTAAGAAGGATCTTAGAACAGGGAATGTCAGGGCTGGGAAGGAACTTAGAACAGGGGATGTCAGAGCTGGGAGGGCCCTTAGAACAGGGGATGTCAGAGCTGGGAGGGGCCTTAGAACATGGGGTGTCAGAGCTGGGAGGGGCCTTAGAACATGGGGTGTCAGAGCTAGAAGGGGCCTTAGAACAGGGAATGTCAGGGCTGGGAAGGAACTTAGAACAGGGGAAGTCAGAGCTGGGAGGGGCCTTAGAACAGGGAATGTCAGAGCTGGGAGGGGCCTTAGAACAGGGGATGTCAGAGCTGGGAGGGAACTTAGAACAGGGGATGTCAGAGCTGGGAGGGAACTTAGAACAGGGGGTGTCAGAGCTGGGAGGGGCCTTAGAACAGGGGATGTCAGAGCTGGGAGGGGCCTTAGAACATGGGGTGTCAGAGCTGGGAGGGGCCTTAGAACAGGGGATGTCAGAGCTGGGAGGGGCCTTAGAACGTGGGGTGTCAGAGCTGGGAGGGGCCTTAGAACAGGGGATGTCAGGGCTATATGTCAAAGCTAGAAAGGATTGTGAAACAGAATGTCTCAGTTGTTTTCAGTTGTATCTGATGTCTTGTGATCCCATTTGGTTTTTTGTTTGTTTGTTTGTTTGTTTAACAAAGATACTTAAGTGGTTTGCCATTAATTTTTCCAACTCATTTTGCAGATGAGGAAACTGAGGCAAAGTTAAGGCTCCCTAGACAAGTGAGTAGTTTATGCACCTCAGCAAGGTCCTATCCAATGGTTTCCACTTTTGAGCACTTAGTCCATTGCTGATCTAGAGTGAAGTCCTGCCTCTGGAACCTACTTCTTGCCAGAAGAGAGACACTGTTTCTTTAACAATCCACCAGCAAGACCCCACACCTGGCCTAACCATCGACAAGGTTCCTCCTCTAAGACTTGCTAGTAGAGAGGCCCAGTTTCTTTTCTTTGTTTGTTTTTTAGGCAGAATTTTATTTTGTTCATTTATGGGTAAGGATAGTTTTCATATTCATTTTTATAAGATTTTGAGTTCCAAAATTTTCTCCTTTCTCTTCCCTTTTCCCCTCCCCAAAGTGGCAAGCAATGTGAGATAGGTTATACCTGTGCAATCATGGAAACCTACTCCCACATTATGTTGTGAAAGAAGACTCACAACAAAAAGAAAAAGCCACAAAAAAAAACCCAACCACCTCAAACCAGACAAGTGAAAATGGTCTGCTTCCATCTGGATTCAGACTCTACAGTTCTTTCTCTGGATGTGGATGGCATTTTCTATCATGAGTCTTTTGGAATTTTCTTGGATTATTGTATTGCTGAAAAGAGCTAAGTCTGTCAGTTGATCATTGCACAATAGTGCTGTAACTGGACACAATGTTCTCCTGATTCTGCGTATTTCATTCAGTATCCATTCATGTAAGTCTTTCTAAGTTTTTCTGTAATCCACTTGCTCATCATTTCTTATAGCATGATAGTATTCCATTACATTCATATACCACAACTTGTTCAGCCATTCCCCAACTGACTGGGGAATCAATGTCCCCAGTGGTATTGCTGGATCAAAGGGTATGCTCACTTTTATAGCCCTTTGGTCATAGTTCCAAACTTTTCTCCAGAACTCCACCAACAATTCATTAGTGTTCCAATTTCCCCACATTTTCTATTTTCTCTAATGTTTAGCATTTTTTCTTTCATATTGCCCAATCTGACAGGCGTGAGGTAGCACCTCAGAGTTGTTTTGATTCACATTTCTCTAATCCATAGTGACTTAGAGCATTTTTATATGAGTGTAGATAGCTTTGATTTCTTAGTTTGAAAATTGCCTATGATTAGCATTTGGTCATTTATCAGTTGGAAAATGACTTGTAATTCTTATAAATTTGATTCATTTCTTTATATATTTGAGAAATGAGGCCTTTATCAAAAACATATTGTAAAAATTGTTTCCTGTCTTTCTGGGTTTTTTTGTTTTTTTGTTTTGAATTTTGATTGCGTTGGTTTTGTTTGTGCAAAACATTTTTAATTTAATGAGACTCTGTTTCCATAGCAACCCAGAAGCAGGGCCCTATCCCTGGGACAGAACAGCAATAAGATCCCTCCTCTAGAGTCAGCACCAAAAAGACTCTGTTACCATAACAACCCAGTAGCACAACTCCATCCCTGGCATAAGCCAACAGCTAAACCCCACACCCTGGGGAGGCCAAAAGGGATGCCCCACTTCCAGTGCAAATCAGAAGGAAAGCCTATCATCCAAGTGAGAGAAAGTGGTAAAGGCCTGAGCTCCAGCACCAAAAGCTTGAGATAATCCATGTCCAGCTCCTAATTCTCACATTAAAATACTAAGTCACAAAAAAAGCAGAAAAAAAGAATAAAAACCACAACAAAAAAAGAACTTGAGTAAAGAAGGTAGTTTTGTGTTGATGGGGAGGATTAAAGCATAGACTTAGAAACAGACAATAGTATCAAAATGGCTATATGTAAAACCTCAAAGAAAAATTTAATTTGATCTTAGGCTCAAAAAGAATTCCTAGAAAAGCTTTAAAAAGATTTTTAAAAGTAAATTAGAGAAGTAGGGAAAAAATAAAAAAGAAATGAGAGTAATACAAGAGAATTATGGGGAAAAGTCAATAGCCTTGAAAAAGATAACAATGTAAAATAATTCCCTAACAAATAGAATTAGCCAAATGGAAAAAAAAATACAAAATGCTCACTGAAGAAAATAATTCCTTAAAAATTAGAATTGAGCAAGTGGAAACTAATGACTATAAGACATCAATGATATGAGACATCTATGATAAAACAAAATCAAAAAAATAAAAAAAGAAGAAGAAGAAAATGTGAAATTTCTTTTTGTTAACGTAAGTGTTCAAGGATAGGCAGTTTACTTTAAGGATTGCTTTAGTTGCATTCCACAAATTTTAGTATGCTACTTTGTAACAGCAGTCAAAAGTCAGATTCTTAATGTGGGGATTTTAAGATCAGTGTTACTTATGAGTCTTCTGTGAATTTAAGAGGTCAAAAGAAATCTAATTTTCCCCACATTTAATTCAAGTTGAAATCCTTATAATTCCCAGATACTTTGTAAATTATTGATATATATATATATATATATATATATATATATATATATATATATCCTGTCATTTTTACTGCAACTGTCCTTACTCCCCACCTGAAACAGTCATACCTGTATCAGAGATGATGTTTTTTTCTCTGTCAATTGATCTCTTCCTGAAACTCTGATTTCAAACTGAGTTTGATTAGCTAGTGAAATGAGTGCAAACCTCCCTAGAGATTTATTTGAACCCAGGATATCATCCACGTATTTTGGATCCCCCAGATTCTGTATCAACCCCCAAAATTCTTGTTTTGAGTTCTCTAATCCAGGTCTTGGTTTAACTCCACAAGTTTATGTTTTGACTTTGCCTACATTTTATTGAATGTTTATATTTATTAATATCCATCTTGATCGGCTTGGAGAGACTGACATGAACTGATGCTGAGTGAAATGAGCAGAACCAGGAGATCATTATACACTTCAACAACAATACTATATGATGATCAACTCTGATGGAAATGGATATTTTTGGCAATGAGAGGATCCAATTCAGATCCAATTGATCAGTGACGAACAGAATCAGCCTACACCCAGTGAAAGAACACAGGAAAATGAGTGTGGACTGCTTGCATTTTTGTCTTTCTTCCCAGGTTATTTTTACCTTCTGAATCCAATTCTTCCTGTGCAACAACAAATTCGGTTCTGCACATATATATTGTATCTAGGATATATTATAACACATTTAACATGTATGGGAATGCCTGCCATCTAGGGGAGGGGGTGGAGGGAAGGAGGGGAAAATTTGGAACAGAAGGGAGTGCAAGGGATAATGTAAAAAATTACCCATGCATATGTACTGTCAAAAAAAAAATTATAAAATTAATTTTTAAAAAAGAAAAAAAAAAAGAAGAAGAAAAAGAAGGAAATGAAACCCTGGGAAGATTAACTCTTTTTAAAGATCCTCTGAATCATCAGCTCTTCCAGCTCAGTCAGTAGTTTGTCTTAGAATTCCAAATTGCAAAAGTAGCATCTGACCACTTATCAGAAGATGAGCCTAATCCCTAATCTGGCTTTCTAGAAGTTGTCTTCAGCTATTAACCTGTCTAATTAATGTGAAATGGCAAATGTTAATTAATAACCATGCTAAAAAATAATAATAATTTTTGCTGTATTTTTGATTTTTTGTACCATTCTTTCCATTTCCATTGCTGTAAAAATAATTATAAATATAAATAAATAAAAAAATTTTTAAAAAAATCCATCTCAATCTATCATGCATTCAAGTTGCTTTCTCAGCAAAATTGGTTAACTACATATGTATGATTTGTGTGTGTATCTTTATATAAATCCTAAGTAAACTTTAGAGTCTGGACAAAAGGGAGACACATTTCCTTTCTGGCTCATTCTCTTTCACCAAAAAACCCAATACATTTCTTTCTAAAACTTTTTCAGATTTTGACGTTTGTTCTCATGAACAATGACATGGTGTCAGAAGTGGGATACCCACTGAGTTAAACCTGAAGGCTTTTTGAGACCATGGAAGCTAAATAAGTCTCTGTGATTTTAGGACTGAACATGGATGAAACCCAACCAATATGGAGAAACCCTTTTGAGTTTCCTCAAGCCAGGTGAGACACAATCCAGGCCTGACTCCCAGTGCCCAGAAAATTAAGGGGTTTATGCTTGTCCTTTGCCCAAGAAATCACCAATGGGGTAAAAATTAGTCTTGGGGCCACACTAATCCCCATTGGCCAAATGACCAATTCCTGATTTGATTACTCAAGGGCTTAACAAGAAGCTACTAAAAACTAAAATTTTGGTTAAAATTAGGCTGGAAGTCCTTTGGTAGAGCTTTTATTTATTTCCCTTTCTTTTCCCATCTTTCTCCTCAAATATCCTAAGATATTGATTTATGATCTCTTGTTAGCCTCCCAGATATCTTGATGAATATTGTCATTAGTTCTGAGGCGGTTCTAGTGGCAGTCTCTAGAGAGTTGTGGGAACCCTTTCTGGTCGGCGCAAAGGTTCAACGGGAAAGAATCCACAAACCTGAAGAGTTTAAATGGTGAAAAAGGGAATTTATTTATGGCACTGAAGGAGTCAGCTTTTGCTAGGAAGACTGCCTTCTGAGTGACAAGGTCCTGGCAGAGAGATAAAGGTCCTAGCAGAGAAATTCTGGCAGAGAGATAAACAGAGGTGTTAAAACTGAGAAGAGGGTGTCTCTTCACAGCGGGCAGGGGTCCTGGTAGGCAGCTGTGCCAAAGGGAGAGAAGTCCCTTGGCATGGCATGTTCCTGCTTCAGACTTCTGCAAAAATATGAGTTTAAAATTATGTTTTTATAAGAAAATCTGTGCCTGAGGTTTCAACTGAATGCGATTTCTTCAATGTTGTCACTGCCCCCAGGCCAAGATTTCTTATTGAATGAGACCAGTTGCTGAGAGTGGTCCTGAGCCAATTTTCAGCTCAATAGAGGGTGAAGCTCGTCCCACCAAGATAACAGAATGAAACCACTTTATCTTGATTCCCTGAGGCTGGCCTGTCCCAGAGGAGAGTTTCTCCAGAGTTCAAGGAGTGTTCCTCCCCCCCCCCCCAAGTCAGAAGACAGTTTCAGGGTTCATCCCATCACTCTGGTCTCTGGAAACATCTTTTCTTGGAAATTCTGGAACAAGCCTCAGAGCAGCTCTGAAGATCCAGCAAATCTCGTCATAAGTCACTTGCTGAAATTCCCTATTTAATGTCCCTAAAATCTGCCAGTAACAAGACTCAATACAATTTAGTACAGCCTCCTAGATTTGATTTTCCAGTAACTAGGTCATATGTCCAAAACCAGTTTAAATCTTATAGAATTAATTCTATTAATGACAGAGCTATAAGAAGAACATCACATTAGGAAGCTGTAAGTCACCTGAAATTTCTGAGAGTTTCAATTTCTACATACCACTTGTTCTTCCTAGTTTTACTTGAACCTATACCTGATATGAACAATGCCATCAACAGGCTGAAGGAAAAATCTGAAGAAAAAAAAAAAAAGATCCATGAGGTTCTGACTTGTAAAAATGAGTCCTTTTATACCTTAATATTATCAAAGATTTCAAAATATGAAAAAATCATATTTATATTTGAATTTCTAAAATGTAACAAAAAATTCTTTGTCAATCAAATAATATCAATTTATTTGAATGAATATTCAAATCCTCTTATATAACTGCTATTGTATTCTATAATAATATCATTCAAAAATAAGAGTAATTATGCTTATTAAAAATAATAGCTAGCATTTTACATAGTACTCACCAAATACCAGGCCTTAGGCTAAGTATTTTCCAATTATTATCTCATTTGATCCTCACAACAAAATAGTTTTATTATTCCATTTTACAGATGAAGAAACTTGGGCAAACAGAAGTTGAGTGACTTGCTCAGGTTCATACAGCTAATCAATGTCTGAAATCGTATTTGAACTCAGGATTTCCTGATCCATACAGTTTCCAAGCACATCACCTTAAATGCCAAATATCAAATGTATTTTGCATTAAATTCTAATTTATCACAACCCTCCTAATAAGAGAATACAGCTCGATCTAAATCAGATCACTTCATATTTAGTTTAAGATAAACTTCAACCAAGCCAAATCTGGATTTACAATCCCAAATGGTAAAGATGAAGTACAAGCCACCAAGGTAGGGAGTCTTAAATGAATTCATAGCCTCAAACCATTTCCAGGTGAAGGAGCAAAGCTTTATTATAATGCTTTGCAAGAGGGCAAACTCCTAACTAATTTACAATTAACAATAAACAAGGGGAGAGATGAGACCTTTTATGGGAAAGGGCCAAGAGCAGGGTGAGCTAACTATGCTAATTGGGTGCATAAGCAAATTTACATAAGTAAATCAAAATGGTGGTGGTGGCCAGTGTGTTTATAAAAGATAGTTTAGAAAGTTGATGTCTATAGTTTAATCCCCAAATTGGAGAATATAACAGTGGGCATCACTACAGGTTTGCTCTGTCCAGATAAGATAATTCTGTCAATACAAGATAATTCTACACTTTGCTCTTCACTGAAATCCCTTTGCTCTTCTTTGGGTCCCACTGGGTTGTTACCAGGAATATGGTCTTTTACCCCAGCATTAACATCCAAAATCTCAATTTTCCCAAGAATCATCAACTCAAATCACTTTCAAAGATTCATCTTCCCATCATGAAGCTCTAAGAATTAGGACATTTTTCTTATGTTTTTTTTCAGACAGAATTTTAGTATGTTACATTCAAATAATTCTATGCTGTAAAATTTGCTTCTGTAGTTTCCATTTAATAAATACCATAGTTTAATAAAACATTATCTATCGGAAATTAGTAACAAGTACTTTTCTAAAAAGTTTTTCATATTCTTCTTATCTCAATGAAATTAAAAAACAAAACAAAACAAAACAAAAAAACCTTCCTCAAAGGTCCCTTTTCAAAATTCCAAGCCCTTGACTTTCAAATCTTCTATTCATTGTCAGAACAAAGGAGCTGACTTTTCTTCAACATTCCACCCATTCTCTTCCTATCTCAACTTGCTTAAGTCTCTCTTGAAATTTTTCTTTCTCCTACCAGTGGAGTTTGATTAAAGCCAAATGACTTTTAAAATGATCTTTTTAAAAATATTCTGATACTGATGAGGTTAGTGGCAGTTAGAAGAAATCCCTTCTGGTCTGCTCAGATTCATTGTGAAAGAATTCACAAAACCAGAAATATTAGTTGTCAAAAAATGGAAGTATTCATTGCATAGGAAGCCAGTTTTGCTAAAAGCCTGACTTCTTTAGTTGCAAAGTCCTATTAGGGAAATGGAGGCTGGCACTGAGAAGAGAATGCCTTCTCAGCAGGCAGGGTCCTGCTTTGGACTTTCTGCAAAGAGTGAGTTCAGAAATTGTCCTTTAAAAAGGAATCTTGAGGGGCAGCTAGGTGGCGCAGTGGATAGAGCACCAGCCTTGAATTCAGGAGGACCTGAGTTCAAATCTGGTCTCAGACACTTAACACTTTCTAGCTGTGTGACCCTGGGCAAGTCACTTAACCCCAGCTTCTCAAAAAAAAAAAAAAAAAAAAAAGGAATCTTGAGGCACAGATTTCAGGTTGAAAAGAAAGCCAAAGTCCCAGGGATAGATCCAGCCCAGATCTCTAATTGGAATTTAAAAGGTCTTGATGAGTAGTAAATGATGAGGAGTAAATTGTGGTTTAAACAAAGATGGGTCAGTTCCTTTCTCTCTTGCTCCTTCCTTCCCTAAAGTAACCAATGGCAGGTTCGGCAGCAAAGGAATTTGCTACTTAATGCTGTATGGAAACAAAGTCTTTATTGATTAGAATGGAAACACCGAGAGCCGGTGGGCAAAATGGCTGCATGGTACAAGGCCATTTGCAAAGAGAAGATTTTTGAGGACTCTCTTTTATGCAGTGATGTAAATAAGATAAGGACTCTCTTGTTATCTTTTGAGTAGAGACAGAAGTTTCTTCCCAAAAGGAATTTCCTGATGCCATTTGGTCTATCCGAGCAGATTAGAATGGGGGCTGTAAAACCCCGGCCAGCTCAGAGAGCCCAAACTAGTTTGACCACATCAAAGTCCAAGTCCCAAATGTAGTTGGAGATCAAACAAGGAATATCAAGGGGCTACCGCCCTCAACAGTCTGACACCCCAAAAGATCAAAGGGGCACTTTTTTGGCTAGAAACTGGAAAATGAATGGATGTCCATCCATTGGAGAATGGTTGGGTAAATTATGGTATATGAAGGTTATGGAATATTATTGCTCTGTAAGAAATGACCAGCAGGAGGAATACAGAGAGGCCTGGAGAGACTTACAACAACTGATGCTGAGTGAAATGAGCAGAACTAGGAGATCATTATACACTTCAACACTTCAACAATGATACTGTATGAGGATGTATTCTGATGGAAGTGGAAATCTTCAACATAAAGAAGAGCTAATCCAATTCCAATTGATCAGTGATGGACAGAATCAGCTACACCCAGAGAAGAAACACTGGGAAATGAGTATAAACTGTGAGCACTGTTTTGTTTTGTTTTGTTTTGTTTTTTTCTCCAGATTATTCTTAGCTTCCGAATACAATTCTTCCTTTGCAACAACAACAACAAAATTTGGTTCTGCACATATATATTGTACCTAGGATATACTATAACATATTTTTTTTTTTTTTTACCTTTTTTATTTTATTTTATTTTATTTTTTGAGACTGGGGTTAAGTGACTTGTTCAGGGTCACACAGCTAGGAAGAGTTAAGTGTCTGAGATCAGATTTGAACTCTGGTCCTCCTGAATTCAAAGCTGGTGCTCTATCCACTGCGCCACCTAGCTGCCCCTACTATAACATATTTAATATGTATGGGAATGCCTGCCATCTAGGGGAGGGGGTGGAGGGAAGGAGGGGAAAATTTTGGAACAGAAGGGAGTACAACGGATAATGTTGTAAAAAAAAAAATTACCTATGAATATGTACTGTCAAAGAAAATGTTATAATTATAAAAATTAATAAAAAAAATTAAAAAAAAATAAAACTTCTTTTGCCCTTCAAAAAAAAAGGGGGGGGCATTTTTTGACCAAGATTTCTAATTGAATAACAATACTTAATTAATCTGGGGAGATATGCTTTATCAGGAGGGGCTGAGACTCCAAGATCAAAAGGGAACAGTTTCAGAGTGATCATTTTAAAGGGAACACAGTTTCACTCTCCCTACAATACCATACTTCATTTTGCCTTTCCTATTCTTAAGTTCATCTCATTTTCTGATCATATTTTAGTGTAACAATCTCTCTTGTATATATTTCCTTACATAATTTTCAATTAATTGCTAAACTTTTACTTCTGGAGTTGCATTGTCTATTTCAATTTAAGTGACTTAGCTAATACTGCCAAAAACAATTAAAGTAGGTTGAAAATTTTCAAACTAACTTTTGTTCTATTTATGTTCTAGTAGATGAAATCATCTTCTATTTCTTCAGGAAGTGGAGAGGTATGTATCATTTCCATTTATTCTTTGTCCTATTTGTAAACTTCCAAAAATCCACTAAGATGTTTCAAAATACAAAAATTCTTAAAATTTAATTTGAAAATTTATAGTTAAGATATCACTTAGTTATCATTTTTGATGTCAAACTGTGTGGTACGGAAATGGTGAGGGGTCACCATTTAATAAAAAAAAAAAAGCTGGAGAAAGCTCTAGAGAAAAGCAAAGTTTATTGTACATTCTCACGAGAAGGGCATCCCACCCTTCCAGCAGACAATCAAAGAGAGGAAGTGCCTCCTGTAGGCAGGACAGCCCCTTTAATCCCTAATGCAAAACATCCCTTCCCACCACTGACTCTCATCCTCATTGGCTGAGAGTCTTACATTCTAAACACGAGATCTACCCTCGAAATTGAACTTGACCAATAAGTACATAGTTGCCCATATTTGGCTGAAATAGGGAGATGATATCATGAGAGGGGACAGCAATTATGCCCTTGATTCGATGTTCACAGTCCTTCGGGCCTACTCAAACTCTGAAGTAGATGAAGCCTTACTCGATTTCCACAACTGTCTTGAAAGATCTCACCTCATCTCATTCATAATACTTTATAATGCCTACAAATATCTACAAATCAGAAAAAAAAATTTTTCCTTCCTGTTCTTGTTTGTCGTTATCACTTTAATCTCCAACTTAGCCAGAGTTGTGAAAGCATAAAAGAATCTTTCAGTTTTCCTCTTTATCTCCCATTCCAAGTCAAAAAGTCAATGACAGTAAATAATTCAGATACCTGGACAGGCTGGTTTGAGTACAAAACTTTCTTAGTCTTCCTCATACATCTAAGCTCCCTTTTGTGTGTCTGCCTGTACAAGGTGCTCCTGATGTAATGCGATTTTGGGGTCCCTTGACCTTGGGGCTTCTGTTCTAACAAGGGGTCAGCAGTCTTGGGTCTTCTGGCTTCAGGGTATGACTCAGGAAGCTGAGCACCCAATCTATATATTCTGGTTCCAGGAAACCTGAGTTTCTTGTCTGATTAGTCTGTGGGATTCTGAATAGACTCCTTCTCAGTTCATTGCTGATTGATGATCTAGTCAGTGATAATGGAATTTCAGAGACCACCCTTAATTCATCTGGAGATTACTTCCTAGCCTTCCTCTTGGGCTGTAGAATTAACATATCTATGATTGAAAGTGGTATAAGTGTATCTCCTCACATTGTTTTTTTAAATAAATTTTGTTCCTTGACTAGGGGAGATGGCTTTAAGCCTGAGAATTCTTTTAAGATACCTTGCAACACCAGTCTGGGACTTTTGGGGTCCCCCTTCCCAACCTCAACATTCCCCTTCCAACTTCTCCAAGGTAAACAAGCTCTCATTCATGCTACAGAATTTCTGATTTGGAACCCCCATCAAGCTCACCTCACTGCCTGCCAAGTATAATTTCCCTCACTAATCTAAGGTTATCCTAAGTGAATGAGTGTGGAACTGATGGGATGAACCCTGAAACTATCCTTGACTTTTGGGGTGAGCCCTGAAACTCTCCTGACAGGGATCACCCTTGGGGCAGTTAAGATTGGCCCAGAACCACTCCCTACTTAGCTCAAACTTAAGTGGTCTCATTTAGCTGGAGATCTGGACCTGATATTTCTGCTGAGTAGCTCCACCCTCTATTGAGCTGAAAATTAGTCCAGGACCACTTTTAGTGGCTGGAACTTAAGTGGTCTCATTCATCTGGAAATCTAGGTCTTAGGGCAATGGCCACATTGAAGGAATTTTATTCAATTGATCTCTTATAAAGAAGGGCAATTTTAAAGACATAATTTGCAGAGGACTGAAGCAGGAACATGCCATGCCAAGGGATTTCTCTCCCTTTGGCACAGCTGCCTGCCAGGACCCCTGCCCGCTGTGAAGAGACACCCTCTTCTTAGTGTTAACACCCCTGTTTATCTCTCTGCCAGGATTTCTCTGCTAGGACCTTTATCTCTCTGCCAGGACTTTGTCACTTGGAAATCAGTCTTCCTAGCAAAAGCTGACTCCTGCTTTGCCAACAATAAACTCCCTTTTGCCAATCTAACATTTCAAGTTCTTGAATTCTTTCTGGTGCCGACCAGAACGGGTTCTCCCAACTCTCTGCGTTGCCACTGACTGCATCAAGATGACTACATGGGACAGCCTGTATCAAAATGTAATCTCTAATTAAGTGTACATTGGAACTGGGTAACCAGGAACAAAAAGATTTGATTTATATTTAATATGGATAATCATTATTTTTAGTTTTATGGTGTTTATGTTTGCCTGGAAGAGGCATATGCTCTAATTCCTTCTACATATTATTTTGGATCAGAACTATTCCTCCTGCAAGTTTTGGTCCATTGAAAGCCTGCCTCCTATTTTTATTAAACTTGACATAGAATAATAATGTTAAGTATTTGACAAAGGGAATTTTAAGTGATTTCATTACTTGCTAGTTGCCCTATCTAACTGGTAATACACAAATCTCCTTTCTCAAAACATTCTCAAAACTACCAGCCTTTTTAAGTAGCTTAAGCAGTGATTTGACTTGACTTACTTATAAAGTTTGTTTATGTATGAGGCTATAACTCTGATAACCTTTGTTCAACTTTAATAACACCGTAAAAAACATGAGATTATGGTGTTTGTGATAATCATGGCCATAGAATGCTTGTTTCTAAGATTTTAAGTACCCTGACTTACAGCCCCTGAGATTTACTCAGATTGATTGTTCTGACTATAGGACTTTGGAAAAAGTTCCCCCCCCCACCCGGGTCCCTATCCCTCCTTAAAGGAATTTTATCAAGCTTTAGGCAAAATGAATTTGGAGGATGTTCCCATGGATTCCAGTTATTTTAATAAATTCCATTTGAAACCTGTTCGGTAATTATGCTTTTGCTAGTTTGAGAATATTGGACTGAGCCTAAAAGAGAGTTATGGATTCAATCGTGGATCATTTATCAATAGTGTTTAACCTAACTTAATTTGCCTAAAGATTATTTGAACCCAAAGTGTCAACTTAACATCAATAACCTCTAGGAATGCCGGAGATGGCTACAAGATATTTGGGTTCCCCCAGGTCCTGGACCCACTCAAAACATTCTTGATTTAGGTCTCCCACCCAGATACTATTTTGGATTCACTTAATCTTGTATTTTGTATTTTGACTTCCTCCCAAATTTATTAAATGCTTATATTGGCTAATATCTATCTCAATTTGCCTTTCTTTCAAGCTGACAAAATTGCTCAACTGTGTATGTGTCAATGTGTGTAGTCAACCTTGTCTAAATTCCATATAAACTCTCAGGAGCCTGGACAGAAGGGAGCCATGCTTTCCTATTGGCTCACTCTCCCGTACCAAGTATAATTTCTTGCAATCAATTTCTTTCTAAAACTCTTTTAGACTTTGGGGATTTGTTCTTGCAAGTGACATGTTTTAGAGTCATTTTTTATTGTGCATTTATGTCGAGTATTCCTGCTACCAAAATAACTCATTATGATGGAGCTCTTTTTTTGTTGTTGTTTGCCCATCCTTTCAACCACTTTTCTGAGATATGAGACATGGTCTGTGCCGTGTTTCTGGAGGGAATATGTGGACTAGTCCTGTTGCTGATTTCTTGAAGCATTGGATGTTGTGCTATTATCAGAAATAGTCTGGGCACTTGAAAGTGTTCAATGCATCTGAGCCATGGGAAAATCTGATCACTACCTTGTTGGTCTGAGCTCTGTAAGTTCCTGACCTGAGTTTGGGTTTGAGCAAGAGCAGATGCTGCTGGGCTCTGCCCCAACTAGGAAGCCAACAGGGAAGCTCTATTTTCAAAGAGGCTGAATGGTAGGCTCCTCTTTGGGCTGAACTTCTTGCCTTGATTATTCCTCTGGAGGCTGGATTAGATCCTGAAAGTGAGACCCTGATCTGAGTTTGGGATATGATTCATACCACTGATGTTATTGGCTTCTGACCTTCCTCCTTTCTGAGTATACCACACAGGGCTTCCTTACTTAGAATGCCATCTAAACCCGAGCAGTAGATGACAAAGCTTTCAATTGGCATCTTTCCTGCTGTGGTAGCTCCTGGGACCTCCTTTTGCCCTGGTGAATAGTTTCTCCCTGGAGAATCTCCCTGGAGCAAATCACTCCAGTTTCTCTGCCAAGAAAAACCCAAATGGAGTCCTGAAGAGCCTGAAATGACCGAGCAATAACAACTCATAAATTTTTTTTTCTTGTTTTCTCAGTGAATAAGGGAGAGGTTAGGAGTTTAAAACTGAAAATAAATTAAAATTGAGTTCAAAAAATATTGTGTGGCTATTATGATTTAATTACAATGTCAACCATCTGATTTGGGGGCAGATTTTGTCCATGTTTTGCGTATTCATTGGTGATAATCGAGAGTGTTAGATTTATAACACAAAAGTTTGATTTTCTGTCTTTAAAAGCAACTCTCAGTTTTGATGTGCTTTGGTTCTCGTTCTTTGTCCGTTCATCGGTGACTGACACCCCGGTGTCCTCAGGCCTCTGTGTCTATCTCCCTGTGCTGAGCGGAGCTAGACAGATGATTCACTGGGACATTTTCAGAATTTTCCCATCCAGATTAGGTCCAGTGAATTTTCTTCAGTTTAAAGGTATTTAGAGGAGTGTTTTCTATTCCGGCTGGACTTTGATGACTCCGCAAGAGAGAATGACTTTAGGCAACTTACAAATCCAATTCACAAGCGAGTTAAACATGACTAGAAATGTTACTGGTTCTCTTCAAAGAACAACTAGAAAAATCACTAGGCCATTCACATCTGATAATTCTACTGCCAAGCCGTAATAAAAGTAACAATCACTTCCAATGCAATTTTTAAGGTGGTATATAATTCTTTATCAGAAATGGCTTCCGAATGCCTAACTGATATATCTGTTTATATATAAAGTTAGCTATATCTTTCATGTTTATGTAAAGATATAACTGAGATATCTTTGACTTTTTGAGCAAAGTCAAATCAATTTTAAGCAGTTCTTTTTATGGCTCTGAAGTCCTCATCACAACTCTTGCTTTCACTGGCAAGTTGGATGCCTAGAGCTAGAATTTCTCCAAGGTTCTAGGGGTACCCCTGAAAATAAGGTTTCCTCTCTTTCAATTTCTACTTTACCTTCTGGTTCTAGAATATCCGAACAGTTTTCCTTGATCATTTCTTGAAAGATCTTATTCAGGCTCTTTTTTTGATCATAACTTTTAGGGGAATAGATTGTGTATTTATTCCAATGACTGATCCTTCCGAACATTGCACCTGTTCTTGCTGCCACCTTGTGGCCACAAAGGGGGAATTCATGTCCCCAAATCTTCATCCCAGGGAAGTGAAGATTAATCCCTTTAAGAAAAAGCCTCATGTTTGGGGGATTCAGATGTTGGTTTCTCACTGGACTGAGAGACTGAGTGATATGGATGCTACTTATGAGCTGGGTGCCCCAGTGTCCAAAGTTCTACAGATTCCAAGGGGACAGAGACGGAGGAGGGTCTAGGATATGGGTCTAGGTCACAGATTTTGGGTCCTCTGGGTGAGAGGGCTGGGGAAAGCTGCCTTTCCCCCAATAATAGCTCCCCTGCCCCCAACAGCCTCACGTATAGTAAATTCCTAGTACAAGAACAAACATTCCCCCCCCTTTTTTTTCTTTTTTGAGGAACATAAGTAATGTGGACATTTGTCTTCTATGAATATATTATTTGTATTAGTTATATCTAATATATTTAATATATAATATTAATATATGTAAATATACACATATTTAATATTAATGTATTACATATATTATAATATTAATATATAATATGTGTAAATGTTTAATATATAATATAATATGTTTAATATATAATATTAATATATGTAAATATACACATATTTAATATTAATGTATTACATATATAATATATGTAAATGTTTAATATATTTATATTTATATATAATAAAATATAAGTATAAAATAAACATAACTATAAAAATAAAACTATATATAATATCTTTGTAGGGCAGCTAAGCAATGCAATGGGTAGAGTGCCCCGCCTGAAGTAGAAAAACTCATCTTCCTGAATTCAAATCTGATCTCAGATATTTATTAGCTGTGTGTCCCTGGGCAAATTACTTCATCCTATTTGCTTCAGTTTCCTCATCTATAAAATGAACTGCAGAAGGAGACAGCAAATCACGCCAATTTATCGGCCAAGAAAAACCCAAAACTCATGAAGAGCCTGAAATGACTGAGCGATGACAACTCTTGAGTTTTGTCTTTCTTGTCTTCTCAGTGAATAAGGGAGAGGTTAGGAGTTTGAAACTGAAAATAAAATAAAATTGAGTTCAAAAAAGAAATTGTGTGGCTATTATGATTTAATAACAACCATCTGAATTTGGGGCTTTGGTTAGCGGGTTTTGTCCATGTTTTGCGTATTCTTTGGTGATAATCGAGAGTGTTAGATTAATAACACAAAAGTTTGATTTTCTTTTTTTAAAAGCAACTCTCAGTTTTGATAAGCTTCAGTTCTAGTTCTTTATCCATTCATTGGTGACTGAAGAATGATCTCTTGTTCAGAACACTGGCAGGGGGGCAGCTGGGTGGCGCAGTGGATAGAACACCAGCCCTGAATTCAGGAGGACCCGAGTTCAAATCTGATCTCAGACACTTAACACTTCCAGCTGTGTGACCCTGGGCAAGTCACTTAACCCCAGCCTCAGAAAAAAAAAAAAAAAAGAAAAAAGAAAGGTATAAAAAGCAGAACACTGGCAGGTCGGTGAAAATTGACCCTCCAATTCCACTGGAGCTGCAACCCCGCCCCTCGCACCTGGACAACACAAGTGTCTCCCTCTTCTAGTTCAGGCTCCACCCTATTATAAGATGAGACCTGGTGGTCATAACAGTTTCCCCTTAAGAGAAGCTGGAGCTTAGAGATTCTATATGGGAACCATTGTTATAAGATTGCTCAGTATTCAGTCACGTCCGACTCTTTCTGATCCCATCTGGGGCTTCCGGGTGTCCTGGAGACGACTGCCATTTTCTTCTCCTAATATTAGGCCTAATTGTTTTAAGTTTCCCCTTAAAGGAAAAGTATAGAACATATTCATGGAATATTCTTTCAATAACATTTTTTGTTCTTCACATAATAATTTGTCTACTGCCAGCTCTTTTTCTCCTTGATAACAATCCCTTCCCAAGTAATAATTTGTCCTGATCCTGATATGCAATTCAGCCAGTTCCAGAGGAGCCATCCAAAATGAGCATCTAGGAATCCATTCTCAGAAGAACACTTTGGAGCTCCTTCTTTCTGCCAAATGGATCCCGGTCTCTGCTTTCCCCCACAGGGCTGCCCAGCACTTTTACTCTATGTTAGTAGGTATTCCCGAGCTGTATGTAGGGTTCCCCTTTTCTTTCTTCCTTTCCCCCTCTTCCCCACTGTTTGCAATAAAGCTTTGCATTGAAATGACTCCTATTGTTGGGGCAGCTAGGGGGCGCAGTGGATAGAGCACCAGCCCTGAATTCAGGAGGACCCGAGTTCGAATCTGATCTCAGACACTTAACACTGCCAGCTGTGTGACCCTGGGCAAGTCACTTACCCTCAGCCTCAGAAAAAAGAAAAAGAAAAAAAAAAGAGAGAGAGAGAGAGAGAGAAATGACTCCCATTGTTTACCTGTTACTTTCAGAACCTGAACTCATTAAGGGGTCATTTTCCTTGCCATTTTTGGCTGGCCCCTGGCTCTTTTTCCTTAGAAACAAACTGGTGAGAATGATTTCTCTCTTATGTTAATGACCAATTATTAAAATATGATTAGGGTTTCCCCTTCCTATTTCTTCATTCAGAAACCAGTCTCTTGTAGGTTATTCAGTTGGCTACTGAAGGACACTGCTGAAGGATAAGAGACCGGATATTCACTTGCTTTTTGATCTTGGAGGAGACCGCACCCAAGTATAAAACTTTATGAACAGAATTCAGTCTAGGTGAGGTCTTGCCCTTAAGACATAAGTCCCCGTCCTTGGGACCTCCAGTTAGAATTAGAGTTTATGAAGGGGAAAATCGGCCAGCGTAGTCTGGATTGACATAAGTTTTTTTTGTTCCAGATTGCTGGATGCTGTTGAGTTTCAGGATTAGGTTACATTCTCTGTGGGAGGATCTGAAGACTTTTTGCCCACTTCCTCATTAATATGTGTTCCTCCTTGTTCATTGTTAATCAATCAAAGCTGATGGAAATCCTTCGGGACCCCCCTCCCTTTTGCCAAAAGTTTTTAAACATCCAAATGTCCTCCATGAGGAGTTTGGTTTATGAAAGAAAGCTACTAACCACATTTTATGTAAAATTATTACTAAAATGATTGTTAATTACCCAGAAATTATGTCTCTTGGACTTTTGCACACTAGTTACCTAAGTAAGACTTAACCTACTGGCAGCCATGACTACACTTGAGAAGTGAGGGCCCCATTGTACAAAACAAGGATCTCTAGGGGAACTCTCTCTATATTCTTCTGGGTGGGAATGTTGTGAAAGTGTATCTCAAGACGGCACCATTCCCCTGCTCAAGAATCTGCACTGATTCCTTTGCCTCTAAGAAAAAAAACAGAAGGAGCAGTGGTGAGGTCACACCAGTGGGCAGTCCTGAGTGACCATGGGACACTTGATTCCCTTCTTCATGGGGAGAGGGAAGAGCACACTTCTTGGGGAGGAGGAAGCCACTGTACCCATCCAGCAGCGGGGGAGGAAACCAAGATCTGGAAGGCTTAAAGAGTTTGTGTGACCTGACCTTGAGGAATTAAACAAGTGGGGGAGTGGACCAGAGGCAAGACTAGTCCCAGAGAGACAGAGGCAGAGGAGCATCTGCTCTGCGGGCAGGGCAGGAGAGAAATCTCAGCAGAGGAGCCTGTGGGTCCATGGAGATGACCTGGGACCTTCCCCACAGCTGGGCGAGCTGTTGGAAGGGATTCCTGTTCACAGGTGAGAGAGGTGGTGGGATGATTGGCTGAGACATGGGCTAGGACTCCGGAGTCCCTCCTCTGGGGCCTGACCCATTCCTTGTCTACTTTGTGACCTGAAGTAGGAGCCGTGTGGTCTTTCCTTCCTCGAGCCTCAGTTTGCTCAGGCTGTAAAATGAAAGATAAGGGTGGAGAAGTGGGGACCTTTAGGATTGGGGGTGAATTAAGGAAGGAAGGAATGATAGAAATAGCACTTAATAGCCACTTACTATGTACCAGAATGGACAGCTAGGTGGTGCCCTGGTGAGAATGCCTTGCCTGAAGTCAGACTAACTCATCTTCATTAATTCCAATCCAGCCTCAGATACTTCCTACCTGGGTGACCCTGGGCAACTCTCTTTACCCTGTTTTCCTCAGTTTCCTCATCTGGAAAAGGAGCTGGAGAAGGAAATGGCAAACCACTCCAATATCTGCCAAGAAAAACCCCAAATGGGATCACGAAGAATCATGTAAAAATCACTAGGCTAATCATTGGTGATACAAGTACAAAAACCCCAACAGTTCCTGCCCTCAAGAAGCATGCATTTTAATAGGAAGAAATAACATATATAGACTCCCAATAGCCAAAAAAAGGCTTTTGCTCAGAGAAGTCCTGGGGAAGGTGAAGGGAGCCATGAAGTGATTGATGGTTTGCCCTTCCCAGGAATGATGGGATCAAATGATTGCCCCCACAATTAGAGGGGAAGGGGAGAGAGGATAAAGATGACTTGGGAGCGTCATGGTGATGTGGGTTACGCAGCCGGGGTTCAGAGATGGTGAAGGAAGCTCTGGGGAGCACTCAAAAATGCACAAGAATCTGGGTTGAAGTTTGAGCTCTGCTATTTACTAGCTCTGTGATGTTGAGGGGTCAGCCAGGGGAAATGACATGGATCAAATCTCATAGGCCAGGGCTTCTTAAACTGTTTTTATTTATGGCCCCTTTCGCCCAAGAAATTTTTATGTGACCCTGGGGACATAGACATGCAAAATAGGTATACAAATCAAACATTTACTGAGAATAAATCATAAGAAAATTTATTTTAAAACAACTCTGGCATACATATAATTTTACCACTTATTAAAGATGACATTAAATTTGCATACTGATAAGATGGATGCACTTGTTTATTTTCGCATAAAGAATGAAATCACATCAAGAAAGAAAGACATATTGGATACTTTTGTTGTCAAATGTTTTGCAACTCTCACATATTTGGAGTCATGACTCATAATCTAAGAAGCTTTGCCTTAAGTGTTGATAGGCAAAATGGTAATTCCAAATGGGACTACTTATGATTATATATAATATTATATTTTTTAAAATATGGGATTATTTATATTTATATATTACTAATATATAAAATAATCATACAAATTGTATTATTTGCATCTTATAGAGTGTTAATCATATTTAGATATAATATAGAATTATGTATATTTGTATATTATTAATAACAGGTAAAATAATGAGCCCAGATCCTCTGATTATTGAGTAATAGCTCTTTCCACCTCATTCTGCTGCTTCCTTAGTGGGAGACTTTGAATGGGATCCTTATTAAAGCAGGCAGGAAGAGGGGATGTTTTTCTCCTACAGGAAAGAAGGAAAGAAGGAAAAAAGAAGGGAGGGAGGCAGGAAGGAAAGAAGAAAAGGAAAGGAGAAAGGAAGGAGGAAGGGTGGGAGAGAGGAAAAAAAGGTATTAGAGAAAAAGGGAGAGAGGGAAGAAGTAAGGAAGGAAATCAGGGACCAGCTTAAAGACATAATAAAGCTGAGAATGGGGAAGTCCTTGGGCTTCAGATGTATCTGGGCAGTACTCTGACTCTCAAGGACTTATTGCTTGACTCCATGACCTTAGGAAAGATGCTCCGTCTACTTGGGTCTCGCTTTCCTCCTCTGCAAGATGTAGAGATTGGACAAAAGCATCTTAAGAGATCCTAATCCTAGAACTAGTCCATCTAGTCCAGCTCATGTTACAGGTGGAAAATAGACTCAGAGAGGTTAAACTCCATATCCAAAGTCACACAGCCAGTAAGGAACAGAGCCAGTTCTAGAGCCCCTAATCCATGATTGGCTCAGGGCCCAGAGCCCCAGGTGCACCTTTTCATGTCCAGGATGACAGTAAATATCTGAGGCACATTTGAATCCTGGTCTTCCTCATTTAAATTCCTAGACGAGTCACTTAATTAGGACCACATCACCAGCATAGAGTCTCTCCACATCAAGTATTACGTGTCAGAGCTGGAATTGGCACCCGGGGCTTCTGGCTACACGTTCTCAGTCCGGTGGAAACTCCAGGATAGGGTTGACTCTGAAGAGCTGGTTCTCTCTGAGAGATGTCCCAAGGACAAGTGGCAGGTCCCACCCTTCTCTGGAATGGGGACAAAGAATAATTTTTCCCTCCATCTCCATCCCTAACTCCAAGGTATCTCCTTTCATATCTGAGCAAAACCACATGAATGATTAGTGATAATTAATGACAGAAATGGAATTATCACAGTTCAAACTATTTCCTTTTTCCCTGGTTCCTTAGGAAGATGAATGAATGAATGAAAAATCACTTATTCGCCTCTCGCTGTGTATAGAGCACATGCTTAGAAGGGGGCGGGTGGTATTGATCTGGTGTTTCTCCCCTTCTTTCCCAGCCACAATCCTCAGCTGCTCCAACCAGCTAGCTTCTTTGGCCCAGCTGAGCATAGCACCTATTCCTTCCTATGGGTCAATCGGGAGCAACGTCACTCTGTCCGTCCGAGGGATCCTGAAGGAGCCTCAGAGTTATTCCTGGTTCCGGCAGATGACAGAGGAGTCCAACAGGATTGTGAGCTACATAGTCCAGTCGGGAGAGCAGACCCGAGGACTCAACCACACCGGCCGAGAGAGCGTTTTTCCAAACGGTTCCCTGCTTATCACCAATCTCACTTTCGATGATGACGGCGTTTACGTCGTACAAGTCGCCATCACAAAGTTGAAGCCAGTACTGGGATGGGGACGTTTGCAAATCAATGGTAAGAGCCTTCCCAGGGATCAAAGTCATCCAACCCATTTCAGGGATTTTTCTCTCCTTCTGTCTCTCCTAGAGTCTAGGGATAGGGGTGGATTTCAGAACCAGGGAGAGGCACCCTGTGGACTCCTGGCAGAACTCCTGGATGGGGCCTTTTATGAGAGAATGTAAACTCCTTGAGGGGAAGGGCCTTTCCAACTTTTGTCTTCCTATCTGTAATGGCGCACAATGCCCAGAACAAAGTGAGTCCATAATAAATGTTTCTGATTGATTGGCTGAGGATAAAAGCAAGAATTAAGAAAGGGCGGGGAATTCTTGTTCTAGTTCCTCTTTATATGTTAAAAGAATTATTGAGCATCTGCTGTGTCCCAGACTCTCAAAGGGGAGGGGTGCTGGTGGGGAGCCCTAGAGGACTTTCTCCCTAGCTGCATCAGGAAGGGGTGAGAATGAGCCCAGGGAAGCAAAGGAAACTGGAGACTTGCCTTTTCCGTTCCCCGCCATCTCCCGTCTTTATAAAGAGAGACTCAAAGGAGACCCAAGCAATGCATGTGAGCAGTAGGGCAGTTGGGGTTAGACAGCCCAGGCCCCAGACCCAGGGTCCCTCCCAGCCTCGAGGAGGCAGCTTAAAGCTGGAAGGGGCTGTAGCATGAGGCATACCACCCTCAGTCACCTTACAACATCTCATGATGCTTTCTTTTGGCTCAAGACCCTACCTGCCCCATAAATTATGAGGGGCTCTGAGCAAGGCCAGGTATCTAGAAGATCACTGAACCACAGATTTAAAAAGAAGGGACTTCAAAGACCACCAAGTCCAATCCTTTTATTTATCTATTTATTTTTGCTGAGGCAATTGGGGTTAAGTGACATGCCCAGGGTCACCCCGCTAGGAAGTGCTAAGTGTCTAAAGACAGATTTGAACCAGGTCCTACTGACTTCAGGGCTGGTGCTCTATCCACTGCACCACCTAGTTGCCCCAATCCTTTTTTTTTTTAAACCGATGAAGAAACTGAGGCACAGAGTCACACATTCAGTAGGTGTCTAAAATCAGATTTTAATCCTAGGTCCAGTGCTCTGCTCAGAACTGCAGAACATCAAAACTGGGAGGAGCCTTCAAGCAAAAAATGGTGGGGCTGGAGAATCAGAGACGCAGGGCTAGCATTTGTAGAGCACTTTAGAAATAGTGCACCCCACCTTCACAACAACTCTGGAAAGCTGCAGTTGTTGCTGCTGTTGATTTATCTCAGTGATGTCTGACTCTGTGTGACCCCATTTGGGGTTTTCTTGGCAAAGAGGCCAGGTTTGAACTCAAGAAGATAAGTCTTCCTAATTCCAAGTCCAGCAGCCTATCCATTCAACTACCTAGCTGCCCTGACTGGGAAGCTAGGGGCTATTATTAAACTTATTTTTATAGATGAGGAAACTGAGGCAAAGTTCAGGGTCACACAGCTAAGTAGTTATCTGAGGCAGGATTTAAACAGATCATTTGGCTGTAAAAGCCTCCACCTGGGGACGTGTGTGTGTGTGTGTGTGTGTGTGCGCGCGCGCGCAGACAACTGGGGCTTTGTCTCAGGCGCAAACATCTGATGACTGGAGGGTGCCATTTCCTCAGAGTGGGGGATGAAGGCAATCTCAGTATAAGATACGAGGTGGCTGGTAGTGGCAGAAGTGGAGAAGGAGGCATATGGGACAGAACATCTCTTTGAAACTGGAAACTCTCAAATCAGAAACCTTGACTCCCCCCATTAGATTAGGGGCAGCCCTGGGTCAAATCCTCCTCTGAACCATTTGAGCCGTGTGACCCTTGGTAAATCACCTCAATTCTGAGGGGCCCAAGTAACTCTCTAAGACTGTAGACTGGAGAGAAGCTGCTGACCTGCACTAATGGAGGGAGCTTCTCACCCAGGAGTTCTTTCTGCCAGTGAAATCACCGGGCTGGCGCTATCCCCCACAGCTGGCCCAAATCAAATGATTCCTCCAAGTCAGGCTCTCTCCATCCAGCTTCAAGCCCTTAAAGCAGATACACCCCGAAAGTTGCTTTCAGGGATCTGACTGAGGCTCAGACACAGCTTGGGTTTCTCTCACCTGAGTCCGAGCCCCATCTTCCCTTGAGTGGATTCCTTCCCTAGCCTGTTCTCTGGCTTCCTGGTCCCTGCTCTCTCTTGTCTTCTCTGTCCAGGGGCTGGATCCCTCCCCTCTGGCCTCTGTTCAGAGACCTCCGGCCACCAACTTTCCCATTATTTTAATCTATAGTTCTGACAAGGGTGAGACAAATGGGGCTTTTCCCTAGGGTACTGATACTGGGAGGAGGGGAACTACTTCTTCCCCTCAGTTTCCCACACTTTTTGGTCCTCCATTAGTCCCATGCTACACAGCATGGCAAAGGTCCTGAACCTTTCTTGTAGCCTGCATTCCACCACAAACTTCTCATCCCTCTTAGACCTCACTACTCTGCTCCCTTTCTGCTGCCTCCTTGACGTGGTGTCCCCCTCCCCTGCAACCCCCTTGTTTCAGAGGGCATAAGATTATATATTTAAGGACCTTCAAGACAATGGGATTCAACAATTTCATTTTAGAGATGGGAAAAATGAGGTTTTGGGGGCTTGCCTAGGATTATACAACTAGTAACAGTCAGTCAAGAAACATTTATTAAACACTTACTGGTAAACGTGTCTGCGTGGGTTTGAACCAAGTTCTTTCTGACTGTAAGTCCCATACTCTGTCTACCATACCATGGCACTGCTGAAATGTTGCCTTGCAGGACCCTGCCTGAAATATGGAACAGTATTCTCTGTATGCGTCCCCTCCCACTCCTAGGTGGGATTCCCAGCTACATTTCTGTTAAAAACAACAACTCCCACTATTACAACTACTTGTACTACTATCCTACCACTATACTATTACTATACTACTACTACTACTCCACTATTAACTATTACTACTACACTATTATTATTACTACTACAACCTACTCTAATATTACTGCTACTACTACCACCACTGCCACTACTATACTATTATTATTATTACTACTACACTACTACTACTATTACTACTACTACTCCACTATTAATTATTACAACTATACTATTATTATTACTACTACAACCTACTCTAATATTACTGCTACTACTACCACCACTGCCACTACTATACTATTATTATTATTACTACTACACTACTCCTACTATTACTACTACTACTCCACTATTAACTATTACTACTACACTATTATTATTACTACTACAACCTACTCTAATATTACTGCTACTACTACCACCACTGCCACTACTATACTATTATTATTATTACTACTACACTACTACTACTATTACTACTACTACTCCATTATTAATTATTACAACTATACTATTATTATTACTACTACAATCTACTCTAATATTACTGCTACTACTACCACCACTGCCACTACTATACTATTATTATTATTACTACTACACTACTACTACTATTACTACTACTACTCCACTATTAATTATTACAACTATACTATTATTATTATTACTACTACCTACTCTAATATTACTGCTACTACTATCACCACTGCCACTACTATACTATTATTATTACTACTACTACTATTACTACTACTACTCCACTATTAATTATTACAACTATACTATTATTATTACTACTACAATCTACTCTAATATTACTGCTACTACTACCACCACTGCCACTACTATACTATTATTATTATTACTACTACACTACTACTACTATTACTACTACTACTCCACTATTAATTATTACAACTATACTATTATTATTATTACTACTACCTACTCTAATATTACTGCTACTACTATCACCACTGCCACTACTATACTATTATTATTACTACTACTACTATTACTACTACTACTCCACTATTAATTATTACAACGATACTATTATTATTACTACTACAACCTACTCTAATATTACTGCTACTACTACCACCACTGCCACTACTATATTATTATTATTACTACTACTACTATTACTACTACTACTCCACTATTAATTATTACAACTATACTATTATTATTACTACTACAACCTACTCTAATATTACTGCTACTACTACCACCACTGCCACTACTATACTATTATTATTATTACTACTACACTACTACTACTATTACTACTACTACTCCACTATTAATTATTACAACTATACTATTATTATTATTATTACTACTACCTACTCTAATATTACTGCTGCTACTACTACCACCACTGCCACTACTATACTATTATTATTATTACTACTACTACTATTACTACTACTACTCCACTATTAATTATTACAACTATACTATTATTATTACTACTACAACCTATTCTAATATTACTGCTACTACTACCACCACTGCCACTACTATACTATTATTATTATTACTACTACACTACTACTACTATTACTACTACTACTCCACTATTAATTATTACAACTATACTATTATTATTATTACTACTACCTACTCTAATATTACTGCTACTACTACTACCACTGCCACTACTACACTACTATTACACTACTGCTATTACTACTACAACTACTATTACACTACCACCACTACCACCACCACTACTATTACCATTTATATAACACTTCCTATTTGCTAAGGGCTTCCTGACCACCCTGGGAGGTAGATGCTAATATGAGCTCTATTTTTGAGGTGAGTAACCTGAGGCAGACAGAAGAGCAGTGACTTGTCTGGGATCAGAGTCCTTGGAACTATCTGAGGTGAACATGATCCTCCTGCCCCCAGACCTAACATTGTGCACTGCCTCACATAGCTATTCAGACTCTGCTCCTGTTCTGCTCTGCTTTTCATTTTGACACATGGAAGTTGCCAAATGGGTGCCAGCTGGTTCTCTGTCCTTCCTATCCTCCAGCCACTCTCTGCAATTCTTTTACTGGAGAACAGGGCTCCATCTTTGTTTCTCTCTGCCTTTGGTCCCCTCTGGACACTTCACCTCTCTCTGACTTTCTGGTATCTTCAAGGTTCAATTTGATTCTGTCTTCTCTAAAGTCCCAGCTTTCTCCATGTTGGAGCTCAGGACACTCTCCCTTCTTTCTTTCTTTATTTATTTTTTTAATAATTTTGAATCTTGGAGGCTCCATTGCATTTTTTTTGCATTTCCACCATGTATATAACTCCTTGCTTAGTTCCAGAATTGAGCTACTCCTTGCTGAATTCTCTGGCATTCAATGCCCACCTGCAGACCTCCCTCACCCCCAGCTCTCTTTCATGGGGAACCTCCCAGAGTTCTCCCAGAGTTCTCCCAAAGGCCCTTCTGTCTGGTATTCTGCAGCCCTGTCTTTCCTTCCCCTCACAGAATATGAGCATCCTCAGGTCAGTCTTTGCCTTTACTCCCTACTGAGCTGAGACAAAGTGTCCTCCAAACACCTGGGGTCAGCTCAGCAAGACTTGTCATGGGATTTTGAGTGAGGTGAGCCCCCTCTTCTCTCTGGGTCTGAGGGGTTGAATGCCATCACCATAAATTACAGGCCTTGGGTCTTCTGGCTCCAGTCTCAAGCTGCCCCTTTCTTCTCTTGGCAGATTCTCCCAAGTCTTCTCACTTGGGGTTAGTGGCTAGTATTGTCCTCGGAGCAATGGCTGGTGGGGTCGTCACAGGTGTCCTGGGCTACTTCTTCTTCAAGCGGACTCGAGGGTAAGGATTTCTTAGAAAATGGACTGTGCTGGCCCCCAGAGATGAACCCAGCTTGTGTATGTGTCTCTGTGTGTGTCTGTGTGTGTGTGAAAAACCTTGGTGACTAAATCCTCAAAGGGCTCATCATCAGTTCTGTCTCTCTTGGGGTCTCTGACCTTACTGCCAAGTGCTAAGGATAAGGCCCACCTCGTTAGCCCAAGTCACAAACCTTGACTGACACCAATTCCTGGGAAGTTGGTGCCTTGTCCTCCTGGGGAATGGAGTCCTGCCCTAGCCTCTAATTCTTTGCCTAGCCTCCCAAGGCCCAGTTCTAAAGCCCTGAGCTGCTGTGCCCATGTGCTCCCCAATGGGACACCTCCTTCGTAGTGTGTCAGAGACATCCTCTGGCTAAGCCTTCCTGACGAGCTTACTCTGACTCAGTGCTTCTAATGGGGGCCATGCCTACCCCTCCAGCCCTCAAGATTTACCTGTTCCCACTTACCTACAGATAAACTCCCATGATGCCATACTGAACATACCTCCCTGGCCCCCTGTGTTGTTCCCTGCCCCACCTCATCTTTTCAGAGCTGACTGAACCTCATCCTGTTTCCTGCTACCTGATTTACTTGTGTGAACTGTCCAGATTCCTGTCTACTTCATAAACATATACATGTACTTGTTCCTGCACACACACACACAGATGTAACATATATGTGCATCCACACATATATACAGAAAGGTGAAACAATACAGATTTATAATATATAATTTTGAATTTAACAAAAAATGAGCATTTTCATATTCAAAATAGAACAGAGGGAGGGTTATTTGCAAACTACACATCTCTACTATATATAATTTGCTGTTTTAAACAAGTAAATTTGTACTAGTATTGTTTTTACATTACCCAAAATTTCCTCTAAATCTCTCCCCTCCAGCAGTGGGTGGATATATCCTTTATTTGTAATATTCCTTTTAACAAAGAATTATCGTTATTTTTATTATTATTTTTTCCCTGAGGCTGGGGTTAAGTGACTTGCCCAGGATCACATAGCCAGGATGTGTTAAGTGTCTGAGACCAGATTTGAACTCAGGTCCTCCAGAATTCAGGGCTGGTGCTCTATCCACTGAGCTACCTAGCTGCCCCTATTATTATTTTTTTTTGCTGAGGCAATTGGGGTTAAGTAACTTGCCAAGTTACAACCAGGAACTACAACCAGGAAGGGTTAAGTGTTTGAGGTCAGATTTGAGTCCTGACTTCAGGGTTGGTGCTCTATCCACTGCGCCACCCAACTGCCCCCAAAGAATTATTATTATTATTATTATTTTTAAGAAAAAGGAAAGCAGAGAAAAACACTGATATTGCAAATAGAAAAAAATCCCAACCATCAACATTACATATGTAATATTCCACTGGACCCTGGCCTTCCTCCCACCTCTGCAGAGAAATGGATGGGAAAGTGTCTTCTATCTCTTTGAGAATCACAATTCTCTTTTAAAAAGTAGCTAATAAAGTCAACATGTTACTTCCAAAGCAGTCCTCCCTGCTTCTGGTTCTGAACTTCGTTCTGTTCTCCTTTGTGTTTACATAAATATAAAAAAAAAAGTTTCCTCAATTCTCTTCCCCCCTTTTTTTTTTTAGCAACATTATTTCCTCCCTTCATTCCCTGATAAAAAAAAAAGAAAAAAACTCCTTGTTACAAATTAGCAGAGTCAAGCACAATCATCCCAAATGTGTTACATCTGAAAACCCTCCTTGAGTGTATCCAGCACCCTGCTGGTGGGCGAGGAGCAGGCTGTAGTAGCTGGACTCCGCAGGCCGTAGTAGCTGGACTCTGCAGGCCGTAGTAGCTGGACTCTGCAGGCCGTAGTAGCTGGACTCCGCAGGCCGTAGTAGCTGGACTCTGCAGGCCGTAGTAGCTGGACTCTGCAGGCCGTAGTAGCTGGACTCCGCAGGCCGTAGTAGCTGGACTCCACAGGCTTTAGTAGCTGGACTCCGCAGCCATGGCTGCTCATTACGTTGATTCGAGTTCCCAAGCTTTTCAGAGCTGTTGGGTTTTACGATATTGTTACTGCCTGAGTCGGTTTCCTGGCTGGACTCATTTGATTCTGCTTCCTTTCTTGCACTCCTCCTCTTTTGTCATTTTTACACAGTTTCCCTGAGAGCATCTTCATGTCTGTGGCTGCTTCTTGCCCGATAATCCCAATGCCTTACTCTGCTTCCATGTTGCTAGTCTCATCCTCTCAGTTGATTCCTCTCATGCCTTGGCCTCCATCCCACGGACATTCCCTTGGTTGCTTTTATGCCTGCTCCCAGACTCCCCAGAATTCCAATCCTCTATCAGAAATTCCTGCCACCTCCCACTGCCCACTGTTCATCCGCTTGCTCCTTATTCCTCCTATTCTCTGAGGTTTGGCCCATGTCCCTGCCAACCAACTGCTGGCCCTGATAAGCTCTCCCTCTGATGTACTGGCCTGGCTGTGCCCCTGGTTTTGGCAGCATGGGCGTGGGAGGGTTGGTGGGAATGGAGGGCAGTTTTTATACTGACATCGGGAATATCCCTTCCAGTATCCTCAGGTCTTCCCGGAGCATGAGACAGAATTCTGTCCGAAGACGAAGACACCATCCTATCAGTCAGAATAATGGTGAGTTGGGGAGTTTGGGAGGGAAGGGTCTGTTGGGGTCGCCCCTTTCCCATCTGAGAGTAACCAGGGTGGCTTAACAGGAGGAATGCTTTAATTAGAATCAGGTCTCTGGGATCTGAGGCTCAACTCTGCCGTTCACTGAGACTGACCAAGTCACAAAGCTCTCTGAACCCTAGTTTCATTGCCCCTAAAATGGAGGTGCTCATACATGTCCCCTCTTCTTCAGATTTTGATTACAACTTGGAACTTACTCGGCTATGCTTCTGCACAAGAGATAAAGTCACAGGCTATTGGAGAACACTCCCATAGTTAAGTGACTCATGGCCGGCTTAATGCAGATATACCAAGTCAAATGCATCACTGATGAGGGCTTTTCCTACAGCACTACAAAGCCCTTCTCTATGGGCTTCTCTATGGACTCCTTCCATGTGCTCCCAGTGTACATTCACCATAAGACAGGTCCACCCAACATCTGTCAGGAGTTTTTCTAGATTTCTAATCCAAGATGTGCCAGTGAAATATGGGAATTGTCACTGAACCGCCTCTAGCCCATAGGAGAAAGAAAAGCCCGCATAACATCCTCCGACAAGTTGTTCTCCAATCAAATATATTCCCAGGTAACCCATTCCATTTTGGACAACTCTTATTGACATGAAGATGTTTCCTGACCTCAAGCCTTAAACTGGGCTTCTTCTGTCTATGACTCTTGATCCTATTCTCTTGGGAATCCAATAGGTCTAGTTTAATTCCTTTAGGACACAACAGCCTTCAAATATCTGAAGATAACTCTCCCGTTCCTCCCCAAGTCTTTTGTCCTCCAGAACAGACAACCAATCCTCATATAATGTGGACTCCAGACCCATTGCCATCTGCTTGTCATCCACTGGACACCTTCTACTCTTCATTAGACAAAACTAAGAACAGTGCTCCAGTCAGTAAGTCAGCCAATAAATAGATATTAAATACCTACTATGTGTCAGGTATTGTGCTAAGGATTGGGGATAAAAATATGAAAAAGAAAGTCCCTCCAGCTGCCCTCTGGCATCTTACTATCTGATAGGGGAAAGAAAACACTCAGAAGAACATGATCTGTCTGGGTCAGAGTCTATACACTATTTGTTTTTTCCCTTATTCGGGAAGTTGTGCCTCTCCTAATGCAATTCAAGATACCATTCAGACGTTTGGCCACCATAGCACTCTGGAATCTTTAGATCTTTTTAGACAAATTCTTGTCTGTCTATCTTTCTCTCAAAAAGTTGATTGGATGGAAATATGTTTAGAAGAACTGCACATTTTAAACCTACAATAGATTACTTGGGAGGGAGAGGGAAGCAGAGAAATTTGGAACACGAGGTTTCACAAAGGTGAATGTTGAAAACTATCTTTGCATGTATTTGGAAAAATAAAAGGCCATTTAAAAAATTAATTGAATAGCAATATTGCAACGATAATCAACTGTGAAAGACTTAATACTGATCAATAAACTGATTCATCACAACTCCAAAAAAAAGAAAAAAAAAAAAAAGAAAGAAATGAAAAGTTGATTGTACCCAAATGCAAGACTTCATTTACCCCAATGACATTTCATCTTACTAATTTTCAAACAATGGACTTAAGAACCCACCGAGATCTTTTCTGGATACTGATTCTGTCATCCCGTGTGCTTCTTTTCCCAGCTCTGGGATTTTGTGATCTTGTTCTTGGTTTCTTGCTATCTCAAAGAATCAAAAAAGTATGATACACTCTTTAACCTTTTAAGATGGTATGGAAGTTCAGCCATCATTGTTCGGCACTTATGATTTCATTGGTGATCCAGGCAAGGGAATGTTCGATCGATGCAGGCTGATACCCGCTCCACAACTGAGAAGCTTAGAGAGTTCTCTGGGACACTCAAACTTGCAGAAGGTCACACAGCCAGGTTGCATCCGAGGCTGGTATTGAACTCTGGTCTTCCTGATTGAATATAATTCTCTAGCCGCCACACCATTGACATTGATGACAATGATAAGCAGTTGCCAGTCTCCATGACCATTTTTATGTCCGATATATTCCTTCCTTCCTCTAATAATCTAGAAAAAAGGAAGTGTGCCCAGTGGCTTTGCTCCCCCTTTAGCAATTTACATCTCATCTTGGAGAGAGAGAGAGAGAGAGAGAGAGAGAGAGAGAGAGAGAGAGAGAGAGAGAGAGAGAGAGAGAGAGAGAGAGAGAGAGAGAGGAGAGAGAGAGAGAGAAGAGAGAGAGTGAGAGAGTGAGTTCTGGTCCTTGAGGTTCAGAGAGGACTTCCTGTCTGGATTTCTCCCCTCCAGGTGGAGAAGATATGGTGCATGAAAACCATCAGTGGCATCGAGGTATGACCCTGACTGGGCAGGTGAGAACACCCCCCATTCTTAACTCCAGAGAATTGTCTTACCTCCACTGCCATCTTGCTTTTTCTAGTCCCTTCACTGCATTATGGATCAAGGCCTCAGAATTTATCCCAGGGATTAATATAACTTTCCTTTGTAATCTCATGCATCTTATTTTACACATTTAAAAAGCATAATTCTGGACTTTACAACACTGTCAGAGACAGCTATGACACTAAAAGGGTTAAGTAACCCCTAAATTCTATTTAATCTCCATCATTTTACATCTCAGGAAACTGAGGTCCAGAGAGATTGAGTGACTTGCCCAATGTCATACAGGTAGTATCAGAGGGGAGATTTGAACTCAGTTCCTCTGACTGAGGAGCCACTGCTCTTTTGAATTTGCCACATTGTCAGTTGCTAAATTGGTGCCCTTTTTCCTACTCCATCCCTGTGGTCTTGGTGAGATGAGAGAGTGGAGGGAGGGTGGAGCTACCCATGTCTTTTATTTTTTCACAGGGAGAAGGCTTGTCATCCATTTCCTCTCTAGAGATATTGGAGGCCCCCCACCAGGTACTGTGAGTATGAGAATGTCAGAGATCTTGGATTTAAGCTGGAGTCTTTCACAATTGATTATCATTGCAATATTGCTGTTTAATTAACTTTTTTAAAATGGCCTTTTATTTTTCCAAATACCTGCAAAGATAGTTTTCAACATTTACCTTTGCAAAAACCTTATGTTCCAAAATTCTCTCCTTCCTTCTCCTTCCCATAGATAGCAAGCAATCTAATCTAAGTTAAAAATGTGCAGTTCTTCTAAACGTATTTCCATTCAATCAACTTTGGATTTGGATTTGGAGCAACTATAATAAAGAATTCTTATAATTCAGCTCAATCTTTTTGCTTTCTGTCAGCCAATAAACAATTTTGAGCACCTAATATGTGCCAGGCCCTGAGCTAAGGGCTGGAGTACACATGAAAAACAAAAAGTCTTTGACTTTGGGGAACCAAATTTAATGAGGGAAGACAATGCACAAAAGGATGCTGAAAAAGGATGGGAGGAGAGGGATCTGGGTTGGGGCTGGGGTCGTGATGGAGAAGTCAAAGGACAACAGTTGAGTAGGAATCCAATTGATGTATGGTCTGGGCTCCCTCCTTAGGGGACTTTTGGGGAGGAATTTATTGTCTTGGCCACCGATCAAAGAGGCAGAAGGAGGAGCCTGAGATCAAGGAAGTTAATCGATTTGTCCATTCTTATAAAAGAAGTAGTTCACAGAGCTGAGACTCAACTCTGGGTCTTTGTGAAGGCCAGCCTCAGCTCTCTCTCCTTTCTTCACAGGCATTGGATCTCAGCAAAATGGATGTTTATGATGAGGTCATGGTCTGGCCAACACTCCAGGCCCTTAAGGAAGAGGAGAAATCCCCAATTCAATGAAGTGGTCCTGTTTTTTCTCTTCTGGAATGACCTCCTTCACTTGGGACCCAGGGACACACAATGAAAGTACTTTGTGATTGAAAAGAGCACTTGCTCAATAAATCTCCGGAGAGCTTCCACCTGAACCTCAAGGAGCTTTCGGTGTGGCAATGAGCCCTGGTTCTTCCTGGAGACCCTGTGACAGCCTTGGGCTTCAGATTTGGAGGTCGGTTGTCCAATGGCAAAGGGGGACTGTGTAAAATTAGAGCATCACAGAAAGGAATATCTGGGAGGGGCTTTGGGATATAGAAGATGGGAGAGCAGAACCGGGAGAGGGGGGAGGAAACCTTAGAAAAAGAGAACATAAGAATTTCAAGGAAACTAATGTTCTAGGTTTTGTTTTTAAGGCTCTGCTACCCCTTCCTTTCCCAGGCCCAATTATCTAAAGTCCTTCCCAGATCTAGCATTTTAAATTCCAAAAGTGATCCATTATCTCCTTTGTTGTATGCACTTTATTTTTATGAATTCAACCCAAGGATGGCATTGAGTTCTATTCAATAAACATTTAAATATCTACTATGCGACAGATATTGTACTTAGGTGTCAGGGTACAAGAGCTAGTTGCTGGGACCACAAAGTCAAAAAGCAGAAGAGTTCCTGCCCTCAGGAAGTTTACTTTTCTTTGAATGAGTGGGGAGACAGACACACAACACATAATAGACAAACAAAAATAAAATAAATGCCAAATGATGAGGGTATGGGAGAGGGAGAGGGCACCAGACACTGGGGATAGGGGTGGGGCAGCCAGCATGTCTGGGTGAAAGACTCAGCTTCTCTCCTGCCTGTCATAGCTCACTCTGTTGGTTTCTTATTTAGCTGACTGAAACCTCTTTCGCTCTTTGTCAACTTTTTTTTTTTTTTTTTTTTTAAGCCTCAGTACAACACTTTACATTGACATCTATTAAATTGTATCTTGTTCATTTGGGAATCTTTTGCAAAAGATCTCTCTCTTTTAAAATTATCTTCATACCTTCTATTTTTACATTGCATGACTTTCTTTTTTTTCCTTAAAGAAATCAAACAATATTTATTGATAAACCCATGAGGAAAACTTTTTTTTTTTTTAATTTTATTTTTATTTTTATTTTTTTTTATTATATATATATTTTATAATATTATCCCTTGTATTCATTTTTCCAAATTGCCCCCCCTCCCTCTATTCCCTCCCCCCGACGACAGGCAATACCATACATTTTACATGTGTTACAATATAGTCTAAGTACAATACATGTGTGTGAATATCATTTTCTTGTTGCACAATAAACATTAGAATCCGAAGGTACATGCAACCTGGGCAGACAGATATTAGTGCTAACAATTTACATTCCCCTCCCAGTGTTCCTTCTCTGGGTGTAGCTACCTCTGTCCATCATTGATCAACTGGAAGTGAGTTGGTATTTCTTTATGTTGAAGATTTCCACTTCCATCAGAATACATCCTCATACAGTATTGTTGTTGAAGTGTACAGTGATCTTCTGGTTCTGCTCATTTCACTCAGCATAAGTTGATTTAAGTCTCTCCAGGCCTCTCTGTATTCCTCCTGCTGGTCATTTCTTACAGAGCAATAATATTCCATAACCTTCATATACCATCATTTACCCAACTGTTCTCCAACTGATGGACATCCATTCATCTTCCAGTTTCTAGCTACAACAAAAAGAGCTGCCACAAACATTTTGGCACATATATGTTTCTTTCCGCTCTTTAGTATTTCTTTGGGATATAATCCCAGTAGTAGCGCTGCTGGGTCAAAGGGTATGCACAGTTTGATAACTTTTTGGGCATAATTCCAGATTGCTCTCCAGAATGGCTGGATTCTTTCACAACTCCACCAGCAATGTATCAGTGTCCCAATTTCCCCACATCCCCTCCAACATTTGTCATTATTTGTTCCTGTCATCTTAGCCAATCTGACAGGTGTGTAGTGGTATCTCAGAGTGGTCTTAATTTGCATTTCTCTGATCAGTAGTGATTTGGAACACTCTTTCATGTGAGTGGATATAGTTTCAATTTCTTCCTCTGAGAATTGTCTGTTCATATCCTTTGACCATTTATCAATTGGAGAATGGTTCGGTTTCTTATAAATTATGGTCAGTTCTCTATATATTTTGGAAATGAGACCTTTGTCAGAACCTTTGTTTTGTTTTTGTTTTTTTTTAAATTTTTTTTTTATTATTATATATATATATATATATATTTTATAATATTATCTCTTGTATTCATTTTTCCAAATTACCCCCCTCCCTTATTCCCTCCCCCCGACGACAGGCAATACCATACATTTTACATGTGTTACAATATAGTCTAAGTACAATACATGTGTGTGAATATCATTTTCTTGTTGCACAATAAACATTAGAATCCGAAGATACATGTAACCTGGGCAGACAGATATTAGTGCTAACAATTTACATTCCCCTCCCAGTGTTTCTTCTCTGGGTGTATCTACCTCTGTCCATCATTGATCAACTGGAAGTGAGTTGGATCTTCTTTATGTTGAAGATTTCCACTTCCATCAGAATACATCCTCATACAGTATTGTTGTTGAAGTGTACAGTGATCTTCTGGTTCTGCTCATTTCACTCAGCATCAGTTGATTTAAGTCTCTCCAGGCCTCTCTGTATTCCTCCTGCTGGTCATTTCTTACAGAGCAATAATATTCCATAACTTTCATATACCACAATTTACCCAACCATTCTCCAACTGATGGACATCCATTCATCTTCCAGTTTCTAGCTACAACAAAAAGAGCTGCCACAAACATTTTGGCACATATATGTCTCTTTCCGCTCTTTAGTATTTCTTTGGGATATAATCCCAGTAGTAGCGCTGCTGGGTCAAAGGGTATGCACAGTTTGATAACTTTTTGGGCATAATTCCAGATTGCTCTCCAGAATGGCTGGATTCTTTCACAACTCCACCAGCAATGTATTAGTGTCCCAATTTCCCCACATCCCCTCCAACATTTGTCATTATTTGTTCCTGTCATCTTAGCCAATCTGACAGGTGTGTAGTGGTATCTCAGAGTGGTCTTAATTTGCATTTCTCTGATCAGTAGTGATTTGGAACACTCTTTCATGTGAGTGGATATAGTTTCAATTTCTTCCTCTGAGAATTGTCTGTTCATATCCTTTGACCATTTATCAATTGGAGAATGGTTTGGTTTCTTATAAATTATGGTCAGTTCTCTATATATTTTGGAAATGAGACCTTTGTCAGAACCTTTGTTTTTAAAAATATTTTTCCAATTTGTTACTTCCCTTCTAATCTTGTTTGCATTAGTATTATTTGTACAGAAACTTTTTAGTTTGATGTAATCAAAATCTTCTATTTTGTGATCAATAATGATCTCTAGTTCTCCTCTGGTCATAAATTCCTTCCTCCTCCACAAGTCTGAGAGGTAGATTATCCTCTGTTCCTCTAATCTATTTATTATCTCCCTCTTTATGCCTAAATCATGGACCCATTTTGATCTTATCTTGGTATATGGTGTTAAGTGTGGATCCATATCTAATTTCTGCCATACTAATTTCCAGTTTTCCCAACAGTTTTTTCCGAATAATGAATTTTTATCCCTAATGTTGGAATCTTTGGGTTTGTCAAAGATTAGATTGCTATAGATGTACCCTTTTTTGTCCTTTGTATCTAATCTGTTCCACTGATCTACCGGTCTATTTCGTAGCCAATACCAAATGGTTTTGGTGACTGCTGCTATATAATATAGCTTTAGATCAGGTACACTTAGACCACCTTCCTCTGAGTTTTTTTTCATTAGTTCCCTTGCAATTCTTGACCTTTTATTCTTCCATATGAATTTTGTTGTTATTTTTTCTAGGTCATTAAAATAGTTTCTTGGGAGTCTGATTGGTCCATGAGGAAAACTTAATGTAAAACAGGAACATTTGGATATTTGCTACAAGTAGTTTAAAATTGGTGGAACAGCATTTTCCATTAACTAGTATGGCCAAAGAAGGGATGTTCTCAATTAGCTATATGTAGTGACATTGACTTGGAAAAGTAACTTTTGAATGTTTAGAATTATTCTGAATGGTTTCATATATTTCTAGAAATAAAATCTTTTTTTTTTTTTTTTTTTTTCTGAGGCTGGGGTTAAGTGACTTGCCCAGGATCAAGTGTCTGAGACCAGATTTTGGTCCTCCTAAATTCAAGGCTGGTGCTCTATCCACTGCGCCACCTAGCTGCCCCGAAATAAAATATTTTAACCATTTATTTAGCCTTAGTATCCAAACCTATCAATGTGATTTTTTTTTTCTGTCTGGTTTTTTTTTTTTTTTTTTTTTTTTTTTTTGAGACAATGAGGGTTAAGTGACTTGCCCAGAATCACATAACTAGTAAGTCTGTGTTTGAACTTAGATGGTCCTGACTCCAAGGCCAGTGCTCTATTCTCTGTCACCTCAATGTCCCTATTTAATGTCTTTCAGAATTATTCCTTTCTTAACCCCTCTGCTGATCCCAGAATCCTTTTCAGAACCTTTTTGTAATAACACAATCAGACTTAAATATAAAGCTTCATCATACAAATAGGAAAATTGCTTTTACTAGGAACAAATTTTATTTATAGCATTAGTTATAGTATTATTTAAGTTCATTTAAACATGTATCTCCAGATTAAAAAAAAAAGAGTGTTTTTTTTTCCAGACTTGAAAAAAATTGCTTTAAAAGGATGTAACTTTTTCCTTTTTGCTAATTCAGTAAGATTTTAGTTTGCTCTCCTATCTAATGCTAAGTAAATATTATCACATACCAGTGAAGCAGAAACACAAAGAAATTTTGTTGCTTAGTTGATATGCATATTTAATAATTTTTAATTAAATAAAGTTGCACTTGGGGTACTGTAATATAGCTATAATATAATGTCTCAGAAATATTTTCCTTGATATTCTCCAATCCACACACTTTTATACACATACGCAAATGTACATACTCACACTCTGCTTATCTTATTTGAGTGTGCTTAATACAACATCTAATAAATTAACCGAATTAGCTAATAAATACAACTAACACATAGTTTATAATGTACTGGAAAAGCTTATGACAATGTGGTTAAGTTAAAAGTTACTGCTTGAAAATCTTTATATATGAAAATTTTAATCTCTTTATATTATAGAAGCCTTTCTATATGATGATACACATTCTGTATCATCACTTGAAATATACACCCTGGCATTTCTGACACTTCAACAGTCACAATCCTTTTTAATCCCTAAATCTGACAAGCCATCTCTGATTAAGCCACCTGCAGATGTTAAATGGGGCAGCTAGGTGGAGTAATGGATAGAGTGCCTAAATCGGAGTCAGGGAGACTTTTTTGAGTTTGAACCCACCTTCAGACATTTTAAAGCTGTGTGACCCTAAGTAAATCACTTGATGCTGTTTGCCTCAGTTTCCTCACTGGACAGTTGTGGGGATAAAATGAGATAGTACTTGTAAAGTGTTTAGACACGGCATCTGGCACATAGTAGGCTCTGTACAAATGCCTATTCCTTTCCCTTGATCCACCTGTATAATGAAATGCTCCAGCTAGATTATCCATATGTCTGCCCTTGTGCTTCATGTCTTGGGTTTTATTTTGCCAGTTCCATTCTGGCTGTGACATTTTGAGTTATAAGACCTAGAACTAGGAGGGATATTAGAGACCATTAAGTACAATAATCTCAGTCCCAGAGGAAGAAAGGGATTTTCCAGGCCCCAAAGGACCATAGTACCAAGAGTTCAGACTTGAAGCCAAGACTTCCAACTTTAAGTCCTGTGTTGTTGTTGTTGTAGAGTTATTTCAGTTGGAGCAGAATTTCTGTGACTGCATTTTGGGGTTTTCTTTACAAAGATACTGAAATAGTTTGCTTTTTCCTTATCCAGCTCATTTTCCAATTGAGGAAGCTGAGATAAACAGGGCTAAGTGACTTGCCCAGGATCAAACAGCTAGGAAGTATCTGAATCTAAATTTGCACTCAGGAAGACGAATCTGATTCCAAGTCCAGTAGTCTATCCACTGCCATGCCAGTAGCCACCCTGAAAATCCTATGTACTTTCTGCTATGCTAATGCTCATAGGTTCTCATTCATGTAGCACTAGATTTGTCACTCTGCTATTCCTACAGCATCATGGGATCTAATCCTGGAAGTGACCTTGGATCTCAATCCAACCTTCTCATTTTATAGAGAAGGAAACTAGGGGGGAGAGGGTCAGAAAAATTAGAGGAAGTAATCAGATGATATAATGGATAGAGTACTGCAAGACCCAAGTTCAAATCTAGCTTCAGACATTTACTAACTGTGTGACCCTGGGTAAGTCACTTAACCTCTAAATGCCTCCGTTTTCTCATCTCTATAACAATAGCTCCTTGAAATTATAAGGGTAATTTTAAGGCTCAAAGAAGATGATACTTGGAAAGCTCTTAGTCCAGTGCCTACTCCAGAATAGGAACTTAATAAATCCTTGTTTCCATCTATCCTTCTTTAAAAGCCATGCTCCCGGTCAATCAGCAGTTAGGATCTGTGACCAACCCAATTCCATATGAGTTATTATTATTCTTTTGGGCTCAGGTGATCTGTGCCCTACTGGTGATAGAATTCTATCTCTGTCAAACCAAGATCATCAGCCTGTGTCTTTGATCCCAATTCCTGGTCCCTGGCCAAAAATTTCCTAGAGTCCTCTGGGAGCAAGAGTGCTATCCTGCTCTGTTCTATGTTTCGATATTCTTCCAGCTCTGATGTTCTGAGTTTGTTTTTGTTTTTGTTTTTTTTCCATGCAGACATTTTGTGCCATGAGATCCTTCCTAGGATTAATATTCTCTCTGTTGTTTAAGATTTCTTCCAGAGCTGACATTCCATGTGTCAGAGATTCATCCATGACCCAGAGGGCAGCTCTGTTCTGTAACAACAACAATAATGACAATAATAATTATAATCGCTCAATTTATACCAGTACTTTAAGATGTAAAAATCTCTTTATAATATATCCAACTTTAACCTTGCAACCACCGTGGGAGGCAGGGGTTTTCATTATTTCTATTTTGCAATTGAAGAAACTGAGCCAGACAGAGGCTAAGGTTTTCCCAGGTCATATAGTCCAAGGAAATCTCTGAGATTTCTAGTAGCCCTTTTTGGAGTAGCAAAGAATTGGAAACACATTAGATACCCATTAATTGTGAATGTGGTCATCTCTGCATGAGCCGCTAGGTGGTGCCCTCCGCCCTGAGCTACAAGCTTTCCTTTGGTGTCTTAGATTCTCCAAGGGATGAAAATTGCTAATGCTATAGTTACAAGATGGCTAAAGCCCCCATTCCCATAAGTTGCTCATCTCCTTTCCAATTTCATGAGACTTCAATGCATTACACGCTTACATTATAGAGCCGGGCACATTTCCCAAGTGGAAGGGAAGGAGCAAAAGTTGGACCCTGCAACTTTTAAGCCTCTGAGTGCGCTGCTCCTAACAAAGTTTGAAATCAAAATCTTCCAGCAGCTGGAGCTCCTTCTGCTGAAGTCTATTTTTACCCAGGAAACAGATGTTCCAAGGGGCCACTTGGAGAGAGGGAATTCAAGTGCCGACTCTCCCTATCAGCTTTATAAGGCAGAGAATGGGAGCCATCCCACTCACCATGTGGCAAGGGTGGAAATTTAAAAGTTTGAGACACATCATTTCTGGATAATTCTTCCTTCCTTCCTTCCTTCCTTCCTTCCTTCCTTCCTTCCTTCCTTCCTTCCTTCCTTCCTTCCTTCCTTCCTTCCTTCCTTCCTTCCTTCCGCTGAGTTAATTGGGGTTAAGTGACTTGCCCAGGGTCACACAGCTAGGAAGAGTTAAATGTCTGAAACCAGATTAGAATTCAGGTCCTCCTGACTTCAGGGCTGGTGCAGCCACCTAGCTGCCCAAATTTCCGGATAATTCAGTGATTTCTATTAACTGTGTCAGCACTTCAATAAAAGGATGGTCATTTGACTCTCTCTCACTTAAATCAAAAATAGTTCCAGCTCATGGTTTATATGTCCACACAGGTGCTCCTGAGGGTGGCCATTAGATCTGATTAGTTAACAATTAACGAAATGCAAGGTAATGAAAATTACAATGAGGGGCTGGACTGAACTTTAATTATATCACGCACATCCCCCGCCTAGGACAATCTATTCAAAGAATTTATCCCCACCTAAATCTGAATGAAATACATAGCTATCTAGACCCAGGAGGGTCTCAACAAAAAAGCTAATCTAGTCTCATTATCAGAGTATGTTTGTTTGTTTTTAATTCTGGATCTTCCTAAATCAGCGGTTATTCATAATGATTTCTCTCACAGGAAATAATCTTCACCCAAACTACTGGGAGGGAGAATAATTGCTTTCTGGTTTATCATCAGGCACAAGTTCTTTATTCCCTTAATTAGCAGGACAGTCAGTGGAAGGTCTCTGGTATCTCCAGTATCATCCAGAGCCTCCTGGGAGTTCAAGGTTACTTCCGGACCCCTCACCTCATGAGGCTGTAAACTCACTGTCTAGACTCTGGAGTGTATTTCCCTGTGTCCTCCTGTGGCATCTTCTAAAGTGTTTCCTCCTGCTCTTTTGGTATACTTCCCTCGTTTGTACTCTGCTGGCGTCTTCTAGTCTGTTCCCACCCCATTTGATACATGCTATTATCTTCTTCCTGTATTTCCTCTTCAGGTATCTCCTGGGATGTTTCCTTAGGCAGGTAGAGGCACAGCAGTGGATAGAGTGCTGGGCCTGGAGGCAGGAATATTGTTCAGTCGCATCCAACTCTTTGTGACCTTTTGGGGTTTTTTTCTTGACAAAAGATCCTGGAATGGTTTGCCATTCCCTTCTCCGGCTCATTTTACAGATGAGGAAACAGATTTGAACTCAGGAAGATGCCTCTTTCTGATTCCAAGCTTGGAATACTTGAGTTCAAATCCAGTAAATTTGTTATCTCTGTAAACCTGGACAAGTCACTTCTCTGTGCCTCAGTTTCCTCATCTGTACAAGGGGGGATAATAATACCATCTGTCTCCCAGGATTTTAAGTGCTCTATAAATTATTATTATTTTTTCCACATACCTTCCTTTGGCATATTTTCCATTAGAAATAAACTTTATTTTTCAATATCCCACATTAAAGTAAGCTTCTTTCTTTATATTAAAAACTCTTGACCATTCATTTTCCATCTCTTACAATCCTACTTCTCCCTGGTACCTAGAGATGATAGGTGAAAGGGTTTTTGTTTGCAGAAGGATATCTCATCTACATATTACACACAGATAATAAAGAGTTCATTGTCTCTTGTGTTTGGGTCGGTATCCATTTACATTTTATTTTGCATCATTTCCTAAAAAAGCAGTGTGATAGAATTTTGGATGCAAAGTTCAGCTCTGTGATGTTAGACTGTGTAATCTTGGGTCTCTATGCCCTAGAAAACTCCCCACGATTCACATGCTAAATCATACCTCTGTGGGGACCTATGTTCCCTCCCATTCATGAATCCCCAAAGCCTTCATATATTCAATCAATTAATGGACAGTTGTTTAGCAGGCAGCCACTGTGTGCTAGAGATTGTGCTAAGCACTGAGCACACCAGTTCAAAAAATGAAGAGTCTTTTCTTAGAAGGACTTGACGTTCTAACTGGGGAGAGGATGCAAAAAGCTTTCCTCTCAGATACCATGTAAACAACTATGCAAACAATTCTGTGCAAACAAGATAAAATGGCACAAACACGGTCAATTGGAAATCATCTCAATATGATTAAAGGGAACAAGAAAAGGGAGGATTTTGTCATAAAGAAGGTAAAAGGAGCCACATGTGCAAAAATGTTTGTAGCAGCTCTTTTGTGGTAGGAAAAATTGGAAAATGAGTAGATGCCCATCATTTGGGGAATGGCTGAAGAAATTAGGGTATATAAAGATAATGTAATATTATTGCTCCATAAAAAATAATGAACAAGCTGATTTTAGAAAGGCCTGGAAAGATTTACACAAACAGATGCTGAGAGAAACAAGCAGAACCAGGAATACATTGTACACAATAACAGCAAGAATCTGTGATCATCGACTATGAAAGGCTTGTTTCTTCTTAGCGGTACAGTGATCCAAAGCAATCCCAATAGACTTTGGACAAAAAAAATGCCATCTGCATCCAGAAAAATAGCTAGAGAGACTGAATATAAATCTGTTTTTTTTCCCCATGGTTTTCTCCTTTAGATCTGATTTTTCTGCCCAACATGATTCATAAAGCAATGTGTATAAAAATAAAAAAAATTCAAAACCAAGAATAAATAAAGAAATGGGGGAAATAGAAAAGGGTCTTGAAAGAAACTAGGGAAGCCAAGAGGTGGAGAAGAAAGGGTAAGAGAGTTCCAAGAATGAGGAGAAAGTCAATAAAATTGTGCAGATTTAACATATATTTTAACATATTTAACATGTATAGGACTACCTGCCATCTTGGGGAGGAAGGAGGGGAAAAGTTGGAACAGAAGATTTTGCAAGGCTCAATATTAAAAAAAAATTATCCATGCATAGGTTTTGTAAATAAAAAGCTATAATATAAATAAGTTTAAGGAAATAACTAAAATTGTGCAGAATTGGAAAACAGAATGTCATATACATGAGGAAAAGCAAGGAAGTCATTTTCACTGGATGACAGAGTATATAGTGGATGAAGGCACTAGGTAGAGCCAGAGTGGATAAAGCTCTGGGCCTAGAATCAGGATAAAGACTCATCTTCCTGAGTTCAAATCTGGCCTCAGACACTTAGTTCCTAGGTAACCCTGCTCAATCCAGTTTTCTCATTGACTGCTGCTGTGCAGCATAAGCCTCAGCAACAGGGACAGAGTCCTGTGAAAAGCGCTGTGGGTAGATACACACTAGAGGAGCAAAGGAGATCCTTGCCTTCGTGGAGCTTCCAGTGTGCTTGGGAATACAAGACCCACTTACTCTGTGAAACGTGAAAAACAATACAACAAAACAATCAACACTCAGAGTTCATCAGTTCTCTCTAGAGATGGATAGCATCTTTCACCCTGGGTCCTATGGAATTATCTCAGATCATTGTTTTGATCGGAGTAGCCAAGTCTTTCCCAATTGATCATGGCTACAATATGACTGTTCCTGGTACTGCTGTGAAAAATCAGTATTGATTACACATCCTGACCTACAATTCCTCTACATCTCAGTTCTCTCCCACACTCTCACCCCTGCACTGATTGCACCTCTTTCTTCCCCACGTTGAGCCCTGATAAACCAGTTCCATTCTTTCTTTCTCCCTTTATTCTATCAACAATCTTGTCTTGCCGAGCCTTAGCCTTGGCTCACTCCCATCATTCATTTCCTTCTCTCCTACACATGTGCTACTAAATAAAGCTGGAGAACATCACACAACTCTGCTGACTGGGTCAGATATAAATGAATATTACATAAATTCAAAAGAACTCTCATGATACCTTTTTACACCTCCCTAAATAGCTCCCTATCCCACACACCACAGCTGCTTTTCCAAATCTTTTAAACCCTCCTGAAGCCTCCCATGGTACTCCCTTCTTTTATCCCCTCCACGAAGGATCTTGCTTCATGTTTCAGTGGGAAAAAACCCCAAGATTATTCTCCAAAAGTTCCCTTTTCTCCCTCTTTTGACCCTATCTCTATCCCTACTCTTATTTCACATCTCTACATGTCAAGTGATCCAATTATTTCATCCCATCTTCTACAGCAGATTGCTCCCTCTATCATCCCCAGCCTCCTACTTATCTTCAGTCTTTTCCTGTCTACTGATTGCTTCCCTGTGGCTTAAAAAGATGCCCACGTCTTCCCCACCCTCAAAAAGCCCTCTCGTTTCATGGATCACCACCGGCTTCTGCCTCAAATCTCCACATCTCTCCCCCTTTTTATGGCTAAACTCTTTGAAAATTCCATCTATGATAGGCGCCTCCATTCCCTTTGCCCTCACTCGGTTCTCAACTCTACAATCTGACTTCCTACCTCATCATTCAACAGAAACTGTTCTCTCCGAAGTTACTGATCTTCCAGTTGCTAAAGCGGATGCCCTTTTGTGAGCCCTCATCCTGAGCTCTTTGCACTCTTTGAACCTGTCAATCACCCTTTCCTCTTTGAAACTCTCTTGTTTCTCAGTTTTTAGGACACTGCTCTCTCTTGATTCTCCTTTTACTTGTCTAAGAGCTCCTTCTCGGTATCCTTCGCTGGCTCTTTATTCAGGTCACACTCATTAACCACGGGGCTCTGTCTCTTCTCCCTCTATGGTATTTCACTTGGTGATCTCCTCAGCTCCCAGAGATTCAGGATGATCTCTAAGGGCAAGCTTCTCAAATCTACTTCTCCAGCCCTAACCTCTCTCTTAACCTCCAAACACACATCTCCCAATTGGACCTCTCCACCTGGATGTCTCGTTACTATTTTATACTAAATATGACAGATACATAATTCATTACCTCCCTTGTCCGTACCAAGTGCTCCCTTCTTCCTAAATTGCCTATAACTGTCAAGGGTACCACATCCCTCAAGCCACTTGGGTTCAAAACCGTAATCTCTTTCTTGACTTCTCATTGTCTCCAACTGCTAGTATCCAATTATCTGTCAAGGCTCCTTACTTT